>NW_026712262.1:0-600000 GCF_030504385.1 Musca domestica | reverse complement strand
CACAGATACCATCGGTAGTCTAAATATTAAATTTCAGAATTGTATGTCTGTCTCTTTTCATAAAATTGTAGTACATTTTTCCAAAACCTACTCCACATGAACAGCGACCCAAAGTTTCAAGACATCAATCACGATCTGTTCACTCAATATTAAATTTTACCAAATATAGTACCGTTTAGTACACATAAGTACGAATTGCGAAAAGTTCCAATATACCCCGATCCTATACTCCAACAGTAATCTTAATTGCAAATTTTAGGGTTACAGCCCCAGCAATTCATACAAACCCAAATTGTACCACATTTAGTACACATAATAACGAATTTTCCAAAACTTCCTACATACCCCAATACTACACTCCAAATTTCTAAAACCATATCTTAATCATACAATACCATAGAAATATTAATTCCTAATTTCAGAATTTCCAGCTCTTTTGCTTGACTACAATACCAATTGCTACAAATTTTAATATTTAGTACACATAAGTACACATTTCCATAACAACCTGCATCATACAATCCAAGATAAATCGTATTTCCCAAGATCAGGATTCCAGCCTATCGGTTCACCCAAATGCTTATTGTTCCAAATTTAGTACACATAAGTACGAATTTTCAAAGCTTCCCACATACCCCAATCCTACACTTCCACAGTAATCCCAATTCCAAAGTTTCTCATTCCATCCTTATCGGTTCGCCTAAATAGAAATTGTACCATATAGTACATATAAGTACGAATTTCCAAAACTTCCTATATAACCCAATCCAACACTTTAATAGTAATCGTAATTCCAAATTTCAGGAGTCGTTCACCCAAAATTTAAATTGTACCAAATTAAGTACATTTTAGTATATATAAGTAAAAGTGTCCAAATCCTACACTGCGACAGTAATCTCATATTCAATTTATCTATTGGTTCACCCAAATACAAATTGTACCAAACTTAGTACCATTTAGTACACTTTAGTACAATTTTTTATAACTACCTACATACGGTCCAATAGAAATCTTACTTTTAAATTTCAGGATTATAAATCTACCCATACACCCAAAATTTAAAACGTACTAAATTATGTACCATTTTAAACACATAAGTACGAATTTCCAAAAATTCTACAATGCAATAGTAATGTTATTTCCAAATTTGAGGATTCCAACTCTACCGGTTCCCTAAAATTAAAATTGTTCCCATTTAGTACACGTAAGTACGAATTTCCAAAAATTCCTGCATACCCCAATCCTACAATGCAATAGTAATCTTTTTTCCAAATTTTATTATTTCAGCTCTATCGGTTCAGCAAAATCGAAATTGTACTAAATTTAGTATACACGCTGCCCGAATGTTTGCTCTGCGGTATTTTGGCCCGCAAAGCGCTTGCTTGAGGTGATCGAAACTTTGGTATTTTTTAGTGCCAACCTTGCTTTCCAAAATACTCCAGACACAATAGTCCAACGGATTGGTATCCGGAGATTTTGGTGGCCATTGTGCGCTGGAAATGAAGCAAGAAACCTCATTTTGTAACCATTCTTGGGTGGCGCGTCCTGAGTGCGATGGTGATGAGTCCTGTTGGAATGTCCAAGGATTTATTCTGATACCACAGAACGACCACACCATCACCATGGCCGGCGCTTGAGTTCCAGTGGCCAACCAAAGATGTACATTTTTAGCTGACCTCTTTAGCAAGTAACAGTAACACTGTAACGAGCGAAGATACGAGACACAAAAGATTTATTCACAATTAAATGCTGGAGTTCTCTAACGATAGCCACTTGTGGTTTTCCAGCCAAATATAAATAAATCAAACTATCACGCTTGAATTCCATAACGAGTAAATTTTTTCCTGGAAAATTCTCACCAAAATGCTTTTGTACGCTTGTAAACAATATAATGAGCTGTCACAGGAATAATTTTAACAGCTGTCGGACGAGTGGCTTAGAAATGACAACAGTCTGAAGTTGTTTGCAGTTTTTTCATATCACCCTGAATATTCCATCTTCACACCAGACCTTGTTTAATAAAAATATTGTAATGCGTGTGATTTGAAGGCAATCGGACTCTTACATCACATCTGATAAGAGTTATAATTATTCATAATTTTAACCTTTGTGTGGGAGGTACTTCATGGAGTAAACCGATATTGTCCATTTTCGCACTTGACCCAGCACTGATGTACAGGGTTGTCCATATTCGACGGACCCATCTGGCAACGCCATAACTTTTGACAGAGATGTCACATCGCTTAATGACATACCGCGTTTGAAGCGTCAGTCCAAGCAGATTTTTACCATGAACCAATACACGCCACGTGAGCGCTCTGAAATAGTTGAAATTTACATTCAACAGAAGAAGTCAAATGTGAAAACTCAACGTGCTTTTAAAACATTAAAAATGTGAGAAGTGCGCCTTCTAAGAACACCATTAAGAGTTTATACGAAAAATTTTCGACTGGTAAGGCTCTTTCTAATCCGAAGAGACCATATAAAAGTCGACCAAGGCGATCGGCCGAGAATATCGCTGCCGTACGAGCCAGTGTTGAGAGGTCCCCAAGAACATCCCAAAAACGCCGTTCTCAGCAGTTGGGCATGGCTCGGTCCACTTTACAACGGATTATTCGCATTGATTTGCATTTGTTCCCGTACAAAATTCAATTGACGCAAAGAATGTTGCCTGCGGACAAGCCTCGTCGATTGGAATGGGCCCAAAGGTCCCGAAGGTCCGTCGAATATGGGCAACCCTGTAAATATTAGGGTTTGCATTTATTGGTGCCGATATTGCCCATCTCCGAACTCGATCTAAGTTTGATAATAATATTACGATGTACCAAGTTTGGAACAAAACGGTTACTCCCTTCGAGAGTTATCATTCGCACCAGCCAACCGCTAGATCGATTCCAAAATGTCCTGAAATTGATTTGATCCAATGAGACCCAAGGTCTAAACCCGTTATTTCGATAAGGCATGTTTTTACGTATCAAATGATATATACCCTCTGTAGCCACATGGCTGAGTGTATAATAATTGAGCCTCAGATTCGATATTTTTAAATCTTCGTTTCCTCATGCATCGCTGCATCAAAATTTTGGCTGGACTAATCTATTTTGTTTATTCAAACTAATGCAAACTTACCTTCCTTGTACGTATTATGAACAATTGCGATTTTTTCATGAGTGTTTTCTGTTGTTATTTTTGTTGTCAAACTAAACGGCTATCACATAACTTCTTCACATAATATGCTGAGTTCATAGCGCAAAATCATCTGTCCCGTAGAAAGGTATAAAAGCAATTGAGTTCAAAGAAAGTGCAATTATTCACTTGCGGCGACACTTCAAGTGCGGAACGTCACACACCACTTCTCCCAATACCCAACAAAAAAAACCACACAACAATGAAGGTAGGTTGGTTGGTTGTCCCAGTTTTCAATATTTCGCAACATAACCCATTTTATGATCTCTCTCTCTCTTTTAGGTCATTTTCATAATTCTCTTGGCTACAAGTGCCCTGGCTAAGCCACCTTCGTCATCTGGTCCAAAAATCAAAGGTGGCATTGGTGATGGTTATATTTATCCAGTAAAACCCAAACCGAAATCCACAATGACGTACTATGCCAAACCTTTACACCCTCTGCCGCCGTTGCCACCATCAAAACCCAAAGCGAAACCTCAAATCTTCAAAGTCATCATCCAAGACCATGGGTCAGCCAAACCCAAGAAACAAGAACAAATTTTCAAAATTGTTCATCTACCCAGCCATGGAGATGGCGCCCAAGGTGGTGGTGGTGGTGGTGGCGGTGCTGCCGGCAGTCATTCCCATGGAGGAGGTCCACAACAATCTGTGAAAATTTTGAAAATTATTCAAGTGAAACAGGGTGCTGGCGGTGGTGGTGGCGGAAAATCGGGACATTGGTCCTAATTTTTTTTATTAGTTGTTGTTTGTGTATTAAGTGTTATTTTAAGTGAAAATTGTGTGTTTTTTAACTACTCTGCGAAATATAATTATAACAAGAAAATTCTGGTGCGGTCTTATATGAATGATTGTAAAAATTAAATAAGCATTACACTGTGCGACATATTCCAATTTTTCAATAATTATGGGGAAAAAGACTCGTGTATCGGCGTTTTGAAAGTTTGCATCGAAAAGTAACCAAAATAGAGTGGGGAAAGTCCCCCCACCTTCCACACATTTGAAAAATTTCGTATTAAGATTCCTCGGAATCCGTGCATTTCAGATATATAGTGTCTTCGGTAGTGTTACAGATAAAAATACGAGGAATATTTTCGTGGGAAATCTTAACCCTTATGTGAGTCAACAAAGGTGACATTTGGGTCTACTTCAAAATATGGCTTAAAACTTCCTTTAGACGATATCGTTGCAAGTCAAAATATTCTGCAAAATTAACTGTCATAAAATTTTACTGTAGGTCCGAGAAGACATCAAGAATCTAAATCTTACCTTAACACTAGGAATTCACAGATATAAAAACACGTTATAAAGTTACAGCCGTTCTTTATGTGAGGTTATGCACAGCTCTCCTACAAAGCATAATTTTCGAAGATGACATACAATTTCACTCTATGTTCTCAAAAAAAGGAATTTTAATTTCCATTATATACCACGAAAATATTTGCACCAATGCACTAGGGGGCGATGGCATGTTTCTGAGGCAAAAAATAATTTTTAAAGTTAGCCGTTTGAATAAAAAATGAATGGAATTATGTTAATAAAACTTTAAAAACCTCGAAAATATACAATCTGACAACAACTCAGGCTCTTATACCGAGTTGTCAAAGATGCCATATTTTCTTTTCATCATTTTCGGACATTTCAACTTAATCAAACCTCATACAGGATGAGATAAAAAACTGCAACAAAGTCAAACGCCACAATTTTTATATTTCTTTTTTAAATTTTATTGAATGAAAGCAAAGAATGTCAGAAATATTACCAAGTTTTAGAATAAGTTTAGATTTGTTCGAAATGGTCAACTTTGGTACGAATTATAGCCTTCAAACGGTCAATGAAACCGTCACACGCTGCCCGAATGTTGCTCTGCAGTATTTTGGCCGCCAATTTTTTTTTTTTTTTTTTTTTTGAAATTCTTCAATGGCGAAGGGTATTAAAAGATCGGCCCGGCCGAAGTTAGCTTTTTTTAATTGTTTATGAAAAACTTGTACTTTTGTGGGGGGAATTGGTACCAAAAATAGTTTACCGCTACATTTCGCAAGAATATTGGGTTCAGTGGCGTTTGAATAAAAATCACTTTAAGAGAGTAATGATTCTTCCAAAGTTTTACCTTTCATGGAGAAGCCATAAGAGGAAGTGAGCAAGTATTGCCCATTTTCGCACTTGAACAAACTGTACCGGGAAGCGTGATATCTTTATATTTTGCTGGAAAACCACAAGTGGCTATCGTTGGAGCACTCCAGCATTTAAATATGAATAAATCTTTTGTGTCTCGTACCATCGCACGTTACCGTGATACTGGTAGCGTAGCCCGACGTCAAGGAGACGGACGGAAGAAAACAGCAACATCAGCAGAAATGGTTCGAAAAGTAAAGAAGCGACTTGATCGAAACCCGCGTCGCAGTGGTCGAAAAATGGCTCGTGAGCTGAACATATCGCAATATTCCATTCGGCAAATATTGAAAAATGAGCTCGGGGTGAAGGCATTGAAATTCCAAAAAGTGCAAGAATTTACATCGCAACAGAAAGAAAATAGACTCAAAAGAGTTAAAGAGTTGTTTCGCTTGGCCGAAAGTGGTGAACTGCCAAAACTGGTTTTCTTCGATGAGAAAACATACTTGCAAAGATGTCAGCTGAAAATGTGCACCTTCGGTTGGCCACCACAACTCAAGCGCCGGCCATGGTGATAGTATGAGCCGCCTTAGCAGCCAATGGTTGTTCTCCGCTCGTATTAATCGACCGTGGCATCAGAATAAATGCCGAATAATATGGCGAAAATATTTTGGAGGGTGTATTAAAGCCTTGGGCACGCAAACATTTTGGCCGCAGACTTTGGACATTCCAACAGGACTCAGCACCATCGCACTCAGCACGCGCCAGCCAAAAATGGTTACAAAATGAGGTTCCTCGCTTCATTTCCAGCGCACAATGGCCACCAAAATCTCCGGATACCAATCCGTTGGACTATTATGTCTGGAGTACTTTGGAAAGCAAAGTTGGCACTAAAAAATACCAAAGTGTCGATCACCTCAAGCAAGAGCTTCGCCGGGAATGGACCAAAATACCGCAGAGCAACATTCGGGCAGCGTGTGACAGTTTCATTGGCCGTTTGAAGGCCATAATTCGTGCCAAACGTGACCAATTCGAACAAGTCTAAACTTATTCTAAAATTTAATGCTGTTTCCGACATTTTTCGCTTTCATTTAATAAAGTTTAAGAAAAAATGTAAAAACTACGACTCACCCTGTAATGCATTTAGAAATGCGTACGTTACTAAATGATACGAAATCACGATACAACCCACATTAGTTTATATGGTGTCTAAGATGTTTGGTATTGAATATGAGGTGTATATCGATCCCTTTTTCGTATAGAACCATGCAACGGCACCTCTACATAATCGATTTTTATACCCCCCACCATAGTACGGAATGTATTTGTCAATCCGTTTGTGACACATCCAAATTTAAATTTTAGACCCCATAAAGGATATATATTCTTGATCAGCATAAAATTCTATGTAGATTTAGCGATGTCCATCCGTCTGTCTGTATGTCCGTCTGTGGAAATCAACCTAAATTCTGAACAAAATGAAGTAGGTTGAAAAAAATTTTACTCAGATGTGTGTGTTAGGCCTGCAGGATTTTTGGTATCGAAAATGGGCTATATATGTCCACGTTTTTGTAAAGCTCCCATATAACTGTACCTACGGATTTAAGAGTTTTTGGGTATCACAATTTTAGTAGTAGTCACAATTTTATTCCGAATTTGCTGTAAATTAGCAGAATGGGAACACATGCAAAAAAACATCCTTGCATAAAACCGCCAATATAGGTCTATGTTTTGGTATAGTCCCTATATAACTGTGCCTCTAGATATTCGGTATTTTTATAATTTGTGTTACGCATTTCACCGTAAATGTTTTTAAATTTGTTATTTAAAATTTCTAATCGGTACTACAGCAAATGACAGTAAATTGTCTGTGCGGGTCCATATCTTCGTATAGCCTCCACGTAACGGTACCTCTCTATATTCGGTATCATCAAAATACCGAATATAGGGAGGTACCGTTAGCTACATTTTCCATCGGAATTGTTTCAAGTTTCGTAACGGCCTAGACAAAAATTGCATATGCAGGTCGATATATTCGGTATTTTAATGACTTTAGCAGTATTTTTAAACATTTTTTTTTTTTTTTTTGAAAATTTACAGATTTCTTCCAAATATGGTGTACATTGAAAGTTCGGCTTTCAGTTTTACTTGTTTGTGTAAATTTTGAACTTTTGTTATGGGATTGCATACTATTTTAACACTAGCCCAGTATTAAGATATCACTTTAAGATAGTTATTACTTTTTAAAATGTTGATCTTTTGTGGAGAAGCTACAGGGAGTGGGAGAAAAGGAGGTACTAGAAGGAATGTGCTGACATTGCCCATCTCCGAACTAGATCTTAATTTTGGTGACAGTATTACTTGCCGGTTAGACAGAAGGACCTCAAATTTTCTGAAGCGGATTTCTACCTATGACCTAACAACATTATTTTGATGAAGGACATTTTAGTCCCTCTGTAGCCAAAAGACCGAGGATATATTTAATGTTAGAAATGTATTATTGAGGATAACCTCAATAAAAAATTTAAAAAAAAATGAATTTTAATTAATTTATAATTTTCATTTTATTTTTTTTAATTAATTTATAAATAACAGATATCACTTACACTTGAGATAATGCTAATATTTAGGGTCTGAGACTGGATGGGCTAGAAACCCTCAAGTTCTTAAATAAAATTTAAATATTATTTCCAACTATTTGATGAGGCTTCTGGTGGCAAATACGCATTGGATGGTGTTTGAGCTTGATGTATAACCTTGACAGTTTTAACAACATGTCCAGTTGAGGTTGGAACAGCAGCGTTAGCATGACCATTGTTATCAGATGACGATTGATGAATCACCTTAACGGTTTTAACATCATTATGTTGGCTTAGAGAGGGAGCGGCATTGGAGTGTAGAACTTTGATGGTCTTCACATCATGATGACCACTGTCATGAGAGTGATCATGAGCTCCGCCAAAGCTGCCATGAGAATGGCCAACATTTTGATGGATTACTTTCACTGTCTTAACTTCTTGATGGTGATGATGAGCTGGAGAGTGATCAAGATGACCAGCATTCTGATGAATAACCTTTAGGGTCTTAACCTTCTGGGTATTTCCGCCTCCGTATCCATGGCCATGAGAATGATCGTTAGCCTTATGAATTACTTTCAAGGTCTTAACTTCCTGATGGCTAGCATGGGCATGGGAGTGGTCATGGTGGTTTTCATGAATAACTTTAACTGTTTTCACCTGATGATTTCCCGCAAGATGGTGATCAGGAGCATGAGAATGGACTGTACCTTCATGAATAACTTTTACAATTTTTACCGACTGCTGGCCAACATCGGAATGATGATGATGAGCACCAGAATGTTTTTGATCACCATGTTCATGAATTAGTTTAATGGTTTCCAAATGCTCTGGATGCGAGATCGGAGCCACATTATGATCATGACTGGCTTGTTCGTGTATTAGTTTTATGGTTTTCACATCCTGATGGCCACCGGAATGATGATGATGATGGTTGTTTTCTCCATGTCCAGCTTCGGTTTGATGAATTACTTTAATTGTCTTAACTTCTTGATGATCCCCATGTCCAACTGATTCCTGATGATGTCCAGCACCTCCTTCACTGCCACCCGACAAAATACCAGCAGAACAAGAGGCTACCACAAATGCCAATACATAAATGAATACCTAAAGGATCAACAAATTCCATAAGTTCTCCTTTTCCAGATTGAAAATTGTGTTATTGGAACCCACCTTCATTGTAAAAGTTTCCAGCTTATTTTATTGGCACTTCTCCGAAACTAACCTCAACGACCTCTAAACGATGTAGGCGATAAACTGATAATCTTTCCATATTCCCATCAGAAATTTATACCAACTAAAAATTTTGCCGGAAGGTGGTAGTGGAGAAACAATGGATCTATTCAATCAACGTAACAATGGAAGACTTGGCCAATTTGAATACCTACCGATATTACACAATTTGTAACGATGATCTTTGAACAATAGGGAGATTTGTCTACATTATTGATTGCCTTTATCCGATATTGTCAAATAGTTTTGATAACAAAACATAACTTCAGCGAAATGATTGCGTGGGATTTGCCAATGGCAAGATTGTAAATTGTCATTATATTTTACCAAAAATCGTAATCGGGACTGATGGGTCGCAATCGGGATCGCTCGAATTCGAGTGGTAGTAGTTTTGCAAGTACAAACAAGTAAAAAAGCTGAAAGTTCGGCCGGACCGAACTCAGCATTTGAACCGAATTTGGAAATTTTCAAAAAAAAAAAATAAAATCCGTTAAAAAGTCTGTCAAAATCTTAAAAATACCGAATGTAGCCGTTATATAAGGGTCTATACGACGACATGGACCTGCATAGACAACTTTTGTCATAAACCATTACAATACTCAAATGCAAAACTTGAATAAAAAAAATTCGGTGAATAATGTAGCTAAAATCATCAAAATACTGAATATTGGGAGATACCGTTCTATCGGGGCTATACGAAGACCTGGACCTGCATAGACAATTTTTTTCAGAGGTTGTAGAACCTATTAGGAATTTCAAATACGAAATTTCAAACAATGAATATTGTACCTAAAAATCATCAAAAGACCGAACAAAGGGAGGTACTGATATATGGGGCCTATACGAAGTCCAGGATCTGCATAGACGCATTTCTGTCATAGACTGTAGTTCTCATTACGAACTCTAAATACGAAATTTGAAATAACTCTGATGAACAATGTCGCTGAAATCATCAAAATACCGAATATTGGGAGGTACCGTTATATGGAGGATATACGAAGACGTGGGTCTGCATACGCAATTTTTATACCCTACACCATAAGGTGGTCAGGATATTATGTCTTTGTGCATTTGTTTGTAACATGGAGAAGGAAGCGAGATAGACCCATAGTTACTTTTGAGGATCTCCATAGAATCACTTTCTAAGTTGATTTATGCATGTCTGTCCGTTCGTACGTCTGTCCATGTATTATTGTGAACAATATGCAGGTCGCATTTATTATCGAATTGAGATGCAATTTTGCACAAATCATTTGTTTGGTCCAAGGACGAACCCTATTAAAATTGGAGATAATCGGTAAAAATTTAGATATAGCTCCCATATATATCTTCGTCCGATTTGCTTTTTATGGTGCACCAAACGTGTAATATCAGCCCGATAAGATGGAATTTGGCACATACGACCGAATTTAGTCTAGAAGGTAGTATGCCAAATTTGGTGAAGATCGGTTCAGATATAGCTATAGCTCCCATATATATTGTTCATCCGATTTGTTGTATTTGTTACCTACAGCCGTAATATGCACTCCGTAACAACGATATTCAGGGAAATATATCAAATACAGCTCAGAAATATCTTTGCTAAATTTTATCCAGATCGGTTCAGATTTGGATATAGCTCCCATATATATCTTTATCTGATTTCAAATTAATTTTGCACCAAATGGGCAATACAAGTCCGAATTTAAAAGATACTAATGCTTTGGCATATTTAGTCCTTTGAATTTTAAATTAAAATTATAATCATTGCGTGTATGATTGAATTATCCCATAAAAACTTTTAAATATTAAGTGGAGCTCAACTAAATTAGCAAAGTGGTGTAGGGTATCATAAAGTCGGCCCCGCCCGACTTTAGGACTTTCTTTACTGGTTGAAAATGCAGTACACTTATAGTTCGAATTGCCAAAAACCCTTAAAATGTACTAAAGTTAGTACTTTTTCGTATTATGTGAACGGTTAGAGCTAAAAACTTGAAATTTGGAAAGGGAATCATGGTTAAGGAGTAGGGTCGACGTAAGAAGGTAATTTAGGAAATGTCTACTCATGTATAAAAATTTGGAGGAACTGATAAAGGTGAAATCCTAAAAGTTTAAATTAGCATTACAGGCGGAGTTTACGATTGGGGTATGGGGGTAGTTTTTGAAATTTGTACTAATGTGCACGACAAGTTCTAAATTTAGTAGTTTCGGAAATTCATATTTTTGTGTACTAATTGGTACTAAATTTTGGTGCAATTTAAGTTTTGGTAGAACCGTTAGAGTTAAAATCCTGATATTTGGAAATTAAATTTCTATTGGATATGATGTGGGTAGTTATGGAAATTCGTACTAATGTGTACTAAATGATACTAAATTTGGATTTGGAGTGCTGAAATTGGGAAATAAGATTAATATTATTTTGTAGGATTGAGGTATGTAGGAAATTTGTACTTATTTGCACCAGATGGTAATAAATTTGGTGCAAATTGGCAATGTGGTGAATCGATAGAGCTGGAATTCTGAAATTTACAAATAAGATTTATATGGAATTGTATGAAAGAGGTATGGAGATATTTTGGGAAATTTGGAGTGTAGGATTGGAGTATGTAGGAAGTTTTGAAAATGTTCTAAATTTGATAAGGCTGTAATTTCGAAATTTTGAATTGGAGTTACTGTGGGAGTGTAGGATTGGGGGATGTAGAAAGTTTTGGAAATTCGAAATTATGTGTACCAAATTTTTATAATTTGGATTAGGGTGAACCGAAAAGGCTACAATTTTGAAATTTGGAATTGGGATTACAGGGAGTGTAAGATTGGGATTGGGAGCTTTTGAAATTCGTAATTTTGTGTACCAAATGGTAAATTTGGCAAAAAATGGATTTAGGTAAACCTATAGATCTGGAGTCTTGAAATTTGGAATTATTTTTGGAAAAAATACTACAAGAGTACAAAACTTAATAAATTGTACAAAACTTAATAAATTGTACAAAACTTAGAATTGATTGTATGGATTGGTGTGTAATGTTGAGATATGGAGTGGATTTGGAATTTGTATTTATTTGCACTATTTCGTATCATGTGAAAATATGGAAAAAAACTTGAAATTTTGTATGAAAATCAAGTCTGGCAAATAGGGCAATTTTCACTTTTAGTACATACATTTTGAATGTAATTTTTATAAAGACTATTGCACCTTGATATATATGACTTATTTTGAGATTTATAGTGAAATTTTATGTAGAATATATCTTTTTTTGACACATTTTGCCTTAAACGAAATTTTATGTTACTTTCAGGCTTCAAATCGAAAAAAAGCTCAAGTATATATTTATCAAAAATAGGGAATATTTTCTGTCTTTTTCTTTGAGAATATTAATACAAATATTTTTTGATATCCAATGGAAATAGAGATTTCTATTCTTTGGCGAAATATAGTATAATTTAATGAAGAATATTTTTGCCTTTGATGTCATCCTTCTAAAATGATGCTTTGTTGGAGATTGTTGCACAAACTCACATAAAGTACGACTTTAACCCTAAAATGTGAGGTTTAATATATTTGAATTTTTGGCGTTTAGGTAAGATTCAGACTTTTCATGTCTTCTAGGACCTATAGTAGAATTTTATGTCAAATAATTTTGTGGAGTATTTTGATTTGCTACGATACCGTTTAATAAGAGTTTTTACCTTTATTTAAGGAAATGGACCAAAAATACCTCTTTCTTGGCTCGCTTGAGGGTTAAACATAATATTCCCCGCAATATTGCCGAAGACACTTTATACTTCAAATTCAAACTCAATATTCAAATGCGAAACTTGAAAAAAATGTAGCTAAAATCATGAAACCAAATATGGGGAGGTACCATTATATGGGGGGTATACGGTGACGTGGACCTGCACAGACAATTTTCTGTCATAGGCTGTAGTATCCATTACGAACATGAAATACCAATGTTCAAACAATTCCGGTGAATAATGTCGCTTAAATCATCAAAATACCGAATATCCGGAGGTACCGTTATATGGGGGCTATACGAAGACGTAGATCTGAACAGGCAATTTTCTGTCATAGGATGTAGTATCCATTACGAACATCTAATACCAAATTTGAAACAATTCCGGTGAATAATGTCGCTTAAATCACCAAACTACCGAATATAGGGAGGTACAGTTATATGGGGGCTATACCAAATCGTGGACCTACACGGCCAATTTTCCATACCAAAAATCCTGCAAAAATAATATAAATTTGAGTAAAATTTTATTAACCTACTTCATTACCTTCGGAAGCTAGAGTGATTTCTACAGGCGGCTAGACTGACGGAATGTATATTTCGAGGTGTTACAAACAGAATGACAAACCTAATATACCCTCCATACTATCGTGGAAGGTATAAAAAATTGAATTTTGTCACACAGTACAAGAGGAGAGAAATCGATGCTATAAAATTCACAGTTGAGTGGAGATTTGTTCTGGATAGAGCCATGAATCACATCGTTTAAAAAATAATGCTTTACTTGGCTCTCTTAAATTTTAATTAATTTTCGTTAATGTGCAGTTAGACTTGTGACCACACCAAAATTTCCCTTCCTTACTGGGTTACTTAGGCCCTGCTCTGAATCTTTACTACAAGGTTAAAAGATCACTAGGAATTCCTAGTAAATCTTAGCACTAAATATGACTGTCAGCTTCTGAAGCCAAACTTTTAATAGAAGAAATATTATGACGTATTAAAATGTTTTTGTTGATAACCCAAAAAAAAACTATAAAATTATAAGATAACAAGAAAAAGTATTCATAGGTGAGAACGAAACAAAAAAAGAGGTGCGACAAAACATAGCTCGACCGGGTCATTTACAATTCTTTGTTTAAAAAGAAAACAAAACAAAATCTTAAAAAGAAATTGGCCATAGCACAAAGCTATGCTCCATAGATATTGCTTGGGTAATAAAACCTAGCTACACCCTAATTACATCAACTAGAAAAGTAGTATGTGTGTATGTATAATTTTAATAATTAAGGTAATAAATTTGAAGTATCAAAAAGCCACGAAAAACAAAGACTTAAAGCTGACAAAGAGATAACAATCCACAGATTTAATGCTCCAGTAATAATGACACCAAATGACGACAACAAAAAAGATCAGATGAAAGATGTGAAAGCAAGTCATAGTGTCAAGTTGTGGTAATGCCAGTGAATGAAGAATAATTCTCATTAAATTGGACGTACTCGAATTGAACTACATGGAAATGGATGGTAATTTGGGTATTTTGGTTAATTTGTAACATTGCGTCGAATTTTACAACTTTGAGCCCCAAATTATTTTCAAGAACTAATCGTTTTAGGAAAGAATTGCCGAGACTCGCTATATGCGAGCTTGACCTATGTATAAGCGAAGTGAGGTTAAAACAAGTAAAAAAGCTGTAAGTTCGGCCGGGCCGAACTTTTAATACCCTCCACCATTTGGTACAAATTTGGCAATTTCCAAAAAAAATAAAATAAATAAATAAAATAAAAAAAAATCCTTTAAAAATTCTGTTAAAATCTTAAAAATACCGAATGTCTATACGACGACGTATACATGCATAGGCAACTTTTGTCATAAGCTATTACAACATTTAAATGCGAAACATGAAGAAAAATTTGTTTATAATGTAGCTAAAATCATCAAAATACCGAATATAGGGGGTACCGTTATATGGGGGCTATACGAAGACGTGGACCTGCACAGACAATTTTCTGGCATGGGCTGAAGTATCCATTACGAACTTCACATGCGAAATTTGAAACAATCCCTGTAAATAATGTCGCTAAAATCATTAAAATACCGAATATCGGGGGTACCGTTATATGGGGGCTATATGAAGACGTGGACCTACATGGTCTATTTCCTGTTTTCTGCTGCAGTATCTATTAAGAACTTGAAATACCAAATTTGGAACGGTTCCGTTAAATAATGTCGCTAAAATCATCAAAATACCGAATATCGGGGGGTACGGTATATAGGGGCTATACGAAGACGTGGACCTACATGGCCCATTTTCTGTTTTCTGCTGCAGTATCTATTACGAACTTCAAATACCAAATTTGGAACGGTTCCGTTAAATAATGTCGCTAAAATCATCAAAATACCGAATATCGGGGGGTACCGTTATATGGGGGCTATACGAAGACGTGGACCTGCACAGATAATTTTCTGTCTTAGGCTGTAGTATCCATTACGAACTTCAAATGCCAAATTTGAAACAATTCCGGTGAATAATGTCGCTAAAATCATCAAAATACCGAATATCGAGAGGTACCGTTATATGGGGGCTATATGAAAACTTGGACCTACATGACCCATTTACGAACTTAACCTGCCTACTGGCAAAATATACATGTGTGCAAAATTTTAGCCTTCTATCTCTATTTGTTCGAAAGATAGCGTGATTACGACAGACAGACAGACGGACAGACAGACAGACAGACAGACAGACAGACAGACAGACAGACAGACAGACACACAGACAGACAGACGGACATGGCTAAATCGTCTTAGAATTTTACGCTGATCAAGAATATATATACTTTGTTGGGTCTGACGTGAGTATTTCGAGGAGTTACAAACGGAATGACAAAATTAATATACCCTCCATAGTATGGTGGAGGGTATAACAAGTAAAAAAGCTGTTTACCCTCCACCATGTGGTACAAATTTGGCAATTTTCAAAAAATTGAAATCCATTAAAAATTCTGTTAAAATCTTAA
Organism: Musca domestica; assembly: GCF_030504385.1. Classification (NCBI taxonomy): domain Eukaryota; kingdom Metazoa; phylum Arthropoda; class Insecta; order Diptera; family Muscidae; genus Musca; species Musca domestica. The sequence goes on along the minus strand of NW_026712262.1, from coordinate 584,166 downwards.
AAATCCCGAATGTAGCCATATATTAGGGTCTATACGACAACGTGGACCTGCATACACAACTTTTGTCATAAGCCGGCACAGACAATTTTCTGGCATAGAATGTAGTATCCATTACGAACTTCAAATACAAAATTTGAAATAATTCCGGTAAATAATGTCGCTAAAATCATAAAAATACCGTATATCGGGGGTACCGTTTTATAAGGGCTATACGAAGACGTGGACCTGCACGAACAATTTTCTGTCACAGGCTGTTATATCCATTACGAACTTCAAATGCGAAATTTGAAACAATTCCGGTAAATAATGTCGCTAAAATCATCCAAATACCGAATATCAGGGGGTACCGTTATATGGGGGCTATAAGAAGACGTGGACCTGCACAGACAATTTTCTGTCATAGGCTGTAATATTCATTACGAACTTCAAATACCAAACCAATAATTCCGGTAAATAATGTCGCTAAAATCATCCAAATACCGAATATCGGGAGGTATCGTTATGTGGGAGCTATACGAAGATGTGGGCCATTTTCAATAGCAAAAGTCCTGCATAATACACATTTGAGTAAATTTTTATCAACTTACTTTATTTCGTTCGGAAGCTAGAGTGATTTCCACAGACGGACAGACGGATAGACGGACGGACATTGTTAAATCGACATAGAATTTTATGCTGTTCCAGAATATATATATACTTTGTGGGGTCTAAAATGTATACTTCGAGGCGTTGCAAACGGAATTACAAACTTAATATACCCTCCATACTATGGTGGAGGATATAAAAAAGGTTAAAAAGTATCAGGCAGACATATTCTCTCTGCATATGGTTAAAAGTGTGTCTTTTTTTTGGAAATCGTTGCACTTTTGTAGGTAGATGCCAAGAAAAATTGACAGTATATTCCGTAGAAGAAAGTGGGACAACAATACCTGTAATGTCTAACAGCAATAGGAACAACCACAACAAAGTGCGAGGATATCAAAGATGGCAGCATCCTTGCCAATATAGGGCTTTGAAATTTAATAGAGATCATTAGAAAAAAAACTAAATTTCTCGAAAAGAAAAGGTTTTTTATACACAAACAAGTATTAGTTGACAGATGTATACCCTCAGCCATATGGCTAGAGAGGGTATATATCATACAGGGTTGCCCATATTCGACGGACCCATGACTCTTTGGGCGAATTCCAATCGATGAGGCTTGTCCGCAGGCAACATTCTTTGCGTCAATTGAATTTTGTACGGGAACAAATGCAAATCAATGCGAATAATCCGTTCTAAAGTGGACCGAGCCATGCCCAGCTGCTGAGAACGGCGTTTTTGGGATGTTCTTGGGGACCTCTCAACACTGGCTCGTACGGCAGCGATATTCTCGGCCGATCGCCTTGGTCGACTTTTATATGGCCTCTTCGGATCAGAAAGAGCCTTACCAGTCGAAAATTTTTCGTATAAACGCTTAATGGTGTTCTTAGAATGCGCACTTCTCAGATTTTTTATGTTTTAAAAGCACGTTGAGTTTTCACAATTGACTTCTTCTGTTGAATGTAAATTTCAGAGCGCTCGCGTGGCGTGTATTGGTTCATGGTAAAAATCTGCCTGGACTGACGCTTCAAACGCGGCATGTCATCAAGCGATGTGACATCTCTGTCAAAAGTTATGGCGTTGCCAGATGGTCCGTCGAATATGGGCAACCCTGTATACGGCCAAAACGTGCCTCATCGAAATAACAGTTTTGAACCCTAAGTCTTTTTGGGCCAAATCCGTTTCAGGACATTTGGAGTCGATCTAGCGATGTCCGTCCGTCTGTCTGGCTGATGTGCACGTAGGCAATATCCGATTTGGTGCAAACTTGGTACATCGTAATATTATCGTCAAACTCAGATCCAGTTCGGAAATGGGCAATATCGGTCCACTCCTTATGGTCCCTTTCACAAAAAATGTCAACATTTTTAAGGAAAGTAACTTGTTGCGCAGAAAGAGAAAGAATAATCCGATTTCGCTAAAACTTTGCGAATCCTAATATTTGCATCTGTGCTAGGTCACGTGGACAATAAAAAAATGGACAATATCGGTCCACTCCATCAAGTACCTCCGCCACAAAGGTTCAAAATTTTCGATAATTATAACTCCTATAAAATGTGATGTAAGTATCCGATTGCCTTCAAATTACACACATCACAATATTTTTCTTAACCCAAGGTACGGTGTGAAGATAGAGTTTATCGGTACACTCCTTCTGTTACCTCCCCCACAAAGGGTCAAAATTGTGAATATTTATGAAGCTCATAAAAATCTGTTATAGAGATGGTAGAGATCCGACTATTCCTTCTGGTACCTCCCACACAAAGGGTCAAAGTTTTGAATGACCAAAACAATCATAAAATCCGAAATAAGCATTAATTCAAATTACATACATCACAATATTTGTATTAACTCAAGATTTTGAGTATCCATGAAGCTCATAAAACGCAAAATTAACATCCGATTTCATTCAGATTTAGTAAATCTAAATATTTCCATCACCTCAAGATATGTTATAAAGATGGTACAGATCGGAACATTTCTTCTGGTACCTCCCTCAAGGGTTCAAGATTGCTGAAAAATAAAACGCTCAATGAAAGCGAGATAAGCATCCAACTCTCTCTCTTGATATCTGTCATCCCCTTCTGGTAACCCACCCACAAAGGAGCACAATTTCAATACTTATGTCTGTAACATCTTGCAAAATAAGTCGCCGGTTCTTTACAACATGTTATATCTAAACATTTCTCTCAACTAGAAATCTGATATGAATATGTAATTAATCGGAATTTATGATAAAATTGGATATATATGTTCGATTTCCATCAAATTTTGCCCATACCAATATTTTTATCTCATATAAAGTATAGGAAAGAGTCGATATTGTGCATCTGCCATGTTGTAATATTTACATCAGTCTTAGATCAGACACGATAGTTAGAAATATTACAAAGTGCCAGATTTGGCCTATATCGACTACATCCTGTGCTTTATACGAGATTTTTGGAAATTGTTGATTTTTTTTTTTTATTATATAATTTAAAGTGATGATGCATAAACAATACTTGTATGACAAATTAGCTGTCAGATCCGCGCATAAATCTTGCCGTAGTTTTCCCTTATAATGTGACAATAATATCACCTTTATCACCAAAACGCCGGTACTGCCTAGTACCTTTTTTTATTCGAATTTTAAAATCTCTATCATATTTGATGTCTCGTGCCGATATTAAAACACATGTGAAATTTAGAGAGTCAGCATGTTTAGTGCTTTTAGTAGCTGTTTTAGTACGAATTTCTAAAAATTCCGACTTATCTGATATCTGACATTAATAGTGACCAACATACGAAATTTTAAGACTATATGGGTATACGTATATAATTTCAGCAGTTTTGATATATTTAATACCTTTTAGTACAAATTTCCAAAAACTTCGCCTAATCTTACTTCTTCTTACCTACATTCCAAATTTCAAGCTTCTCGCCCTAGTCGTTGCTTCTGGAAGTCAGTCACTCAAGTTTTATTATTTTATAGGGTAAGTGTGCCTAAGTTCGGCATGTTCCAGTAGTCGGCACTTTTTATTTTTAAGCCCAAATAAATGAAACTATTATAACTAAATGTATTTTGTTTACTTCAAAAATATTGTCAGCTATATTGTGTACAATTTTGCTAAGAAAATATGATTTATTGTAATAAAAATTAAATTTTTGTCTGTGAAGGTCCTCAACAATCCATATTCTTAAGAAAGTCTCGCTGTAGTCATCAAAACGATCGGACGCAATTTCGCATACGCACAAAAAGTTTGTCATTTCCCACTGTTAAACATCCAGAAAAATATAAATTTATTATTAATATATACCAATAAAGTTTTCTAAACAAACAGTAAACTACGAATTCCTTAAATATGTCACTTTTGCAAGTTTCAAACAATATTTGTGGCCAATGCAGTACCAATATAAAATCGTTGAACTTTGTACGATGCTTTCAGTGCAACCGCCAATTCCACTTCAGTCCTTGTTGCTCTCTATCAGAGAGTTCATATAAGAGTATGGGACAGCAGACGAAAGCAGATTGGAAATGTCATTTATGCAATCCAAGAGTGAAATCACCAAATAACGCGTATATTCTAATAAGCAGTAATGAAAATGAAACAAAACTCTCCGAGGAAAATACCAATCTACAACAATTGCAATCCAAACAACGTGAAAGAGATGATGATGAGAATAATGCAAGTAAACGATTTAAAAATACTGCGACACCAACTACTACACGAAACAATCATGAGATCATATCGCAGCAAAAAGACTCCGCTGAGTTAAAAGCAGGCATGCAAGACATTCAAAATTGCATAAAACAACTCTCTTTGAACATGAGTACATTGAACGCAAATATCTCCAACATACAACAACACATCGCTGAGATTAACAAAAACGTAACAACGATCACTAATCAAATCACCGAACTCCAAATGAGAGATAAAGAAAAAAGCGAACAAATATATGAACTCCAATTGAGAGACAAACAAAAAAACGAGCATATAAATGAACTCAGCACCAGAGTGAACAAATTGGAGCAGAGAGCGATAAACAAAAATATAGAAATAGGCAACGTGAGCGATGCAAACATGGAAATTACTGAGGTAATAAACATGATATGCGAAAGAGCGGGGGTAGAAATAAAAGAAAGAGAAATTGAGAGAGCCTACAAAATAAAAAGAAACAACAAAATCATCGTTGAATTCACCACAGTAACCAAAAGATGAGAGATTATGGATAAAATCAAGAACCACAGAGTGGAAATCGCACAATCAGATGGGTCGAGTAATTTTATATTCTTAAACGATGAGCTTACACCATACAACAGAAAACTTCTATGGATGGCAAAGACGAAAGCAAAGGAATCGGGATGGAAATTTATATGGGTGAAAAATGGAAATATATATGCTCGGAAAAACGAAAATTCACCATTAACAAACATCAATAACACAGCAGATTTGGAAAATATTATTTCATCAAATTAAAATAATTAGAATCAATAACATTTTTCTTATAAAAGACTCCCTGTGCGCAAACTCTATTCAAATATCAAATTATAACAAAATTTAAAAAACACTTTTTCAAATAAAAATAAAAAAAAATACTGAAGTTTAAAAAATAATTAAAACCTTTATTTCTCAAATAAAAAAACTGAAATTAAAAAAAATATATGAATTATACGGAGGAAACACTTGATATCTTCAACGACATACAAACGAAATATTTGGACTATGATATGTCAATAATACACCTAAACATTCGATCTTTAAGGAAAAACTTTTTGGCTTTTATAGCCAGTTTATCAAAAATTATACATCAAATAAAAATCATTATATTGTGCGAAACAAATATAACAGATGATGAAAATAGATTTTATAATATAAATGGCTTTAATGCAATATTTCAGAACAGACATGGCAGGGGTGGAGGCCTAGCTGTCTTCATCAGAAATGAATTACAATTTGACCAATTGGAAACTGAAATGTCATCAGCCGAAACAATGAAATTAATAATAAAACCAATAAACAACCAAGAAATCATCATCATAGCAATCTATAGACCACCAAACCAAAATATCAAAGTGTTCTTAAAGGAATTAGAAAATCTAATTGCCAATGTAAACAGAAAACAAAAATTAATTATGTCGGGTGACATTAATATTGACTTAATAAAGCGCAATCGTTTAGCAACAAATTATTTAAATATTCTATCTTCATATGGTTTACATTGCATGATCAATATGGCAACAAGAGAGGACAATACGGTCCAAACTCGAACATGTATTGACCATTTATTTTCAAGAATGGATAAAAATTTAATACATGGACATGCAGGCACAGTGAGATTACAAATATCAGATCATTTTGCAGTTTTCGGATTTTTAAATAATGAGAAAAAGGTTGAATCCAGAAAGGAACAAATAGAAGAATAACGTAAAATATACACAAATAAAGTCAACATTCAAATAATTAACACAAACTGGGAGGAAATATTAAACAAATCCAGTAACACCAGCGAGCTTTATAATAATATTTATAACACTTTCAACGAAATATTCAAAAAATCGGAAGTTAAAGAATCTAAGTTCAAAAAGAGAAATGAATTCCCTTGGCTTAATGAATACATTTTGAGATGCTGCAATATGAGAGACAATTTATATAAAAAATGGACTCGTAACAAAAACAACAAAACCAATGAAACCATATATAAGCGATTTAATAATAGGCTAAATAAAATTATAAAAAATGCAAAAAACATTTATTTTCATAAACAATTTATAGAAAACAGAAATAACATTAGAGAAACATGGAAATTGATAAACAAAATTACCGGGTCAAAATCTGAAAATAATAACGATACTCTACTAAAAAGCTTTAAAAATGAATCACTCTTGAACATCACCGAAAACTTCGCTAGAAACTTTCAATGTTCAATAATAACTCTAAACTTAAAAGTAGAAAAAATCTTTCAAAACTCAATGTTTACAGAATATGCAAGTGAACAAGAAATATATAATATACTATGTGCATTGAACCCAAGAAAAAGTCCTGGAATAGACAATATAAGGTCAATAGACCTAAAAAATAATGCAAACGTACTAACACCTATAATCACAAAACTTGTGAACGATAGCATTCATAACGCCATAATTCCTGATTGAATGAAGCAATCCCTAATCAAACCTATACACAAAAGTGGTAACAAATCAGACTACAATAACTACAGACCTATAGCAATTCTACCGGTAATAGAGAAAGTTTTAGAAGAAATAGTTGCGAGAAGACTAAACAGCTTTCTTAAAAAATATAAGGTAATTAACAAAGAACAATATGGTTTTCAAAAGGGTAAAAACATAAATCAGCTTCTAGGACTATTCGCTAATAACATCAACACGTCTTTGAGCCAAAATAAAAACTGCTTAGCTTTATTCATTGACTTTAGCAAAGCATTTGACACAATACCACACGAGAAACTATTAAACGTCCTAGAAAAAGTCGGTATACGAGGAAAAATCTTGAATTGGTTCGCCAATTACCTCACCTGCAGGTCTTTTTGCGTAAATATAGGAGACACAAAGAGCAGTATAATGCCGAGTGAATTTGGAGTTCCACAAGGATCTAAATTGGGCCCAATATTATATATCATATACGCAAATGAAATGATATTACAACTGAAATACAGCACAGCATACACATACGCCGACGACACAGCAATAATCGTCAGCAATAAGTCATTAAATGATGCTATATGTTCCCTTCAATATGACTTAAATAAAGTGACGAGATGGTGTCATGATAGCGGTCTAATCATAAATGCTAAAAAAACTAAAGTCATGCATATTAGACCGAGAACCGTACCTAAAACTACCTTTAGAATAACATTTCACAATACGGAATGTCTACATAAAAAAGATATAGTGTTCAATCAATCGCAGAACGAACACTGCGACTCTCATCTAGAAATAGTTGAAACTTATAAATATCTAGGCGTTCATCTAGATGATAATTTTAAATGGAAGTCTCATATTCACCATGTTCAAACAAAATGGAGGCAATCATCATACGCTCTATACCACCTCGGAAATTGCGCACCTTATTATGTTATTAAACAAGCATATTTTTCGTTAGTGGAATCTCATCTCAGACATGGGATTACTGCCTGGGGTAATGCAAAAATATGCAGTGTTCTGCAATCTGCACAGAACAAAATTGTCAAATCATTAAGCAAAAAACAACCAGCCAGCACACAAGACAGAACTAATAACAACAGGCCAACCACACAACTGTACGCAACTCAAAAAATTCTTAATATAAAGGATTTATATTCGATTTCAATCATAAAAGAATTCATGGAAGACGCAAACTTAGCGAAGAAACTAAACCATGAACAAAACACTAGACGCAGAATTGAAGGCCGATATATAGTCCCAGCATTTAAAAATGACTATGGAAAACATGCACTATCTGTTAGTCTGCCTACCATCTTAAATGAACTACCAAATGCGATAATGCAGGAATGCAATAAAAAAATTAGGATAAAATTACTCAAAAATCATTATTTAAATAAGTAATTAATAATTATAAGCAAAAATAAAATAATAATATTTGAAGTCTACAGCTAATTTTAGTCAATCAATGAAAATTGTAATCACTTCTTACTCCACATACAAGCCTACAATAGCTTCGTGGAACTATGTAAATAATGAATTGTAATAATTATTATATTATCAATAAAGAAAGAAACTTAAAAAAAAAAAAGTACAATAAAGACGTCGAATAATAATAAAAATATATTATATTTTAATGAATTAGTTTATTATTATTAATTATTCTTACAAAAAAATTGGTATGTCGACTGTTGGAACATGCCATACCGACAATTGGCAAGTGGTGCCGACTACTGGCTAAAAGCATTGTTTTAATAAAACTACAAATTTATGAAATTTAATAAAAAGTTATTAAAACTTTATTTATTTTTGCAAAAACTATACAAAATTTCGAATCTGAATAACTATATATGTAGAGTACCCTATATATGTAGAGTATCAAACTTCGAAATTTGCGCAGAATCCGGAAAGAGCTCAAAGATATCCGATATAATGCCAAATATCCGTACTTTTGTTTGAGGTCTATAAGCCTTTCTTTGTCATTTCTTGTATCTAAGTTGTCAGTTCTCATGTTCATATGATAGTAGGTACTTTAATCAAGTCACCTACTGACTACTTAAAATTCTCTTCAAATACCATATGGGTGTTACATTGAGTGATGGCTTAATAATTGCATAATTTGTCGTTAGATGAAAAGCCCCATTAACTTTCCGATGACTGAGATGATACACACACACGCAATTACACTTGCACTCGACCATACTCTTGGCTAACCCACAGAGAGATGGCATCACACAAGGCTTTTTGTCTCAACTGTCGCTGACACATTTCGTTGCCAACAAACGGCCGACACTTGACTCCAGCTTAAATCTCTAATTTGAAATGTTTACACAATTAGTCGGAAGCGGTGCTCAAACGGGTAAAGAACTTTCTTAGCCAACAAAACGAGAGAAAAACAACACCAAAAAATGTTCAAATTCTTCCGTTGCATACTGCTACTCACATCATTTGCCTATGCGATGGCTATAATTTTGGAAGACAAATCACCACCGCCCCAAATCATACGAATTCACACCCGAGGTGGTACGCCCTTCGATTCGGAACTACTGCTGCCCTTTTCAATTATACAAAAAATCCAAGAACAACAAAAATATCAACAGCTCTTCCACCCCAAATCCGGACCGATTCGCACAAAAATTCATTCGATCGTTTCGATACCCCAGCAGCAACAGCACGGCTGGAAATATTCAACAAGGAAACCACACTCCCGAAGAAGTCGCAACATTGTCTCATCTCTGATGACAGCATCATCAATGTCGTCGAAATTTGCAGCGAATTACAGAAGACGAAATAAAATGCATTTTGAACGTGATGGAGCGAACTCAAAGTCGTATCGTTTATACGACGATGATGGTGAATATTTGGTGAATTTAAATGACCTAACGCAGAAGCCGACAATAACGAATGTCACAACATCCTATAAAGGAGACGATGGGCCCAAATCGAGCAGAACGCCGAGAAAAATTGTCAAACATATTTGGATTAAATTGTAGTGGTTTAGTGTAATAAAAATGTGAAATGTTTCAAAATTTTCTATTCGTATTTTTTAACAAGAAAACTTTCTTATCCTTTGGTTTGCCGATAGAATATTTATACACAGTATGAGATAAAAAAAACTGCAACAAAGTCAAAGCCATAATTTTTTTTAAACTTTATTGAATTAAAAGCAAAAAATGTCGGAATAGCATCCAATTGTAGAATAGGTTTTGATTTGTTCGAATTGGCCACCTTTGGCAAGATTTATGGCCTATAAAACCGTCACACGCTGCCCGAATGTTGCTCTGCGTTATTTTGGCCCATTCCCGGCGAAGCGCTTGCTTGAGGTTATCGACACTTTGGTATTTTTTAGTGCCAACCTTGCTTTCCAAAATGCTCCAGACACAATAGTCCAACGGATTGATATCATGAGATTTTGGTGGCCATTGTGCGCTGGAAATGGGTGACGCGTGCTGAGTCCTATTGGACTGTCCAAGGTCTGCGGCCAAAATGTTTGCGTGCCCAAGGCTTTAATACACCCTCCAGAATATTTTCGCGGTAATATTTTGCATTTATTCTGATACCACTGTCGATTAATACGAGCGGCGACGAGTGGCCATCACCATGGCCGGCGCTTGAGTTCTGGTGGCCAACCGAAGGTGCACATTTTCAGCTGACCTCTTTGGCAAGTAAACACGATCATTTTGTTTGTTTATAAACTGCTGCACAACGAATGTTTTCTCATCGGAGAAAACCAAATTCGGCAGATCATTACTTTCGCCCAAGCGAAACAACTCTTTCTTTTCTTTCTGTTACGGTGTAAGTTCGTGCACTTTTTGGAATTTCAATGGCCTTACCCCAGCTCATTCTTTCAATATTTGCCGAATGGAAAACCATTTTCGGCCACTGCGACGCAGGTTTCGATCAAGTCGCTTCTTTACTTTTCGAACCATTTCTGCTGATGTTGATGTTTTCTTCCGTCCACTTCCTTGATGTCGGGCTGCGCTACCAGTATCAAGGTAACGAGCCAGTATCAAGGTACGCTTGTAAACAATATAATGAGCTGTCACTGAGAATCACAGGAATGTCACTCTCGGACGAGTTGCTTAGAAATGACAGCAGTCTGAAGTTTGTTGCATTTTTTTCACCTCACCCTGTATGGTAAGCGATAACCGTAAAATCGGATAAAGATATATATCGAAGCGATATAAAGATCTTAAACTGATCTCGATAAAATTTGGAGCAGTATCTGATGTCCGGTATCAAATATCATTGTAGTACGCATGTGAGAGATTTTAACACTAAATCGGTTGAAACATATATATGGAAGCTATTGCTTTATCAGAACCGATTTAAACTTTAAATTTGGAGCACTTGATTTTCGGATAAATTAAGTCGAAATTGCCAAAATTCAGTCCATTTAGACTGATATTTGCCATTTATATATGGGAGTTCTTTCGAAATCTGAACCGATCTTGACAATATTTTAAACATTTATTTCTGAGCTGTATATGATATCTGGTACCAAATATCATTCTTGTGGAGTGCATAATACGAAGGTGACTTAAACACCAAATCGGATGAAACATAACAGATATAGCTATATCTGAGCCATTTTCACCAAATTTGAAGTACTTGTTTCTAGAATGAATTCAGTCGCAACTGCCACGATTCAGTTCATATTCAGATGAAGATATATAAGGGAGCTATATATCTAAATTTGAATCGATTATCATCCAAGCCAAACAAGTATCGTTCGCAAAATTTCACCTCAATCGGATAATAAATGTGACCTGCATTTTATTCACAGAAATACATGGACAGACGGACGGACGGACTTACAGGCACAAACCGACTCAGAAAGTGATTCTATAAAGATCCTCAAAAGTAAGTATGGGTCTATCTCGCTTCCTTCTCCATGTCATGACAGATTTATATATATACCCTCTGTATTTTATCTTTTAGGTCCCATAAAGATTAGGCCTATTTATCTCATCTATACACTAGATCTAATGTTAATACAAATATTGCAATGTTTGAACTTTGGAGAGAACTGTGAAATAATTTCCCATTTTATAAGAGTTTTGATTACTAAAATTGTTGACCACTTGTGGAAGTGGTAGAAAAAGAATTGGATATTGGGATTGATTGGGATATTTGACTAAAATCGGAAAATCGGTATTCAGTAGCGTTTTATCAAGCTTAGACTAAAATGAGTTTCCATTCTAAAATTGTTTACGTTCTCAATGAAAATTATAAATACGATATTGTAGCTAAGGTCGGCCAAGAAGACTTCCTTTGACAAAAATTTGGCAATAAACTTACCAGTTCTGCACTGTTACTATTTATAAGGAATATATTGTCCCATTAAAAATTTTCATAGGACAAGGATTCTGGCCCCGATGTAAACCGTTCAGACACCTAAAATTGGATAGAACTGTTATCTGCGGGCTCTAGCACATCGTGGTCCATTCTCAATTCCATAAAACTTACAAAAAAATATGTGATTCGAGCAGAAATGAAGACAAACTTTCCAATGCCACAAAGGATATTGTGAAGGTTGCAACCAACATAGAGCAAATATACATTCACCTTTTCACGTAAACTGACCACAAATTAGCTCGACAAAAACTTTTGTTCGTGGTGAATGTCCATGCCGTTAAATCTACATAAAGAAGCACTAAAAACCATGGTACCGTGGCGTTCAACATTAGCTTTCCATTGATGCAAATTTTCACACAAATCTCCGTCAAGCGAACGTAACAACAAGGAAGCTGAGTCTTTTAAGCGGAGAAAGAAGAATAAAACACTTTTGGACTTACTGTAGCATTGAAATATTAAGATCTTAAGAACTTCAATTGATATTTTGACGGAGATTCACTTTCATGGTGTTGACTTCCTTCAATTTTAAAGCAAGGGATTCATTTGGCTTCAATTCTCCATAAAAATATTGTTTCATGTACCAGTCTTCCAATATCCCAACAGCTTTAATGATAATTGAAATTGGTTGCTGTCGTTCCATGAGGCATGTGTGTAATCCTCCAATTGATTTTTGAATTAAGTTTGGGTTGACTTTACAAAAATTATAAAACGACAAATTACGTTTATCAAAAATTCTTATTGAAAAAATTATTTTATATTTCATTGACAGGAAAATCAAGTCTGATTCGTTACAAGGAACATTTTAGTCATAGATCCGACTTAAATCAATGTCAATAAAGGTGGGGGTACATAAGCAGCTTGGCGTCATGACTAAGGATATTAATGTCAAATTATAACGGGAAACGACGGCAGGATTCGAGTGCGGCTTTGGCATACATTTATGAGCTGCTTATGTGTCCACACCTTGAGGCTATGTCCACTAGGGACTAAAGGAGTCCCTTTGTATATGACAAAAACCAAATAACACTAAATTTAGTACCATTTTGTACTGTTCGTACGAATAAAGGACGCACTTCCAAACCACCGCTAAATCTCAAACACTGATACCATCAGTAATCTAAATATTAATTTTCAGAATTTTTTCTCTATCCCTTCACGCAATACAAAACTAAGTACGGATCAGTGTTTTCCGTACAATTACAGGGCGAGATAAAAATAATGCAACCAACTTCAGACTGCTGTCATTTCTAAGCCACTCGTAAAAAATTATTTCATTGACAGCTCATTATATTGTTTACAAGCGTACAAAAGCATTTTGGTGAGAATTTCCACAAAAAAGTTTTTCGCGATGGAATTCATGCGTGATAGTGTGATTTCTTTATATTTGGCTGGACAACCACAAGTGGCTATCGTTAGAGCACTCCAAAATTTAAATGTGAAATAAATCTTTTGTGTCTCGCACCATCGCTCGTTACTGTGATACTGGTAGCGAAGCCCGACGTCAAGGGGGTGGACGGAAACAGCAACATCAACATTGGAAAAGTAAAGAAGCGACTTGATCGATCGAAACCCGCGTCGCAGTGGCCGAAAAATATCTCGTGAGCTGAACATATCGCAATATTCCATTCGGCAAATATTGAAATATGAGCTTGGGGTAAAGCTGTTGAAATTCCAAAAAGTGCAAGAACTTACACCGCAACAGAAAGAAAATAGACTCAAAAGAGCTAAAGAGTTACTTCGCTTGGCCGAAAGTGGTGAACTGCCGAATTAGGTTTTCTCCGATGAGAAAACATTCGTTGTCCAGCAGTTTGTAAACAAACAAAATTATCGTGTTTACTTACCAAAGAGGTCAGCTAAAATGTGCACCTTCGGTTGGCCACCAGAACTCAAGCGCCGGTCATGGTGATGGTATAAGCCGCCATAACAGCCGATGCTCGTGTTTATCGACCGTTGCATCAGAATAAATGCAAAATATTATCCCGAAAATATTCTAGAGGTTGTATTAAAGCCTTGGGCACGCAAACATTTTGCCCGCAGTCCTTGGACAATCCAACACGACTCAGCACCATAGAACTCAGCGGTTCCTCGCCTCTTTTTCAACGCACCAATAAGTTGGACTATTGTGTCTGGAGTATTTTGGAAAACAAGGTTGGCACTAAAAAATACCAGTGTCGACCACCTCAATCAAGCGCTTTGCTGGGAATGGGACAACATACAGCAGAGCAACATTCGGGCAGCGTGTGACGGTTTCATTGGCGATTTGAAGGCCATAATTCGTGCCAAAGGTGACCAATTCGAATAAATCTAAACTTATTCTAAAATTTGAAGCTATTTTCGACATTTTTTGCTTTCATTCACAAAAATTAAAAAAAAAAAAATGTAAAAATTTTGGCGTTTGACTTTGTTGCAGTTTTCTAATCTCACCCTGTATAGCACACATTTCCATATGTCCAGTATAGCACACATTTCCATATAGCACACATTTACATATGTCCAGGCTACACGTGAACAGTGACCCTAATGCATGTTTCAAATTTCAAGCACACATTTAACACAATTTAGTAATTTTCGTGTACATGTAGTACACATTTCCAAAACCATCTCTTTATTACGAACCCACTACTAACAGGGACCGTAATACAAAATTTCAAAATTCCAGCTTCATCCGTCTACCATAAACCAAACTGTTCCAAATTTAGTACCATTTACATATTTCCAAAACAACCTTCATATATCAATTTTCTTTTCAATCCGTCGGAAAAGTCAAAATTAGGTCCATTTGGGTTGTTATTAGCCATTATTTGCACATTAACCTGAAAACGGATTAAGGATATATAGGGTAGCTATATCCGAATCTGAACCAATAAAATTCGGCAAAGGTATTTTAGAGCTCCATAAGATATCTGGTACCAAATATCATTGTTGTCGAATGCATATTACGAATGTGAGGGACTTAAACACCAAATCGGATGAAAAATATACATGGAAGCTATAGGTGATATCTGATACCAAACTTCATTCTTGTGGGGTGCATATTACGAATTTGGGGGACTTAAACACCAAATGGGATGTATGGGAGCTATAACTATATCTGAACCGATTTTCTCCAAAATTGGTGAATTTGCTTCTAGAATGAATTTGGTCGGATGTACCAAAATTCAGGACTGATATTAGCCATTTTATGCACAATTAACCCGAAATCGGTTGAAGATATATGGGAGCTATATCTAAATCTGATCCGATTATTACGAATTTCAATAGGGTTCGCCCTTGGGCCAAACAAATGTTGTTTGGAAAATTTAATCTTAATCGGATAATAAATGCGACCTACATTTTGTTCACAAGAATGCATGGACTGACGGACGGGCGGACGGACTGACATGTATGAATCGACTCAGAAAGTGATTCTATGAAGATCCTCAAAATTAACTATGGGCCTATCTCGCTTTCTTTTCCATGTCACAAACAAATGGACAAAGACATAATACCCTTACCACTATGTGGTGTAGGGTATAAAAATTAATTTCTGATGATGACAATTAATTTGTGATGATGACAATCTTCCCGATGACTATTTTAACGGACGAGCATTCTCAATCCAAGCCAACCCCTCCCACAGGAATTTTACATTAAACAATTCCCAAATATATGCCACAATTTAAAATGTTTTCAAATGTTGTTTTGTTTATTTATTAAATAATTTCTTCTTCTTTTCCTTTGTCTTCATTAATTTTTAATGTTATGACGCGATATATAAAATTAATTGTTATTTGGACATAATTGTTATTATTAAAATTAACTTAAAAATAAATTTAAATTTTTTGTTTATTTATTTGTTTATGGGTTGGCGGTAAAGCTAAAAATCAACTAAAACTATTAAAAAAAACAAATACCTATATACGTATGTGTAACCATTATTGTGTTGTAGTATAAATTTACAAAATAAACGAATTGCAATTAAAAAAAGACTTAATAATAAAATAGTTAATAGCATTTATAATATAATTATAATTTATTATCTTTTTTAAGGATTTAAGTACTTTAAGAATCTAGTTTGTTTTGTAATAGTAGTTAGCATAAAATAGTGATGATGAAAATAGAAAAATAATTTGTTAAGAGATGAAATCGTATAGAAGAAAGGTGGATAGTTAGGTGATTGGTTGGTTTTTAACATTTTTCTTGTAATAATATTTGTAATGGTATTTAATTAAAATGCGTAAATACATATTTATTTTGTTGTAATACATAATAATGATTGATAATATATATAATGTGGTGTGTTTTGTGAGTTTGTGTATTTCATTGTTTAAGTGAAGTTATGATTATGACTAATTGCTTTTCCTTGGATTTTAAGATGTTAAAAAAAATGTTTTTAATTACAATGTAATTATAGTTAATGAGAGGATTAACGATGAGAGTTATAAATAACTTTGAGTATAGAGATAACACTGTGTAACAAATTTTATATCAATGGGGTCCATTCACATTGTTTTCCAGCATTAAAATAACTCACATCATTGAGAACGAATTTTAATTACAAATTGTAAGTGAAAAGAAAAAACATCCAGACCCAATCGCAGTGTTTTTTTTTTTTTCTTATCACCGGACGGTTGTCTAGCCTGGTGCCTGAATACCCAATAAAAGAAAGGATAAAAGGTCGTTAACAAAGTCAAACAAGGTACCTGTAATTAACACGAAGATACAATTCCGCCTACCAATTGTTCCAATATTCTATGGAACACAGGTTTACTAAATGAGTATGGTCAACTTTTGGTCTATCTATTGTTTATCAGATAAAAGACTATTTTCGATTTTTAAATAATTACAAAAAATAGATTTCAGTTTCAAAAGTGAGAATACATAAGTAGCTTGAATTCTTCGCATGGTATATTTTGTGACACCTCATAAAGGCTGCACTCGTATCCTGCCGTCGTATAATATATTAAATTAGTAAAAAATTAAAGCATACTTTTTGGCTGATATCGTTGTTAAAGAGTGCATATTACGGCTGTGGTGAACAAATATAACAAATCGGATGAACAATATATATGGGAGCTATAGCTATATCTAAGCTGATTTTCACCAAATTTGACATACTTGTTTCTAGGCTTTTTCTTTTCGGGCTATATGTTAATATATTTGGTGCTCAATTAACATGAAATCGGTTAGAAGTCATTCTCATATGATAGCTATTGCACAAATTGGACTAATGTGACTCATTTTCTGTGACAATGATTCTGGGTGTAAACAAAAGTCTCCGAAAATTTTGAAAGCTCTATACTTATTGTTGCGGAATATTTCTTACACTATAGAAGTCCCCTTGTATATGGTCAAAACTATATAAAGACCGCGTTTAATGAAAGTTATAATTAGTTACAAATTTGACCCGTTGTGGGTGTATTGGATGTACCGAATTTGAAAGTAGTCAGATGCTCATTTCGCTTTTTTCGTGCTCAATGGTTATTCCAAATTTTGACCCTTTGTGGGGGAGGTACTAGAAGGAATGGTCCGTTCAATTCGTTCTTCATACCAGGCCTTGTGTTAGTAGAAATATTGAAAAATATTGAAGAAAATCGGACTCTTAGTTAAAATTTTATAAACGTTATAATTATACAAAATTTTGACCCTTTGTGGGGGAGGTACCAGAAGGAGTGGTCCGATATTTACCGCCTTCACGCCAGATCTCTCCTAAGAAAAAGTGTTGGGATCTAAAAAATTTCAAAAGAATTGGATGCTCATTTCGCGTTTTACGAAATTCATGGATATTCAAAATTTTGACCCCTTGTGGGGGAGGTACCAGAAGGAGTTAACCGATACATATTGAATATAAAAATTTCTATTCTTCAGAGACTGGCAATGAAATTTTATTCTTAAATTGACACTTTTCCAAAAAAAAAAGAACTGAAGTATAAAGGATGATTTTGACTTAGATTGCAAATGTGTTAAATTAATAGTTGTAAAAGCAAATACATAAATTTCGAATGATTTTTTCTTAAAAACCATTAAACCTTACTCTGTAATTTATAGTGAATTTGTGTGTAGAGTATTTCTTCCTTTGACATTTTCTCCAAAGAATTAAGTGTAAAGGAAGATTTTGTATTTACAGCAAAGAAGCCAAACACATTGTTTTCATTTGTAGTACACCTATTTCTAATTTTCTTAAAAACTATTATACCTAGACATATAGTTTATTCTGAGATACATAGTGAAATTTTGTATAGAATATTACTTCTATTGACAACTTCTGCCGAAAATAATTTTTTAAGTTACTTTCAGGCATCAACTCGCCAAAAAGGTCAAAGATAACAAATTGACCAATGAAATTAGGAAAATTTGTCGTCTTTTGGGAATTTTGCTGCAAACATTTGCTTGATGCGCAATGGAAATATAGATTTCTTTTCATTGGTGACTTGTAGTGAAATTTGATGAAGAATATTTTTGTATTTAATGTCATTCTACCAAAATGATGCTTTGTAGGAGATTTTTGCTTAAACTCACATAAAGTACGGCTTTAACCCTAATATATATGTTTTTAATTTAAACGAATCCGTAAGATTTAGATAATAAGTAAGATTTAGACTTTTAATGTCTTCTGGGACCTATAGTAGAATCTTATGACGAATAATTTTGTAAAATATTTTGACTTGCTACGATCCCGTTTAAAGGGAGTTTTAACCATGTTTTGAAAAAAGTACAAAAAAGACCCTATTATTAACTCGCTCGAGTGTTACAATTTTCGACCAAAGTAATCCTCGTATTTTTATGTACAATATTGCCATAGACACTATATACCTAAAATCAGCGGATTCCAAGGAATCTTAGTCCAAAAATTTCCAAACATTTGGAAGAGTGGAAACTTGCTTCCTATGTTCAGGTTAGTTTGCGAAGTAATTTTCAAATTTCAATATGCCACTACACATGTGTTATTTTTTAGGTCTACTTTCATAATTTGCAGGATTTTAGCGAGTGATTGTAACCCCATGCACAATGTTTAACAGTGTTATCAAACACATATGTGTAAATATAAATTATTATGTCTATATATTAATATTATAGGATTATTGGATACAGGCGATGTTCTTTTGTTTCGTATTGAATAAATATTGCTTAACATTTGGTTTTTAATTTAACAATTTCGTTTCATGATTTTGTGGTTCTACTTTCTTTGAAGCGGAATTCAAATGATCATAATTACTTTTCTGTTTACCAATTAAAAATATATTTCAATAGTTTCCAATTAAAAATTTATATAACAAATGACTTGAAGCTCAACCATGTTTTCTCTGTAATTACGATCATTTTAATATCTGATATGTAGCAATTTGAGAGAACAGAAATCTATTTATATAAATGGATAATATTTATTTATGTATCATTTTTCTTTGAAGTGCAAAAATATTTGTTTTCTTATTATTTTTTTAAGACTTAAGACTTAATTGCTATAAGTGAAAATGGTTATTATTAATGCTTATATAAGTATGCAGATTATTAAAAATATTGTAATTTGTTTTGTAATATTTACAAACAGTTGAGTTACAAGTTGACAGGGCATTTCGTTTTCGTTCCTTGCTAATTGCTAAATTTCCATTCATCATTAAAATCATTACAACCAATATTCTTGCAATTTCATTGTCTTTCGTTTCCGTTTTGTAACAACAATTTAGAAATTTTTTCTTTTCCGGATAAAATCGTTTCCATTACTACAGTCTATTGTTTTGTTATTTGTTTTATTTTTTATTATTTTTCTCTTTCTATCACCTTTTTCTCCTTAAAATAACTACAATTCCTTTTTTCTTTTTGTTTCTATGACAATTTAAAAAACAAAAATTTAAAAAAATACAACTGAAAATTAAAAATAGCATTTTTTTGTATATTTCTTTGTAAAAGGCACATTTTGCAAAATTTTTTAATATACGAAAAAAAAATTATTGCTCATTTTGAATTCACAAAATAAAAGTTTGGAGGGCATTTCATTTTGTTTACTACATGTATGTGTGTGGGGATGATGATGATGTGGGGAATGATAAATAAAAATTTCGTTTTGTAGCATATAAAATATTTCGTTTCACTTTTTCCTTTAGTTTTCCTCATAACTTTCATAATGGAAGATCAGTTTGGCATTTTGTTAAATTATTAGTATGTTTATGAATAATAATTAATTTATTTGGCAGTTGAATATTATTTTTTAGAGGGGAGATATGGAAAAAAATTGAAATGGGGTTTAAATAACCGAAATCATTTCATTGGTGAACTTTTTCTATAGAAAAACTGTCATTGGTGAACTTTTTCTGTAGGAAAATGTTCATTGGTGAGTTTTTTCTATAGAAAAATATTCATTGGTGAAATTTTTCTATAGGAAAATTTTCATTGGTGAACTTTTCTATCGGAAAATGCTCATTGGTGAACTTTTTCTATAGGAAAATGTTCATTGGTTAACTTTTTCTATAGGAAAATGTTTATTGGTGAACTTTTTCTATAGGAAAATGTTCATTGGTGAACTTTTTCTATAAGAAAATGTTCATTGGTGAACTTTTTCTATAGGAAAATGTTTATTGGTGAACTTTTTCTATAGGAAAATGTTCATTGGTGAACTTTTTCTATAGGAAAATGTTCATTGGTGAACTTTTTCTATAGTAAAATGTTCATTGGTGAACTTTTTCTAAAGGAAAATGATCATTGGTGAACTTTTTCTATAGTAAAATGTTCATTGGTGAACTTTTTCTAAAGGAAAATGATCATTGGTGAACTTTTTCTAAAGGAAAATGATCATTGGTGAAATTTTTCTATAGAAAATAGTTCATTGATGAATTTTTTTAAAGAAAATATTTCATTGGTGAACTTTTTCTATAGAAAATAGTTCGTTGGTGAACTTTTTCTATAGAAAATAGTTCGTTGGTGAACTTTTTCTATAGAAAATAGTTCGTTGGTGAACCTTTTCTATAGAAAATAGTTCGTTGGTGAACTTTTTCTATAGAAAATAGTTCGTTGGTGAACTTTTTCTATAGGAAATAGTTCGTTGGTGAACTTTTTCTATAGAAAATAGTTCGTTGGTGAACTTTTTCTATAGGAAATAGTTCGTTGGTGAACTTTTTCTATAGAAAATAGTTCGTTGGTGAACTTTTTCTATAGGAAATAGTTCGTTGGTGAACTTTTTCTACAGGAAATAGTTCGTTGGTGAACTTTTTCTATAGGAAATAGTTCGTTGGTGAACTTTTTCTATAGGAAATAGTTCGTTGGTGAACTTTTTCTATAGAAAATAGTTCGTTGGTGAACTTTTTCTATAGAAAATAGTTCGTTGGTGAACTTTTTCTATAGAAAATAGTTCATTGGTGAACTTTTTCTATAGAAAATAGTTCATTGGTGAACTTTTTCTATAGAAAATAGTTCATTGGTGAACTTTTTCTATAGAAAATAGTTCATTGGTGAACTTTTCCTATAGAAAATAGTTCATTGGTGAACTTTTTCTATAGAAAATAGTTCATTGGTGAACTTTTTCTATAGAAAATAGTTCATTGGTGAACTTTTTCTATAGAAAATAGTTCATTGGTGAACTTTTTCTATAGAAAACAGTTCATTGGTGAACTTTTTCTATAGAAAATAGTTCATTGGTGAACTTTTTCTATAGAAAATAGTTCATTGGTGAACTTTTTCTATAGAAAATAGTTCATTGGTGAACTTTTTTCCGTATAGAAAAAATGATGTTCACTGCTGAACTTTTTTCCGTATAGCAAAATGATGTTCACTGCTGACCTTTTTTCCGTATAGAAAAAATGTTCACTGCTGAACTTTTTTCCGTATAGAAAAATGATGTTCACTGCTGAACTTTTTTCGTATAGAAGAAATGTTCACTGCTGAACTTTTTTCCGTATTGAAAAAATGTTCACTGCTGAACTTTTTTCCGTATTGAAAAAAATGTTCACTGCTGAACTTTTTCCGTATAGAAAAATGTTCAATACTGAACTTTTTCTGTATAGAAATATGTTCATTGGTGACATTTTTCTTTAGAAAAATTTACATTGTTGAAATTTTTCTTTAAAAAAAGTTTAAATAATGAACATTTTCGTATAGAAAAATATAATTTTCGTTGCTGATAATTGACATCGAAGGTTTTTGGAGGGTTTGCAAATAACCAACAGATAGAAAACAGAAAACTACACAAAATTTTGTTAATATTCATTAAAATATATTGACGGATATAAGATAAGATCTAATTTCCAAGTATTACAAATATTAAATCTCAAATACAAATATAGTACATAATGCTTAAAAAAAATCAATTACATTAATATTCAACTTATGTTAGTATCCGATACAGTAGTGTGGTTTATTAATTTAGGATATTAATACATAGCGACATTAAAATTCACTTAAATAATTGGACATTAAAACATAAAACTAAAAACTGATTTTAAATCTATTATTTTGTTAAACTAAATTAAATAAAACTAAGAAATAAAAACAAAATCTACAAGTAGGTAATTAGTTGGTTTGGTGCTAACTAAATCTGTTCAGTTAATAGGCATTTACAAACGACTATTATTGTTGCTAGTTTAAGAAAAAAATGTTTGTTTTATATGATGATTCATAAAACATTTTCAAATATGCGTGTGAAGTTCAGTTGTGAAAATAAGAAAAGTGTGTAAATAAAGGGTAAACTGTATAGAAAAGTAAAGCACAGCAAAACAGAAAATTTTGGCTGCCTGCAGCTACTCAATTTGATGTGGAAAAAAATTTAGATTATGTGTTGAGAACTTGACTTGAAATGATAAAGGTGTTTGTGTTTGTTGAATTTGTATATATTGAGTAATGGACATTTGAATAATAATAAATTAACAAAAAATATATATAATACTAAAATATATAAAAAATAATAAATATTGACCATAAAGAAACATATTTTAAAGCCAAACAGTTTTGAGGGGACGTGGAAGGGTTACAGAGTTAATAACTACAAATTTAATCTAATAAATTAAGGAAAATGATAATGATAATACGAAATACATATAACATAAGATATGATCATTTAAACAAAAAAATACATATGCGTTAGTGTTTGTTTGTTTTGGAGGCATTTTCTTTGCGTTTCTGTGCTGTGCATTGTGTCTGTCCACTAGGAACGACGATGACCGCCGTTTGTTCCTTTCTTTTAAATATTAACAATCATATTCTGTAGCTGTGTTAGTGTGCTGCCAAAATGATTCGTTTCGGGCAGATTGCGTATTTGCAATAGCCATCGCTGACATTCCAAACATTTTCGATGGCGCTCCTCTCGACTGACATCCACACCCAGACCATTGACCCATGGATCTAGGTTATCCTGAATAATTGGCAAGAAATTTGATAATATAACACGTAGTGTATCACAAGCCCGTGTGTAGTGACTGAAAAATACAGAACAAAGAAAAACATAAAATGCATTAACAAATAATCCCCAAAAATAAAATCAAAACTTTTTCCTTTTATTTTAAAAATTTGTTTTAAATTTCTTTTATGCAGAAAAATGTCATCGACGAACTTTTTTCTATGGAAAAAGTTTACCAGTGAAAATTTTCCTTTGGAATAAGTTCACCATTGAACATTTTTTATAACAGAATAAGTTGAACATTTTCCTAAACAGAAAAAGTTCACCAGTTCGAAAATGACTGGTTTTCTATAGAAAAAGTTCTCCAATAACCGTTTTGCTATTTTTCCCTTGGAAAAAGTTTACCAATAAAAATTTCACCTTTGAAAAAAGTTCACCAATGAAAAATTTTCTTTGAAAAAAGTTCACCAATGAAAATTGTCTTTTGGAAAAAGTTCACCAATGAAAAATTCCTTTAGAAAAAGTTCATCAATGAACATTTTCCTTTGGAAAAAGTTCACCAATGAAAGTTTTCCTTTGAAAAAGTTCACCAATGAACATTTTTCTATACAAAAAAAAAGTTCACCAGTGTACAGTTCAAAAATGACCGGTTTTGCTATTTTTCTCTTGGAAAAAGTTTACCAATAAAAATTTCCCTTTGGAAAAAGTTTACCAATGAAAATTGCCTTTTGGAAAAAGTTCACCAATGAAAATTTCCTTTAGAAAAAGTTCATCAATGAACATTTTCCTTTGGAAAAAGTTCACTTATGAAAGTTTCCCTTTGAAAAAGTTTACCAATGAACATTTTTCTATACAAAAAAAGTTCACCAATGAACATTTTTCTATACAAAAAAAGTTCACCAATGAACATTTTTCTATACAAAAAAAGTTCACCAATGAACATTTTTCTATACAAAAAAAAAGTTCACCAGTGTACAGTTCAAAAATGACCGGTTTTGCTATTTTTCTCTTGGAAAAAGTTTACCAATAAAAATTTCCCTTTGGAAAATGTTTACCAATGAAAATTGCCTTTTGGAAAAAGTTCACCAATGAAAATTTCCTTTAGAAAAAGTTCATCAATGAACATTTTCCTTTGGAAAAAGTTCACTTATGAAAGTTTCCCTTTGAAAAAGTTTACCAATGAACATTTTTCTATACATTTTTCTATTTTTCTATACAAAAAATGTTCACCAATGAACATTTTTCTATACAAAAAATGTTCACCAATGAAAATTGTCTTTTGGAAAAAGTTCACCAATGAAAAAACATTTTTCTATACAAAAAATGTTCACCAATGAACATTGTTCTATACAAAAAATGTTCACCAATGAACATTTTTCTATACAAAACATGTTCACCAATGAACATTTTTCTATACAAAAAAAGTTCACCAATGAACATTTTTCTATACAAATAAAGTTCACCAATGAAAATTTTTCTATACAAAAAAAAAGTTCACCAGTGTACAGTTCAAAAATGACCGGTTTTGCTATTTTTCTCTTGGAAAAAGTTTACCAATAAAAATTTCCCTTTGGAAAATGTTTACCAATGAAAATTGCCTTTTGGAAAAAGTTCACCAATGAAAATTTCCTTTAGAAAAACTTCATCAATGAACATTTTCCTTTGGAAAAAGTTCACTTATGAAAGTTTCCCTTTGAAAAAGTTTACCAATGAACATTTTTCTATACATTTTTCTATACAAAAAATGTTCACCAATGAACATTTTTCTGTACAAAAAAAGTTCACCAATGAACATTTTTCTATACAAATAAAGTTCACCAATGAACATTTTTCTATACAAAAAAAAGTTCCACAATGAAAGTTTTTCTATACGGAAAAAATTCACCAATGAAAGTTTTTCTATACGGAAAAAGTTCACCAACGAAAGTTTTTCTATGTAGAAAAAGTTCACCAACGAAAGTTTTTCTATACGGAAAGTTCACCAACGAAAGTTTTTCTATATAGAAAAAGTTCACCAACGAAAGTTTTTCTATATAGAAAACGTTCACCAACGAAAGTTTTTCTATATAGAAAACGTTCACCAACGAAAGTTTTTCTATATAGAAAACGTTCACCAACGAAAGTTTTTCTATATAGAAAACGTTCACCAACGAAAGTTTTTCTATATAGAAAAAGTTCAGCAATGACCAGTTTTCTATAGAAAAAGTTCACCAACGAACTTATTTCTATGGAAAGAAATCACCAATGAACGTTTTTCTATTGAAAAAGTTTCACCAACGAACCCTTTCCACCATAAAAAGTACGCTAATCAAATTTAAACTGTTCTCAATACTTACAATTTATGTTGACTTTGCAGGAGTTCATAGATTTCCGGTAATAATAAAATACACAAATCTAAATTCCATGATGAGCTGGAATTAAAATTTAAAGAAAATATTTATTAAATAAAGTCTTGGAAAAAAATCATAAAAATTGGGTTCTCAGCCCGAGTATTGCTTACGTTTTTTCCAATATAGCTCCTAGTAGATCTACAAAAATAGTTCGGCCCATTTTAATGGCCTGTCTGAGGGCGGAAAGAACATCGTGAGATCTAAAAATAGAAAAAAATCAGTTTTAAAATTCTGCTTCTCTCTTCTTCGCTTTGCATCTTACCTTGTTGAGTTTCTGATGATTTGTAATGTGGCATTGCGATTGCTTAGCTCCTGATAGACTTGTTCATGTGTTGCTGAGAGCATTTCAATTTCTGGTACATCGTCCATGCGATTATTAAAGCTTTTTTGACTACCGAAACCCGTGTGGCTCATCAATGATGGATCGGGTCGATAACTAATGGGAATCTGTAAATTAAGGCCAATGCATACGTAAGACAAATATGGTTAAAATAAGTAACACAGCCGTGAATCAAAAATCCCACCAAATTGAATAGCCAACTACAACACAAAACAACAACAACAAAAAGCATGCACTACAATTAACACAAATAGCTATTCAAAAAAGGAGGGTCCTTGATCATGGCTTCATATGCTTAGGGATATCAAACACATTAAATGACATTATACAAATCGTATTAACAAATACAGGGATATACAAAAAGGTACACACATTTGCCGAGCCATTACTAGTACTATCCATGGTGTAACTAGAAATGCGCTGTAAGATATGTAAAGAAAAAAAAAAGAGAAAAGCAAAAGAAAAAAAATATAATATTTAGCAAATACACACATATACCATCAACCCATATCTATATTTATTTTTTTAGAACTCCCATAACAAAAAATACCAAACACCATTTGTTACGATTTAAATGGAGATTATAGTTGCTCTGTTCCAGAACCTACAAGAATTTATTGGTTTTGCAATTTTTTACGATATCATAAAGGGAAAATCGGTTATCGTAGTAAAAACTTTTCCATTCTTGCAGTTCTGAAACAGACCAAGTATTTTATGGCACCACACATAAAGAGCAAATGAATGGCAAGATAAAGTCTGCAACTCAATTCAAAAATGCAAATTTGCAAACTTTCCCTCTCTGGGTGGAATGTAATGAAATAATTTTTAATATAAATGATTTAAGGAAAATGGAAATAATATGTTTTGGATGAAATACGGAATGGACACCTTGATCTGTAGTGGGATTCTCTATCTATTCGGAAATAAACAAAATGCTGTCGGTATGTTAGCGGCAAAATCAAAGTAGCTTTTAAGACCTAAAATTTTTTTCAAATTTTAGTTGTTTTTATACCCTACACCAAATAGTGGTAAGGGTATTATGTGTTTGTGCATTTGACTCTTTTGAGAATCTTCATAGAATCACTTTCTTAGTCGATTTAGGCATGTCAGTCCGTCTGTCCATGTATTCTTGTGAACAAAATGCAGGTCGCATTTATTATCCGATTGAAATGAAATTTTGAAAAAAAAAAATATTTGTTTGGCCCAAGGACGAACCCTATTGAACTTAATTATTTATAATCGGATCACATTTAGATATAGCTCCCATATACATGGTGAGATGAAAAAACTGCAACCAACTTCGGACTGCTGTCATTTCTAAACGACTCGTCTGACAGCTGTTAAAATTATTCCAGTGATAGCTCATTATATTATTTATAAGCGTACAAAATCATTTTGGTGAGAATTTTCCAAAAAAAAAAAAAAAGTAATTCGTGTTGGAATTCAAGCGTGATAGTGTGATTTCTTTATATTTGGCTGGAAAACCAAAAGCGGCTATCGTAAGAGCACTCCAGCATTTATATGTAAATAAATCTTTTGTGTCTCGTACCATGGCTCGTTACCGTGATACTGGTAGCGTAGCCCGACGTTAAGGATGTGGACGGAAGAAAACAGCAACATCAGCAGAAATGGTTCGAAAAGTAAAGAAACGACTTGTTTGAAACCCCCGTCGCCGTGGCCAACAAATGGTTCGTGAGCTGAACATATCGCTATATTCCATTCGGCAAATATTAAAAAATGAGCCATTAAAATTCCAAAAAGTGCAAGAACCGCAGCAGAAAGAAAATAGAATCAGTTGCCTCGCTTGGCCGAAAGTGGTGAACTGCCGAATTTGGTTTTCTCCGATGAGAAAACATTCGTTGTCCAGCAGTTTGTAAACAAACAAAATGATCGTGTTTACTTGCCAAAGAGGTCACCTGAAAATTTACACCTTCAGTTGACCACCAGAACTCAAGCGCCGGGCATGGTGATGGGGCCGCCTTAACAGCCGATGGTCGCTCTCCGCTCGTATTGATCGACTGTGGCGTCAGAATAAAAGCCGAACATTATGGCGAAAATATTCTGGAGGGTGTATTAAAGCCTTGGACACGCAAACATTTTGGTCGCACACCTTGGACATTCCAACAGGACTCAGCACCATCGCACTCAGCACGCGCCACCCAAATATGTTTACAAACTGACGTTCCTCGCTTCATTTCCAGCACACAATGGCCACCAAAATCTCCCGATACCAATCCTTTGGACTATTGTGTCTGGAGTATTTTGGAAAGCAAGGTTGGCACGAAAAAATACCAAAGTGTCGATTGTTAAGCTCAAGTAAGCGCTTCGCGGGAATGGGCCAAAGTACCGCAAAGCCACATTCGGGCAGCGTGTGGCGGTTTCATTGGCTGTTTAAAGGCCATAATTCGTGCCAAAGGTGACCAATTCGAACAAATCTAAACTTATTCTAAAATTTGATGCTATTTCCGACATTTTTTTGCTTTCATTTAATAAAATTTAAAAAAATATGTAAAAATTAAGGCGTTTGACTTTGTCGTAGTTTTTTTATCTCACCCTGTATCTTTAACCCATTTCGGTTTAATTGTGCACTAAATGGCCAATATAAGTCCTAGTGACCTGAATTTTGGTATATCCCGCCGAATTAAGTCTAGAAGAAAGTGCATCCAATTTGGAGGTTCAAATATAGCTATAGCTCCCATATATATGTTTCATCCGATTTGGTGTTTTAAGTCCCTCGCATGCGTAATATGCACTCCAAAAGAATGATATTTGGTACCGGACATCAGATATTGCTCGAAAATACCTCTGTCAAATTTCTATCGAGATCGGTTCAGATTAGGATATAGATCCCATATATATCTTTATTCGATATCAAGCTCATTGTGCACCAAATGGGTAATATCATTCCAAATGGACTGAATTTTGGCAATTACGACTGAATTCATCCTTGAAAGCAGGACTTCGAATTTGGCGTAAATCGGTTCTGATATAGCTTTAGCTCCAATTTATATGTTTTATCTGATTTGGGGTTTATAGTCCCTCACACGCGTAACATTCATTCCACAACAATACTAGTTGGTACCAGATATCTTATGGAGCTTGGCCAAATTTTAGCGAGAACGCCTAAGATTTGGAGATAGCTTCCATATATATCCTTAATCCGATTTCAGGTGTGTTGTGCAAATAAAGGCTAATATCAGTCCAAATGGAGTGAATTTCGGAACGTACGTTTCCATTTTATGGAACTCGACTCCGATATATATTTTTATAACATAATCCTTCTCAAAGTGATATCAAGCACTCTATAGCAATCTTATTCGGTATAAAAGATTAAAATGTATCCGTCGAATTTACTGAAAATCGATTCAGAATTGGATATGCCTCGTTTATATAAGTTCCCTCTGAAACCAAACTATAACTGCTCTGAAGCCAAATGTTGATAGATGGTGATCTACTTCAAATAAATTCTTTTGCTACGGCAGCTCTACTAAATTTGCATAGTGGTGTAGGGTAGGCCCCGCCCGAATTTTGACTTTTCCTTACTGGTTCCATTTTACGTTTGTAAGTTACAGGTTTGTTGTCTATAACGGCAAAAAGTTGGAGAATTCCACTGCTGAACTGTTTCAATGATCAACTGAAATATTTACATCTTTAAAAACACGATTCGAATTGAACCTGTATAGGTCTATTTCTGATATGAAAATTCTTTCGACATCACAAACATCAAATAATGGAAAATATATACAAATGAAGATGCTCCATGAAATCTTTAACAGCTTACAATACAAATTTCAAAACCATTTCGCATTACATTCCACTCAAATGCCATTCTTTACACAACATAAGAAAACATTCATGATTCATACCCGTTCCCCCTCCATAACCCACCATTCACAAAAAAACGATAAAGAGAAACCTCAAAAACTTACTTGCGTTTGCCGTTGTGCTGGACCCCCAGCCGATTGATTCTGTTTCTGCGGTGATCTCAACTCCAGCGATGTACGTGAACGTGTCGGTGGCTTTGTTATTATTTGCACTGTGATATTTTTATTGCGTGCATTCTCTTTATTCACATGTGCCTTGTTCTTATTTACAACAATGTGTGATGATGCGGATTTCTTGATAAGCATATTATCATCCATTTTGTGCAGTTCTGTGGTGCTAACCGAGGACACTTGCGACAGTTTGTTGCGTTGTTGAAATGTCGACGATGCACTGGTTTTCAGGCCGCCACCACTCGACACTTGTGCTGTACGTTTTGTAATGTGTGATGTTGTTTTTGTTGTCGGTTTGGCCGTTTTCGGCGGTGGATGAACAAAGTGTGTTGTTGAATTTGTTGTGGAACTCACCGAATTGCTGCTGGCTGCATTGGTTGCACCATTTGAGGCCGCTGCAGATGATGACGATGAGGACGAGGATGATGAATTATTTGTTGGCGCTGCAGGTGGTATTGTTGAGCCCTGAATTATGGGAAAATCTTCAACCATTTCGGTATTATCATAATTGTTGATGACGGGCGGGAAACTTTCATTGAAATTGATTTCGCTGTCCTGATTGAAAGGATCTGTGAAATTATCATATTTACTATAGTAATCTCCACGTTCTCCTGGCATTTTCAGCGATGATGGACCGCCGTCATAGTTCAAGACACCCAAACTGCTGTACGTTGTACTGGAGGCAATGGACGGGTAGTGATACGGCGAAGATGTTAACTTTTTCAAGGGTACATTTATGCTAACACTGGTGCTACCACCCAATTGTGTGGTGAAACTATGTTCAAAATCTGTAAAATTGCTATTCACCGATAAATTGCCATGACCATTGTTTAGAGGATGTGTATTCGGATTGGGTAGCATGGGCGGATGTAGGGCGCTATCGAGAGGATTTTCATCCACCAACTCTAGACTGAGATTGGGTGAAGAGTGACCATCTAAACTAGGACTACGATTGTCTTCGTTCTCCTCCACCAAACGCGATTGTTTGGGTCCACCAATGGAAAGGCGTAACTTTTGATTGCCACGCGAGAAACTTTTACGCGTTGTTGAGTTATGACTAAAGGCAGGCGCTGTATTATTGGATGGATTATAGAATGGAAATACTCGATTGACACTGAGGGCATCTATGCTGACATATTCCTGGTCATAGGATCCGCAAATCTAAAAAGGCGAGAGATTAGGCGTTAGTAGAATATATCAAATTTGTTATTTCAAAACCAACTTACCAATCTTCGGTTGACAATTTTCATATCACCCAAAGCCGTCCAGGCGGCTTGTATGTGATCAAATTCGCGATCCGGCTCCCAGCCAATAATCGATATAGCTGCTGCCGTACCCACAAACAAACATTCACCATTATCACTAAAGAGGGAGGGAAACGAAATTAATTTTAATTTTAAAAATTTATTCAATTTTTTAACTCACCTAAATGTAATACACTTAATTGGATGACCATAAAACAAGCTGGTAGCATCTGTCCGGGTAACACACAACTGTGTCTCCAGATCATAGATACTAACCGTGCCATCAACACGACCCACAGCCAATAAAAACTCAAATGGATGAAATTGTATACATGTGATTGCAGCACCAGGCGGTTTATCACATAATTCCATAATTTGTTTACTCTTCCTAATGTCCCATATGATGACGGAACCCTCCGTACCAGCTGATGCTATCCACAGGCCATCTGGAGAAAATTTCACCGAATTAACATGTGAAATATGACCACGATAGATTTTCATGCAACTGTTTTGATTGCGGACGTCCCATAGTCTAAAAAGGAAGACAAAATAAATGGAAAGTGAGGTTAAATTAGATTAAAACTATATAAGGGGCCAAGGATTAAATTACAATATTAAATACATAAATTGGATCTTGGTTTCGATTTTTTCGGAGAATTTTATTGTTTTAATACTTGAAAATATGTAAAACCGTATTAACAACAAAAACAATCATAGAATTATGATGGCATTAGTTCCAAACTACAATTGAAATGAGAGAAAAGGAACAAAAGTTGTTCCAATTATAATACACCCCAGAATTTCCATTACACTGTGCAACAAAAAAAAAAATAATTACGGAAAAATCCGGCTGATTATGAAAGTAGATCTAAAAAACAGAATTGATTTACCTAAAAAATTGTATTTTGGTTTCTTCGGGGATAGAAAATTTTCCGACATATCTACCCCGAGTGAGTGTAATTTTGGAAAAGCCCCCATTTTTCTAGTAGCGTTTCAACATAATAAGAACTTATATGAAATATCAAAGTTTGACGAAGTTAGACAGAAAATGTGTCCAAAAACGTAAAAAATATTTGCCATCGAGTTTCTCCCCTATATATAGGGACTATATAGGAAAACATGGACTGATATGACCAATTTTATAAACCAATAAACCTCAAAGTAATGCAAAGCTCTGTATAAATTATATATCTATATCTGGGTGAGATATAAAAACTGCAACAAAGTCAAACGCCATAATTTTTACAATTTTTTTTTTTTTTTTTTTGAAATTTTATTGAATGAAAGGCAAAAATGTCGAAAATAGCATCAAATTTTAGAATAAGTTTATATTTGTTCGAATTGGTCACCATTGGCACGAATTATTGCCTTCAAACGGTCAATGAAACCGCCACACGCTGCCCAAATGTTGCTCTGCGGTATTTTGGCCCATTCCCGGCGAACCGCTTGCTTGAGGTGATCGACACTTTGGTATTTTTAGTGCCAACCATGATTTCCAACATACTCCAGACACAATAGTCCAAGGGATTGGCATCCGGAAATTTTGGTGACCATTGTGCGCAGGAACCTCATTTTATAACCATTCTTGGGGGGCGCGTGCTGATTGCAATGGGGCTGAGTCCTGTTTGAATGTCCAAGGTCTGCGGCCAAAATGTTTGCGTGCTCAAGGCTTTAATACACCCTCCACAATATTTTCGCGATAATATTCGGTATTTATTCTGATTCGATTATTACGAGCGAAGAGCGACCATCGGCTGTTATGGCGGCCCACACCATCACCATGGCCGATGCTTGAGTTCTGGTGGCCAACCGAAGTTGCACATTTTCAGCTCACCTATTTGGCAAGTAAACAAGACCATTTTGTTTGTTTACAAACTGCTGGACAACGAATGTTTTCTCATCGGAGAAAACCAAATTCGGCAGTTCACAACTTTCGGCCAAGCGGACGTCCACTTCCTTGACGTAGGGCTACGCTACCAGTATCACGGTAACGAGCAATGGTACGAGACACAAAAGATTTATTCACATTTAAATGCTTTAGTGCTCTAACGATAGCCACTTGTGGGTTTCCAGCCAAATGTAAAGAAATCACACTATCACGCTTGAATTCCATCGTGAATAACTCTTTTTTCTTTGGAAAATTCTCACCAAAGGCTTTTGTACGCTTGTAAACAATATAATGAACTGTCAATGGAATAATTTTAACAGCTGTCGGACGAGTGGCTTAGAAATGATAGCCGTCTGAAGTTTGTTGCAGTTTTTTCGTCTCACCATGTACATATAATTTTTCCCCATCGGAGCTAGAATCCATTATGACCTACAAGACAAATCCGTGGAAAAGTGTGGCAAAAATCATCAAAATACCGAATATCGGGAGGTACCGTTATATGGCGGCTATACCAAAACGTCCTAGACATCCTAGACACAGTTTTTGAAACTCCACGTCAAATAATGTAGGCTATATCGTGATTTCAACAGACAGACGGACATCATTAAATCGACTTAGAATTTTATGCTGATCATGAATATATATACTTTATGTGGTCTACGACGAATATTTAGGGATGTTACAAACGGAATGACAAAGTTAATATATCCTCCTTTTCAAGGTGAGGACTATAAAAATATAGAAGAGGGAGAAACTTGCCCCATCTATTTTGATCACTTTTCCATGTAAACTTTAAAAATGCTAATACATGTGTAATCTATTTTTAGCTCTAATTTAATAATCTGCTGGTATTTCTCTGTAATTATTTAAAATAAATGAATTTTGTCCCACAGTGTTATACAACTTTAATTTGATTAATACAAAGTATATATTTGGGTTTTTTATATTATCTAATAAATTTTAGTAAAAAACAGAAGAAATTCCCTTGCCTCTTTCATTATTTAATTAAACAAAATTATTGTTATTTTTTTTTAAACCGTAAAGTAAATATTAATAACATAACAAAATGGCGCCATCTATTGAAAACATGTAACCGACATTATTTTCTAGTTATCGAAGAATTCTAAAGTCTTGGACAAAAACCCAAACAAGGCACTCATATCGATAACATACAATAACATTCTCCAACGATAACTAGCGATAACAAAAATTCAAGTCAAAATGAAATGTCAAATTATCATGTTCCATGTTATTCTATTCGTTTTCGTTGTACTTTGACTCAGTTGCACACACTCTTGGTTGGTGGGTTGACTGTTATCTATTTCGTGGACAACGTCGTTTATTCCAAGTTGATCAAAGTTGCAAAATCACCAGCAAACAATTAAAAAAATAACATCTAAAACGAAATATTATCGCAAAAACAACATATTCTAAACATAGAACAAAGAAGATTTTGATTACGACTCTCAATTGCAACAAAGATTAAACGTTAAACTGGTAAGTTATGACGACAGAGTCTAGAGTAATATCCATAGGAGGCATGGAATTTTCTCGTTAGCCATAAACATTTGATTGGTTTGTTGGTTGGTGGGTGTGTTCTATGTAAAGTTTCTAAATTTTATAAGTAACCAAATTCATTTCAAAATCATTTTCTTTTAGTGAGTGAATAGCTACTGGAAAGCCAGTTTCAAGAAGAAATTTGACTTTTACATATAATCTTCTCAGGCGGGAGCAAAGTTCAGTTTGTAATGTTTACTACTGCTACTCACTAACAAACACATTAAAGTGTCAAGACACCTATTAAAATGTTGAAATCCAAGTGTGAAATAAAGAGCAGTAAAATACTTTAAGGAAACATTTGGGGAAAATAGTTTAATGGCCAGCAAACTTTAAACAACAAAATAAAAATGAAATAGTTCAGAACGAAGTATTACTTTCTCCGTTTCCGATGAAGCAACTCACAAAGAATAATTAAAGCGAAATGCTGTTCTTAATTGTTTAACAAGATCAGATTTGCTTCCAAGTCATTGAGAGAGCATGATATGGAAGAGAATTCTATATCTACAGCATCGAAAAAGTTCGATATTTTAACGATTTCTTTGGCCACTTCCTAGGAGCCACGTTGAAGGCATGATCAACTTGCGATATAGAATACTTCCTAGTCATAACAAACTCTTATCAAACTCATGACTTCCTTCAACCCAAAATGATACTGTCCGGAATCACTTGAACTTAGAAAAATAAGTGAAATTCCGCAAGCAGTTCGGACAACAAGGCGGTAACATTAACTTAAAAGCTATAGGATCAAAGGATCAGGTTAATAAAATCTTCTCAGGAAAGATAATGTCAAAATCTTGCCTGGGAATCGAATCAACAACAAAACGTACCTTCAAGCACCGATCAGCAAAAATCTTTGGCAGGGTGTCATTGACAAAATTGCTCCCTGAAAAATATAGTCTCTGATTTTAGGTCGAGGGTAACCGTTTTTGTAACCGAAAATCAAGGGATCGGACTCAGGCCATAAAGCTAAGGGCTCGAAAAGGTACACTTTACAAATGGTATGGGCAAAAGTTTATTAGGACCACCTCAAAGAAGTCACCCGCAAACCCCTTAAGGTGTCGGCCCCGATGATTCTTTTCTTTGGCTAGGAATCATTGACAAAACTTCTCCCCAAAAATAAATAAAAGAAAGTCTGCTTTTAGGTCGAACGAAATCAGATCGATCAGAGTCAGAGTAAAAATTAACTGAGAAGCTATAGATAAAGCCTATTAAGTCCATCTAAAGAAAGACACTGTCGAAACCCCTATAATGATAGCACCGTGTTTTCATACTTTGACTGGAATTCCGGGACAAAACTTAACAAAAAAAAGAAATGTCACCGAATGAAACTGGTAGTAACTCGAAGCTGAGGAGCATCTTCGTATTCGTAAGCGAACATTTATGAAGGTGACTATTTAAATTCGTTTTCATTTAAAAGGCCGTCGCGATTCGGGTCACAATCTTGAATATCTTTGGGAGAGCCCTCAGAGATTCGGTTTCCAACCCTTTATTTACGAAAAATAGTTATTTTCAGTTATTTCAGGTTTAGTGAGCAACGTGTCCTTGTTAAAATAATAGGTTGTTAATCTAAATTGTAGAAACAATGGAGGGTCTCCTATTTTTTTAGCGCAAATATATTCAGATAATGATATTGACAAATGGCTATTACGAGCAGTGAATGCTGGAACATTGTCTTGAAAAAAAAACCAAGGTATGCAGTTTCCAAAACTACACTCACAGACTTTTTTTGACCCTCCATTAACTCTTTGAAACAACATATTGGTCAATGAATGAACAACTCACAATATCAATCCTTGTTTCTTTGGACCAAATAGTCAAACTACTCAATTGTAGTATTATTAACTTTTCCTACAAGAATCTTGAGAGGCTAAAACATTTTTCCCACAATCCTCCTCCTCGAAAAGAAATATACCAAATTCTGTATCTAATGTATCGTTTCTATTAGAATATATCTTCTATCGATAACCAACACGAGCTCGACTGTAATCAGGTGTGCCGCTGGGGAGCTGAACATACTTTTGTAGTTTTAATGCTATCTTATGTGATTTGATACAATATCAAGAAGCTAATCATTTTAGATTTTATTGTTATCGCCACTCATTGATTATAACTGGCTAAATATAAAAATATAAGAGCCAAAGAATTTTGACATGTACTTTGAACTTCAAATATTTTTCGAATAAAGTAGCAGTCTTAAGGTATTAGCTTTGTGCACATAATTGCAAGTGCATCTATGCTTCCATGAACCCAACTATCCTTCGGTTAACAATCAATCTCGATATACATTTGCCAAATATCATTTAATTTTATCCTTCGACCATATAACACAAATTCAATCATGTTATTAAAGTCCGTAGTCATATAACATTAATCCGAATTATAATTCAGTACTGTTTTGGAACATTCTAAAAACAAATTTGCTTATCTTTCGGCTTCAAAACTCTACAAAATTTAATCTTGGAATGTATATCTTGATGTGATTATTTTCATTTCTCTCCATCGAGTTTGTTATCAATCGCCAAGTCATTGTTCTCAACGAACTACTCTCAGAAGCACCCCACTCACTACCACACCAACGCGTAACATTATCGCAAAGTGCAACTTCTATTTACCTAGTTGTTCTTTCAGATAGAAGAGAAACACAAACCTAACACAAATTGAACTTTGATAGTAAAAGAATATATTAACATTTAATTTGTTTTAATTTTTTGTTTCAGCCAACAATTTCACTCAGTTCGGGTTTGACCGTCGTTGTGCAAAGAAGGAGCGTGTGAGAAACTACAGAAAAATGGCTGATCAATTGCGTTTTGATGGACGTGTTGCTATCGTAACTGGTGCCGGTGCCGGTTTGGGTCGCGAATATGCCATGCTTTTGGCTTCCCGTGGTGCCAAGGTTGTGGTCAATGATTTGGGTGGCACCCACAGTGGTGAGGGTGCATCTACTCGTGCCGCCGATGTTGTGGTCAATGAAATCAAGGCCAACGGCGGTGAGGCTGTGGCCGACTACAACTCCGTTGTCGATGGCGACAAGGTCGTTGATACCGCCATCAAGGCTTACGGTCGTGTTGATATTATCATCAACAATGCCGGGATTTTGCGTGATCGCAGCATTGCCAAAATCTCCGAACAGGATTGGAATTTGGTGCATGATGTCCACTTGAAGGGTAGTTTCAAGGTAACCCAAGCTGCATGGCCCTACATGAAGAAACAAAACTATGGCCGCATCATTATGACCTCCTCCAACTCTGGCATGTATGGTAACTTTGGTCAGGCCAATTACTCTGCTGCCAAGATGGGTTTGGTTGGTTTGGCCAATACCGTGGCCATTGAGGGGGCCAAGAACAACATTCACTGCAATGTTATTTTGCCCACTGCTGCCAGTCGTATGACTGAAGGCATTTTGCCCGATATGCTCTTCAATGAATTAAAGCCAAAATTGATTGCTCCCGTTGTGGTCTACATGTGCCACGAATCTTGTGATGAAAATGGTAAGCAAAAGAATTCCCGTTAAGAAAGTATTCCTATCTAATCCCTCTTAAATTACAGGAACCTACATTGAAAGTGCTGCCGGTTGGGCCACCAAGGTTCACTCTGTCCGCGGCAAGGGTACCGTGCTCCGCACATCCATTGAACAAGACTCCATTAGCCTGGAAGCTGTCCAAAAGGCCTGGGGCAAGGTCACTGACATGAGCGAAGCCAAACACTTGAATGCCATTGGCGAGGCTTCGGGTTACTTGCTTGAAGTTTTGGAAAAACTCAAGGAAGGCGGTTTGAGTGATTTCGAAGATGTCTTCAAATTCGGTTCGAAGGACTTGATTGTCTATGCCTTGGGTGTTGGTGCTACCACCAAGAACAGCAATGATTTGAAATTCTTGTACGAAAACGATCCTGACTTCACCGCCATTCCAACCTTCTTTGTTATGCCTGGTCTTATGTTGAGCATGACCAGCAGTTTGGTGGCAACTGCTTTGCCCGAAGGCAAAGCCAACCTTACCAACATTTTGCATGGCGAACAATATTTGGAAATCTGTGATGACATCCCCACCAATGGCAAATTGACCACAACCGGCAAAGTTTTCGATGTTATGGACAAGGGCTCCGGTGCCGTTGTTGTTACCAACTGTGATAGCTACGACGAAAATGGCCGTCTCTTGGTTAAGAACCAAAGCAGCATTTTTGTTGTTGGTGCTGGAAAATTCGGTGGCAAAAAGAATCCCATTCAAGGTGTGGTACCAGTTGTTGCTGCTCCCAACCGTGCTCCAGACTCCTTCATCCAATACAAGACCAACGAAGATCAAGCTGCCTTGTATCGCATGTCTGGTGATTTGAATCCCTTGCACATTGATCCCAACTTTGCTGCCATCTCCGGTTTCAAGGTACCCATTTTGCATGGTCTCTGCTCTTTGGGCTTCTCGGTGCGCGCCGTTTTGGCTCAATATGCCAACAACAATTCCGCCTTGTTCAAGGCCGTTAAGGCCCGTTTCGCTGCCCCCGTTGTACCCGGCCAAACCTTGAAGGTTGACATGTGGAAGGAAGGCAAACGTATTCATTTCCGTACCAGCGTCGTGGAGACTGGCAAGGATGTCATTACCGGTGCCTATGTTGATCTAAAAGATACATCGGCCAAATTGTAAATACCCAGCTCTTAATTCCGAAGGAAGATACAATTTTTTTATAATTAAGGAAACCTTTTGTATATGGTTAAACGTTTGTAGACTGGTATAAGAATTCCATTATTGTTTTTTCTGTTTTTTACGTTCGAAAAAAATATATATGTGTATATAAAATAAGTGTATTTAAAATATTCTGAGTTTTTGCCTTTTCCAATGATGTACGAGAAAATTTGTTGTGAATTTTTGCTACGCTTTAACATTGATAAGATTACCTAATGTTTCGTGTGGAATAGTAATCAAATTGATATGGCTAGGTCGGTACAAAGGTATATTTTCCAAAGTATATTTTTATTGTATTATCAGGACGGATTATAAATTTGTGGCACTTTGTTGCAATATTTAAAATGAAATTTGAATGGTATTAGGATACGTGCTTTCAAAAAATTGGTGTTTTTGGGAACTTCTGGGAAGCAAAACCAATTCTCCACGACGAAATGACGTATGAAAAGAGTTAAGTTGGCCAATTTTCCCCTTCTCACTAACAATCCAGCGACTACTGCTGATTATGTGGACATTCAAACAGATTTTTTTGACAAGTTGAGCCTATAACAATGGTTTTGCAAAAAACCGAACAAAGAAAGGCATTTAGAAACGTAATCTTTCCATTTACCTACCCGTGCTGGGTGAGGTGATGAAACTTTATGTACAGACGGAAGAGCAAAATAGATCTCAAGATCTCCTTAATATGTAAAAATTGGATCTTCAGGTGACTAGATGTGCAAGGACTTGTGGCAGGGGTTAAACAGAACAGCGGGGCAGAATATCGGGGGAGTACATTGTTTTATTGTAGCTAAATTTCAACTTTCCTTAATTTTGACTCATTAAGTATAGCAATACCCGGAGGCAAAAAAGCCAGAAGTAGAGGCGTAGCTGTCAATTCATGATTTGGCAATAGCTGGCTTGCATTTCGGCTTATAAATCTGAACTAAGAATAACTTCCTCCAAATGGAGACATTTTTATAATAAAACAAAAACACCTGCGAATTCGTAATTTGGCAGTGGCTGGTTTGCATTTCCACTTAAAGGGCAGTTTCAAGGTAACTCAAGCTGCATGGCCCTACATGAAGAAGCAAAACAATGGCCGCATCATTATGATCTCCTCTAACTCTGGCATGAACGGTAACGTTGGTCAGGCAAACTACCCTGATTTGGCAGTGGCTGGCTTGCATTTCGGCTAGGAACTAGGAATAACT
Organism: Musca domestica; assembly: GCF_030504385.1. Classification (NCBI taxonomy): domain Eukaryota; kingdom Metazoa; phylum Arthropoda; class Insecta; order Diptera; family Muscidae; genus Musca; species Musca domestica. The sequence goes on along the minus strand of NW_026712262.1, from coordinate 543,499 downwards.
TCCTCCAAATGCAGAAATATCTCTAATAGAGGATGAATGCGAAAAACACCTGTCAATTCGTGATTTGGCAATGGCTCGCTTGCATTTCAGCCTCTAAATCTGAACTAGGGCAGGCAGGTCAAGTTCGAAGATGGGCTTTATCGGTTCACGATATCGTATAGCCCCCATATAACGGTTCCTCCCGATATTCGGTATTTTGATTATTTTAGCCACATTTTCAAACGGAATTGTCTGAAAATCCACACAAGTGTTTTTTCTTAATACCTTATCCCCAGGAAGAGAATTGTCTACATAGGTCCACGTTTAAGTATAACGTCCATATAACAGTATCCTCAGATATTCAGTATTTAGGAATTCTTTCAAATTTTGTATTTGAAATACCTAATAGGTACTAGAGCCTGTGACATGAAATTGTCTATACAGGTACAGGTCTTCGTATATCCCCCATATAACACCTCCCTAAATTCGGTATTTTGATAATTTTAGCTACATTATTTTTTTTTAATTTCGTATTTGAATATTGTAATGGCCTATACAAGTCCACGACTTCGTATAGGCCCCACTATAACCGCGATTTTTGTATTCGGTATTTTTAAGATTTTAACAGAATTCTTTTTTTATTTATTTTTCGAAAATTTTCAAATTTGTTCCGAATGGTGGAGGGTATTCAAAGATCGGCCCGACCGAACTGTTTTTTTTACTTGTTTTTTTTTTTTTATTTCTGCTATTCCAGATTTAAACATTCGGCTACTTTTGCGGGCTATAACCAAAGATCTTCTGGAGTGGGGTATGTTTGACAGGAAAGCGTACATCTTCGTGCCTAGCCGACGTTCTTCAGCTGCAATGGATGGTGGGGGAAGGGTGGCTGTACTCCGAGGATGGCGTTCATACTGTAATTGCTGATGATATCTGTGACTGCATCAGTATAAATGCCACTCAGACCTGCCTGATAGGGTACTTGAGCTAGAGGCTCTCTCTCATAGCGATGGACCTATCTTTCTAGATGGTGTATGATACCTCTCTGACATCTTGGATGGGGAGAGTGGTATCTACCATATGATGGATTGGATGACTCCCGTCATAGCATCCAAGCAGGTATTGTAACGAAAGCATATGGTTATGCTGTTGTACGGGAGGGACCTTCGCCTTCTCATGTACATCCTCTACTGCTCTTAGGGCAGTATTCTAGCAGGTTTAGATATTCTTCCACTGCGTAGCACTTGTATTGGAACATAAGAGCTGACCACAGACCGACCTACCACCTTATAAAAGGTGAACAGTAGTTGTACCTCCTACAGACGGTTTGGCAGTTTATTAGATATGAAAGGATGACACACCGTGAGCCAAAAGAACATAGTTTTGTCCGTGAATACATGACAGTATTTTGGCTTATAAAAGCTGAAACAGAGGTATATTTCCTTCAAATGGCAATTTATCAAGAGGTCTCTAAGGATGGCACTGGTGCGGAATTCCATTACAAAAAGACACAAATCAAAGGCGGTTGAGTTATTAAACAACTTAAATGTCATCACAACAGCGCTCATGACTATATATATATGTCAAAAGTCAAGCAGACCTAATCCAATATATGCGTCTTCACCCCTAGCGCCCTCTAAAATACACATTGGTATATTAAACTGTTTTGAGTAAGTTCGCGGACATGGCCTCAAATGGCAATTTATCAAGAGGTCTCTAAGAATGGCACTGGTGCGGAATTCCATTACAAAAAGACACAAATCAAAGGCGGTTGAGTTATTTAACAACTTAAATGTCATCACAATAGTGCTCATGACTATACGTCAAAAGTCAAGCAGACCTAATCCGCTATATGCGTTTTCCCCCCTCGCGCCCCTCTAAAATACACATTGGTATATTAAACTGTTTTGAGTAAGTTCACGGACAGCATTTAAAAGGAGACCGGGATCTAGATGGCAAATAGCACCCCAACTAGAACGTCCAGATAAATTCGTCCAGAATTATCCCGTTATAGAACATATACCTAAATCTCCCTTAATAAGTTGAGCTGTGACTCACAATGGATCTATCACCTTCTGGAATAAATCTTTAACGTCTAAATGAAGTGACAAGTACCCCTTTCTACTGCAGACTATTGGTATGTTTTTGTATTACGACACGAAGGTAACTGCAAAAGTGTCATAAAATATTTGTTAGATGCGGCATGGAGACTTACCTTCAGATCGGATGTAGACTTTAATATCATTTTAAACTTTGGAAAACAACTAAGGTTGCTTGAGAATAGAACTAACCGCAATTAAACTTTTGTTCATCAATGTTATTTATACTTTCAATTGGTCCCCATTGAAACGCTATCAAAATTCCAATACAGTAGATTCCGTTTTTCTATAATCAGAAGAGTCTGAAAGTCTCAGATTGGAGCGGCTACTAAATTATTGTGGACTTATTGCTCAAATCGCCCCCATAAATATCAAAGTTGTATTGTCTTATGTAATGTCTCCACTAAATCTCTCTGGACTCCTCGTACCCTCTCTATATATTAGTGAATTTTTATGCTTTCTTGGCAATTTTTTTAATTGGTTTTCTTTTCTTTTTTCCCTTCAATTTCTGCTCAATATAACTCTTGACATTCTGAGGGAAACATTTTAAATTTTTGTTCAGCCTAAAAGTATGCAATGTGGTAGTAAACGACTTTTAACAAGGCTGAAACTAAAAACGTCCCAGTGTGAGCAATTACAATTAAAGCGTTTTATGAGGAAAATGCATAATCGGAACGAATTAGAAAAACAAGGAAAACGAACGACCAAACGGTCATCATATCATTAAATAACAACACTTTTAAAATCTCTTTATAATGTGCCTTGAAAAAACGTGAAAGGGAAAACCATAACAAAACCTACCGACCTGTTGATGTATCTTCAAACTACTGCTAGTTGTTGGTTGGTAGGGTGGTATCTTGTTTTGAAATTGGTGATTGTTGTCAAAAGTGGTAAAAAAATGAAATGAAAAGAAAATAAAACCCCCAAACCAAGCTATTAGCCATTATGACCCGTTTTCCCAGCTGATGGACAACTAACCAGCCAGGCTGGCTGGGTTATTAGCCACATGTGTTTGTGTGTGGCAACACCAAGCAACAAGCTAAACACATAACTCAGCGTAAAGAGAATATTTTAATAAGCTGCAATGAGAAAGCATATTTTTTTATAATACCCCCCAAAGATATGGGATATGTATATAAACCCACAAACAGAGGAACGTTTTGAAACCAATGGAAAACAAAATGTTTTAATAGCAGCTCATTATCACCAAACCGACTTGGGGATATTAAAAAAGAAAGGGTCTTGCAAAACAATTAGTTTCGGCAAAATAAATGGAATTTGATATGTTTTTTGGAAATTAGGTTTATTGGCAAAAATGGATGTAATGGAGAACAAGGCAAACAAAAAAGGTAGTGTTATTCGCCTCAAAAACATAAAGAAAATATTTGACAAGACAAATTCAAATTTTCCGATATCACTACCCTATACATTTGCCTTGATGCGGAGTTAATATTTTGTCAAAGGAGAACATTAATATCATATTTTCATACCCTTCACCAATGAAAAAGATGCAAAGAACTTTAGACTGCTGTCATTTCTAAGCCACTCGTCCGACAGCTTTTAAAATTATTCCAGTGACAGCTCATTATATTGTTTACAAGGGTACAAACACATTTTGGTGAGAATTTTTCAGAAAACAATTTATTCGTGATCGAATTCAAGCGTGATAGTGTGATTTCTTTACATTTGGCTGGAAAACCACAAATTTCTATCGTTAAGCACTCCAGCATGTAAATGTGAATAAATCTTTTGTGTCTCGTACCATCGCTCTTTACCGTGATACTGGTAGCGTAGCCCGACGTCAAGGAAGTGGACGGAAGAAAACAGCAACATCAGCTGAAATGGTTCGAAAAGTAAATTACGACTTGCCCGAAAAATGGCTTGTGAGCTGAACATATCGCAATATTCCATTCGGCAAATATTGAAAAATAAACTCGGGGTAAAGTTATTGAAATTCCAAAAAGTGCAAGAACCTACAACGCAACCTAAAGAAAATAGACTCAAAAAAGTTAAAGAGTTGATTGACTTGGCCGAAAGTGGTGAACTGCCGATTTTGGTTTTCTCCGATGAGAAAATATTCGCTATCCAGCAGTTTGTAAACAAACAAAATGATCGTATTTACTTGCCAAAGAGGTCAGCTGAAAATGTGCACTTCGGTAGGCCACCAGAACTCAAGCAATGGTGTAGGCCGCCATAACAGTCGATGATCGCTCTCCGCTCGAATTAATTAATCGACCGTGCCATCAGAATAAATGACTAATATTATAGCGAAAATATACTGGAGGGTGTATTAAAGCCTTGGGTACCAAACCTTGGACATTCCAAAATGAGGTTCATCGCTTCATTTCCAGCGCAAAATGGCCACCAAAATCTCCGGATACCAATCCGTTGGACTATTGTGTCTGGAGTATGTTGGAAAGCAAGGTTGGCACTAAAAAATACCAAAGTAACGATCATCTCAAGCAAATGCTTCGCCGTGAATGGGCCAAAATACCGCAGAGCAACATTCAGGCAGCGTGTGACGGTTTCATTTTCCTTTCGAAGGCCATAATTCATGCCAAAGGTGACCAATTCGAACAAAGCTAAACTTATTCTAAAATTTGATGCTATTTCCGACATTTTTTGCTTTTATTCAATAAAATTAAAAAAAAAAAACTAAAAATTATAGCTTTTGACTTTGTTGCAAGAAATCAATCAAATTTGAGGATTTTAGCTTTAGCGAAACTACCTCCATATGTCCTGGCTACATATATGCCGCGATCTCAATACCAAATTTAAGATTTCAAGCACTCTCCCTTCACCCAATACTAAATTTAGTAATCTAGTACGCATACCCGAAACAATCTAGACCTCTTTACCCTAGAAACCAACAGTGATCAAAAATTAGTACAATTTAGTACTTCTCGAACAATTATAGTACGCATTTCAAACCACCAGATACCAACAGTGACCTCAATATCAAATTTCGGAATTACAGGCTCTATCTCTTCACCCAATTCCAAATTTAGTAGTATTTAGTACTTTACGTACAATTATAGTATACATTTGTAAAACCACCGCCAAATCTCAATCCCAGATACCAATAGAGATCTCAAAATCAAATTTGAGGATTCAAGCCCTATCTGTTCATCCAATACCAAATGTTGTACCATTTAGGACCATTCATATACAATATGGGACGCATTTCCAAACCACCACCAAATCTCAAACACAGGCACCAACACTTATCTTAATATCAAATTGCAGAGTTTTTTTTTTTCTATCGCTTCATTCAATACCAAATATAGTACCATTTAGGATTTTTCGTACAGCCTTCAAGCACTGTTCATCAAATTTAGTACTATTTAGTACTTTTCCAGCACTTGTGCCAAATTTAATACCATTTAGTATAGTTCGCACATTTAGTACACTTTTCAAAAACCATCTTCATATATCCAAACTTCCGTTCCAAACTTGATTCTCATCCAAATTCCAAATTTTAAAATGTTGACCTTTTATGGGGAAGGCACCAGAAGGGCTACCATATGGCTATATACATAATAAGCATAATTGTCGATTTTGAAATGAAGATTAAATCATTTCAACTTCCAAACCACTGTGCATTTTCTCTCCGCTAATAAGAAAATACTAACCCGGCATAAATCGTGTGGTAGCAGCAGTAATGATAACAATGATGAGGCATAAAAAATTAACACTAATCAGTCACCTCAATATAAACTGGCTGGCAGCACGTTGGGGCTGTTGTTAGCTAGGTAGTGAGTACACGGTAATTGAAAACGTTTGGCCGGTGATGATTTTCTATTTCTATTTTTTTATTTCGCTGTTTTTTTTATCGAACTATTGCACGACTTGTAAGTCCCATTGATCGTGTCATAGGGTTTAGGCAATTGCACGTTTACGAGCGCAACAGGCAATAACATTTACACACATACATACAAACAAATGTACACAAATTTATTTCGATAAAATGTAGACGTATGTTGTGTATTTTGTGTTCCTTGTCGCATTTTGTAAAGTAAATGACGGCGAACGTCTCCAATGTATTTTAACAAAAAAAAAAAAAAATAAAAAAAAAAAAATAAAATTTGAAACTTCATCGATACAGTCAACGGAAAAACAATTACCTACGTTATAAAAACATGTATGTAAAAAAGTACATTTGTATACATATGCGTATAAGTTGATGAATGCAGTATCGTAAATTTCGGGAGCTTGTTTGCTATTGTAAACAACATTTTTTTTTTTGTCGTAAAAAAGCTGTCTTGTGAATTTACAACAAATTGTTGGAGGTCCAAATGAAAATTTGTGGGAAATTTTCCATCATTAATACAGCAAAAAGTTTTTAGTCCAATATCAACCACAAATCGAATTAAATACTTTAAATTAAAAACTTTATAATATCGTAAAATAGAATGAAGTTATGCATGGCCAGATGACCATTTTCAATGACCGTTTTGCATAAATACTGCGGTATTCCATTAATGCGTCCAATTTCCTCTTTTAAGGCTTGAGTCGCCGGCTTATTCGTGTAAACCATCAACTCCAAAAAAAAAAAATAATAAAATAAATAAATAAAAAACAATAAACAGTAAGGAAAAGTTTGGTTTTGGAGCAGTTATAATTCGGTTTCAGGGGAACTAATAGATGGGATGCATATCCAATTCTGGATCGATTTTCACTTAATTTGACGGAGGTTGTTTTTATCATGATATCACTTCGAGAAAGATTATATTAGAAAAAATATATCGAAGCCGAGTTCTACCAAATGAAAAGGTACTTCCCGAAATTCACTCCATTTGGCCTGATATTAGCCATTATTTGCACAATAAACCTAAAATCGGATTAAGGATATATATGGGAGCTATATCCAAATCTTAGCCGATCTTTATACAATTTGGCAAAGGTATTTCCGAACTCTATAAAATATCTGGTACCAAATATCATTGTTGTCGAATGCATTCACTTCCTTTGGTTATTAACCATCTGGTGCACAATGAACCTGAAATCGGTTGAAGATATATATGGGAGTTATATCAAAATCTAATCCGATTATCACTAATTTCAATAGGGTTCGTCCTTGGGTCAAACAAATATTGTTTCGAAAATTTCATCTCAATCGGATAATAAATGCTATCTATTTTTTGTTCACAGACGGACGGACGGACGGACAGATGGACTGACATACAGAAATCGACTCAGACAGTGGTTCTATGAAGATTCTCTAAAGTAACTATGGGTCTATCTCGCTTCCTTCTCCAATACAAATACACAAAGACATAATACCCTTACCTCTATGTTGTGTAGGGTATTAACACCAAAGAAAAAACTAAAGGTGTTTAATCACACGATCTATTCAGACAATCCTGGTCCCTAAAACGCCAAATAACACGATCGGGAAATTACTGATGCAGGAATTGAATTGTTTTTCTGGCTGTGTGGCATGTGGCACCGTCTTGTTAAAACCATATGCCCTCCACATCCATTTATTTAAATATAGTCTAGAAAAAAACTCGTTATCGTTATCGTTACCGATTAAACGATTCCGTTCTAGTCAGAACACTCTTCACGTCTATATTCAAGGGGCCCTTAAAATCTCAATCTATAGTAGTGTAGGAAGCTAAGACGCCCATCAAGCTTTGTTGGATACCAAGTCATTGCAATATTTCCGTTAATGAATCAGCAGATGAATTGGCAAGATTTAGATCCGAGTCGATGGATTTGGAGATTTTTGTGTCACTTCTTCCGAGTGATATATAAACATTTCACCGGGAGATTTCAACAAAAGTGTGTAAATGAAAGGGGATGTAATGTCTTTCTTAGAAAACTTGACCGGCACTCTCTGGGAAGAGATTAAGATCGCCCATCTTAATTGGGAAATCAGACCTAAAACTTGTGGTGGGAATCATTAAAGGTCACTGTAAAAGCCATGACTTCTAAGTGGAGTGGCGATGACACCGGGCAATTGTCTCCATGAAAATTAGGTCGGCAACTTCCGTCAAGAGATTGAGGACGCTCATCTCCATGGCGAAGTCAGAACTAAAATTTGTTGTAGGAATCATCACAGGTCACGGTTGCATAAGGGTCATAACTTCTAAGTAGGGCGGCGACGAAACCGATGGGAGAAAATTATGCACGATCTGTCTTCATTCATCCACACTGAACCAGCAGTTATTCTTCAGTTAGCCAGAAGACTAAAGTGGCTGAACGCGACAACACGTAAACTTCTTCGTGGATCATAAACCCCTTTTCCATCTCCTTCAAATATTTACCTTCTTCCTATTAATTTTAGAGGGAACAAAAGACTTTCAAAATCGTTAATATTAGTACAGCCATTGCACAATGGACCTACATCCAAATTTTCTGTCCAAAACAATTTCAACGTCTCCATATGTAAAACTTGAAATTTCAGAAATTTAGCCTTCCTTCCTCATCCCTTCACCTAATACCAAATTTAGTAACATTTTGTACGCATATCGAAAGCAATCTACATCTTTCCATCTACTAGACACCGACAGTGATGCAAAATTAGTACAATTTAGAACTTTTGAACAACTATAGTACGCATTTTCAAAACCACCACCAAATCTTAACACCAGATACTAACAGATACCTCAATATCAAATTTTAAGATTCGAGCCCTATGCCATCATTCAAGACCAAATATCGTACCATTTAGAATTTTTTGAACAACCTTGGTACACATTTCCAAAACTATCTCCACATCTTAACCACAGACACCAACAGTGGCATCTATATCAAATTTCAGGATTCCCCAAATTTAGTACAAGTTAGCAGTTTTCGTACATTTTTAGCAGACATTTGCAAAATCACCTCCATATCTCAATCACAGATATCAATCGAGACCTCAATATCAAGTTTGAGGATTCCAGCCCTATCCCTTCACCCAATACCGAATTTAGTACCAAACCACCAGCTAATCTCAAACGCAGATACCAACAGTTATCTAAAAATCAAATTTTAGAATTTTATCTCTATCCAGATCACTTAGTACCATTCTGAACTTTTCGTACAATTATAGTACCATTTCCGAAAAAACCTTCATATGTCCAGGCTCCAATTTACTACTATTTAGTACTTTGAGTACAATTATAGTACACATATCCTAAACACATATTTAGTACATTTCGAACAACCAAAACCACCTTCATATCTTAACCACAGGCATCAAATTTCATGATTTCAGCTCTATTCACCCAATACCAAATTTTGCACCATTTAGTACTTTTCGTACAATTATAGTACACATTTCCAAATCTTCCTCCCTATCTCAATGTCATATGCCAACAGAGACCTCAATATCAAATTTGAGGATTTCAGCCCTATCCCTTCTACCAATACCAAATTTATTACTCTTTAGTACTTTTCGTACAAAGTACAAATTTACAAACCACCGTCAAACACAGATACCATCAGTAATCTAAATATCAAATTTCAGGATTTCAGCTCTATTCTTTCACAAAATATCATAATTTTGCACCATTTAGTACTTTTCCTACAATTATTGAGCACATTTTCGAAACCACCTCCATATGGCTAGACTACACTCGAACAACGACCCTAATACCAAATTTCCGACCTCAAGCACTGTTCATCTGTTCATCCAATACCAAATTGTACTAACTGTTGTACTATTTAGTATCTTTTGTACGCTTTATTTTAACACCATCCCGCCATCAGAGACTCCAATATCAAAATTTTTAATCTCCAGATCAATTCGTTTAACCAAAACCAAATAGTACCGAATTTAGTACCATTTAGCGCAGTTGGTACATTTAGTATACATTTCGAAAAAAAATACCTAATTATATCAATACCACTTCCCAAACTTAATTTTTATACCAAATGTCAAGATTTTAGCAAAATACCAAAAGGTATGAAATTTAGTGATTTTTAGTACTTTTAGTACATTTTTAGTAATGATGGATGTACTAATAATATAATGGGTATATAGTTGTCATTATTTCTTAAATGCAGAATGCAGAAGGTATATGGTCGTAATTTTTGCCTGGTTTCGGTTCACATTGTGACTCAAGGCCCTTGTGACGCCGAATCAAGAAAAATGTATCAATTTCCAAATTTTACCTCATTTTGGAGAAAAATAATCAATATTGGTTGTCAGTCTGAGATGACTGAATAGTTGATATATTCCGGAAGTAAAAATGAAGCGCAGAGAAGATGATAAAATTCAAAATACAGAAGGAAAACATATCCCAATCTCTCACCATCCTGCTTTTCTCAAAGCCAGATAAGTACCATCCATCGAAATTTTAATTTACAAAAAAACTGTTAGTCATACCGGTCCAAGCGATGATGGGGTCATTCGTTTTATTTGTCAAAAGTTGTTTGTGGCCAGCAATTTCATGCGTGCCGGTGCGAGCGAGCGAGTGTGCGTATGTCTAAGTGTGTGCAATGACCAAGAAACCAGACAATTTTTGTGGTTTAACGTCGTCGTCGTTAAAGAAAGTAAAAGCAATCATAACAATTATGTATGACGAGGATTTTGTTTTTGTATTATTAAGTTTTTTTTTTGGCTTTTATGCGTTTGGTTTTTGTTTCTTCGTTTCTAACAACTGAAAGCGCACACACACGCCGATCATTTGACAAAACACAATAAAGGTACGCTGCTGCCACGGCGTTTTATGTAAAGAGAAAATTTTGTGGAAGAGAGAAAATAATAGAAGAAATTACGTTTACGTATTTTTTTTACAATAGACCACAAAAAAAACTAAAAGACCGGCATTTGGTTGTAAACCTAAATACATAGACATGCCGAAAGGGCAGTACATTTTCAATGGCGAACAGATAAAAGTTGATTTGCTATTGTCATAGCTGCCGATGATGGCCATGGAAAATTTTCTTAGACTTATGCTTTACTTTGATTTGTGTTTTTGATGTATTTCGTTACAGTCTAGTTTTTTTTTCAGATAATATTCTAATCCTGAAATTCAAATGTTTTCTATGGTAAAAAAAAACAATAAAATCAGCACTCGATTGTTAGATGACAATTTAGGCGAAAGGGATTTAAATCAATTATTGTCTTTCTAATTCTTAAGAAATTTAAAATTTTACTTTCGAATAGAAGAAAATATTTTAATTTAATTTCTCGGATAAGGTGTCCCAAAAAAGTGCAAGAATAATCCATTATTGATCCACTTACTTGTAATGGAAAATGTAGGTTGTTTAAATGGCCCTGAGGTGATTTATTTGTGTCCTAATTTAATCGGAAATTCGTAAATGGGGAAGTATGACCGTTTGCTGTGGGGACTGCATACAAAATAAATGAAATTTAGAAATCTTAGGTTCGCGTTAGCCGCTGTTGTACATACTCAGATAAGAAAACCTTAAGCCCCGGCCGCATGCCGTCAACTTACAAAATGTTTAAAATTTAGAAAATTGTGGTTCACGATAGCCGGTGCCGGTGCCGGATATACTCAGAGGAGGAAATCTCAATTTTTTCGCACACCAGTTTATGTCCGCATTCGTTTTGGACATACCCATTAGTATGGGGATTATGTCCGCTACTCTCTGAAATTATTTTCAATATTTTCTTGGACATAATCCCCATTCCATTATGGGGGTTATGGCCGAAAAAAAACGGTCTTAACCCCTATAATCGTAATGGGGATTATGACACGGCACCGGATAGCTGCATCTAAAAGGGTTTGTTTTTCAAAATTGGAACTTGAAAGTTACGAAATGAAATCTGGGTTTGAGATTTGGTGGTGGTTTTCAAATGGGCCTTATATTTTTACGAAAAGTTCTGAATGGTACTAATTTGGTATCGGGTAAAGGGATAGGGCTGAACTCCTCAAATTAAATTAAATTAAATTAAGGTCTCTGTTGATGTCTGAAATTGAGATATGGAAGTGGTATTGGAACTATATACAATAATTGTACTAAGTGGTATATAATTTGGTATTGGGTGAAGGGATAGAGATGGAATCCTCAAATTTGATATTGAGGTCACTGTTAGGTTAGGTCAGAGGATACGCGGTTGCTTAGCAACCGCTCCACTCGGAGACCTGCTTGTCCGTTGTGATCATCCGGATGAAGTGAAAGTAACGAAAGAAAGAGAGAAAGAAAAAGCTTATGTTAGAAGGATGTATCCAAGAAGAAGAATTTATCGTGTTGTCTTTAGCCATTATAGTCTCCCAGCTAATTGACGGTTCAGTACTGGAGAGTGCAGACAGATCATGCAGAGTTTGCTTGCCCGTGAGCCTCAGTTTGACTCTAAAAAGAGTTGGATATTGACAGAGTAAGTGTTCCACAGTTTCTATCTCTTCCTCGTCTTGACAAAGCCTGCAATAGTCAGGATCGACACCCCGTACTTTGAAATGAGTATTAGAGATCTCCTTTACTCACCAATTTTTTTTTTTTTTAAAGAAATACTGCCTCTTGCATTTTGCCAGTTATTCTGAAATTTCCCAGAATCTTGAAGAATTGACACAAGGGTGGCTTCACCGAGCTCTCAATCTCTAGAACAGTTGACTCGGAGCCACTTTTTGCCAATTCATCTGCAGCTTCATTGCCAGAGCTGTTGCTATGACCAGAAACCCAGCAAAGCTTTATAAAGGACTTCACATTTTCACTGGTCACTGTTGGTGTCTCAGGTTAAGATATGGAGGTGGTTTTTAAAACGTGTGCTACAATCGTACGAAAAGTACTAAATGGCACTAATTTTGATATTGATTAAAAGGATAGTTCTGGAATCCTCAAATTTGATATTGAGGACTGTGCTGGTATCTGGCGTTGAGATCTGGTACAAAATGCTACAACATTTTGTATTGGGTGAAGGGATAGAGTTGTAATCTTGAAATTTGACATTGAGGTCTTTGCTGGTATCTGGTATTGAGATCTGGAGGTTTTGGAAATGTGTACTATATAAATGGATGTAAGTCCAATGGTAATGGTTTAACTAATATCCTCTTCGGTAAACTTGAAAATAAAATATGTTGAAGACTTTTTGGTGTAAAAGTCTTAAAATTTAGTACGATGTACGAAGTTTTTTATAAAAAAATGTTTTAAACTGAACATATTTTGCATTTTGAGTACTAAAATGGCTTAACACGAACATTTGGAACAAATGTAAAATCTTAATTTGGAGTGTTCGCTGACGAAATAAAGAGTAGGTGGAAATTTGTTCGATATCGAATGCGAGAGTTCGACTGGCGCCTGTATTCACAAAAATTCATGTTGTCTCCTGGCTAAAATGGAAAATTTAGTTTTTATCTTAGGTAAATATCGAATTCATTACGATTGAAATTGGTTCGACGAATTTTAACTTTCTTTTGTTTTGAAAAATTCCGTGCTCTTAGAATGCAAACTATAAATATTGAAATTATATTGGAGAGATACAAAAACATTCACATGATACATTAAAAACGAATCTGTTTTTTAATCCGCAAATCTTTTCAAAACCTATATATTTTTCTGCAAATTATTTTTCCATTCAAAAAATTCGCTAAGCCTGCATGAGTTTCCTCATGTGACCACCCAGTAAAAACACAAATTGCAATTAATTTCATAAAAGGCAAAACTGAGACTTGGTCACTTTCATTTTAGTAACGAAGATATAAACCATAAATTGATCACCTTTTTTTTCGTTGCTGCCTTATCAGCAAATGAAAAAAATTAAAATTATGAGAAGCCACTTGCGTGAAATTGCTTATCTATCTTCTTCTTCTTCGTACGCACTAAATTCGAAATGATTGCAAACATTTATTTACACTATGAAGGTCTATGTGCAAAAATTGCTCGAAGATATTTTTAGAAAACTTGTGCCAATTTTGTGTGCCAAGAAAACGCAAGAGAGCAACATAGAAAAAAATGCAGACAAGAAGATAATCTCCTGAAGACATTAATAATTACATACAACAACAAGATTTGAAATATGTTTTGGGAAATAGGGAGCAACAATTACAAAACATTATTCTTTTTTTGTCCAAATCAGCATTACATCGTACCCTTTAAATCTATACAACGCCCCCTATTAGTAATGAACTTGTGTGGAAATGAAAAACTGTCCTGGAGCATATGTTTTTATATAGCGCATTTACTATACCGCAAAAAAAATATTATAATTGTATTTTTTATTAATCCCATTTATATTTGAAAAAAAAAAAAACAATTAATTCCAGCCTGAGCACTTTTTCCTTATATGATTCATACCCGACAGTAAAATAATAACATCATCGTTTACGACTCTTTTATATATAAACAACACACATCGGAATATATATATCTCTCCCTCTCCAGTAAAAACAAACGGAAATTCTGAACGTGATAAAACCTGAACACCGCATTATTTATTTTGGTTTATTTTTATCTGGGACAAAACCAGAAAACTGTCACGATTTATGGTCGAAAAGAAGAGACTTATTTTAAGTTGTTTTACAAACGTCATTGGTGCTGGTGACAAATCGTGAGGTTATTTTTAAGGCGGGTCTATATAATTTTTGAAAACATATTTTTGGCACATTCTAGTTCTGTGGGGAGAAGTGACTGTTAGCTACATTCCCAAAGCTGACAATTCCAAACACATCAGTAGTGGGAATTTCTAGCTTCTTCTTTGCCATTACGAACCAAAAATCGGTAACTTTCAAATGCAAACCCGCAGAGTCTTCAGGAAAATTTACACGGATCTATATAGATCTGATATAGAATCAACGCCCTGACAAAACGGCTGTAGAATCTTGAATTTTGAATTTTACACAAGACGTCAGGCTTGGTGCGTAGGCGTGTGATAAGGCTGGATTTTATAAACATTCGTACTAAAAGGGTACGAAAAGTCTTAATATGTACTATAAATTGAATACTTTGAATTGGTCAAACGGAATTATCTAAAAATTTTAAATGATGGAGTGCAAAATAGATGTACCAAAGGTGTTTTATCGAAAATCGCACTTTAAGGTTATGAACAGTTCTAAATTGGTACCAAACTTCTAAAATGGTACCATTTTTTATATTGGGCTAAAAACTTGTACTAAATCGTACTATATTTGGTACAATTTGGTATTGTGTGAACAGATAATGCTTAAAATACGAAATTTAGTATTAGGGACGTTGTTCATGTGAGATTGTTTCGGAAATTGTACTACAGTTGTACGAAAAGTACTGAATAATACAAAATTTGGTATTGGGTGAAGGGAATAGAGCTGAAATCCTGAAATTTAATATTTAGATGAATGATGGTATCTGTTTTTGACATTTTGGGATGAATTAGAAATGTGTACTATAATTGTACGAAAAGTACTAAATGGTAGGAAATCTAGTATTGGGTGAAGAGATAGAGTTGGAATCATAAAAATTGATATTGAGGTCCCTGTTAGTGTCTGAGGTTAAGATATGAAGGTGGTTTTGGAAATGTGAACTATGATTGTACGAAAAGTATTAAAGAGTATTGGGTGAATGAACAGAGCTGAAATCTTGAAATTTGATATAGATTTCACTGTTGATGCCAGTTTAAGGTATGGAGGTGGTATTGGAAATGTGTACTATAATTTTATGAAAAGTACTAAATAGTACCATATTTTTGGTACAATTTGATATTGGGTGAACAGGTTGTGCTTGAAATATGAAATTTGATATTAGAGTCATTGTCCATGTGTAGACTAGACATGTGGAGATTGCTTCGGAAATGGTACTATGATTGTACGAAATGTACCGAATGGTACTAAATTCGGTATTGGGTGAATGAATAGAGCTGGAATCGTGGAATTTTAATGTCTGTGGTTGAGAGAAGGACCTGCTTTTGGATATGCGCACTATAATTGTAATAAATTTGGTAATGGAAGCTGAAATCCCTAAATTTCATATTAAGGCCACTGTAGTATCTAATGTTGAGATCTGGTATTGAGTGAAAGGATAAAACAAAAATTCTGAAATTTTATATTGAGGTCGCTGCTGATTTCTAGAATTTACATATAAAGATGTTGAAATAGTTTTGGATAAAAATATTAGATGTGGCCCTATTGTGTTGTTGTTTTATTAATATCCTCCTCGGTATACCTCAAAATGAAAGACTTTTTGTCGTAAAAGATAAACATTTTCCTATCATTCCTTCCGAAAAAAGGAACAACTGGCATATTATATAAAACCTTGAAAGTCTGAAAATTTAGTACGATATATAAAATTTTAAGTTGGACTTTTCGCTGATGAAGCAGCGGCCACTTGCTAGTATTAAATATAATAGGAATATCATTCTGTATTTAGCGCCATCTATACTTCAACGCATATTCCCTACATCGAGTGTGGGGTTACGGTGCTCCGATTTTTTGTAAAATTCATCTGTGGTATCTTCCTTCCATTTCCAAAAAGCAGGTAAGCAGGCCGAACTTTTAATCCCCGCCACCATTTTGAAGGAACATGAAAATTTCAACAAAAAAAAATCCGTAGAAAAATACCTCTCAAATGAAACCTCCATACGAAGACGTGTTCTTTCATAAGTAATTTTCTGTCATAAACTGTAGTACCCATACGAAATTCTGGTGAATAATTCCGCTAAAATCATCAAAATACCGAATATCGGGAGGTATCATTATATGGTGGCTATACGAAGACGTGGCCCTGCATACTACGAACTTTAAATACGAAATTTGAAAATATTCCGATAAAAATATTTCTAAAATCATCAAAACTATCGAATATAGGGAGATGCCGTTATATGGGGGCTACATGAAAACGTGGACCCCTTATATGGGTCCATACGAAGACGTGTTCTTTCATAAGTAATTTTCTGTCATAGACTGTAGTACCCATACGAAATTTGAAACAATTCTGGTGAATAATTCCGCTAAATTAATCAAAATACCGAATATCGGGAGGTATCATTATATGGTGGCTATACGAAGACGTGGCCCTGCATACTACGAACTTTAAATACGAAATTTGAAAATATTCCTATAAAAAAATATTTCTAAAATCATCAAAATAAAGAATATTGGGAGGTATCGTTATATGGGGGCTATACGAAAACGTGGGCCGATATAGCACATTTCCAACTTAACCTGCCTACTGACAACATACACATTAGCCTCAATCCCAGAAAAGCTGTCCCTTAACGTGAAAGTTCAGATTTTTGATGCAGCTATGCCAATAATGTACCAATAGAAGGTGCATTTAAATACATTTTTTAACAACAAAATTATTTTTGTCAGCAAAAGTAGAAATGCAGCTACGAATAATCAGTGCAGAATTCATGTTTGAGCTCTAATGGAGTCAAATTTAAGCGTCATTGGGTTATCATTAATGCATCGAAAGCCATGTATTCATAGTGTCGCATATCGCAAAGTCCTCAGAAATTTCAATTGATTTTTTTAAGTCTCCGATTTTTTTAAAATTCCGAATCCAATATGGAAAAGGCAAGACTCTTTAAAAACACAAGGTTAAAAATAAAATATATTTTTCTTATTTTTCATACTATTCCAAAAAAAATCTTCTAAAAATAGATTTTATGGATCGATCACCTCAAAAAAAACAGTCCCCAATAAAATATTCCGATAAATTACTTTTGACCATAACCATAGAAATTTTTCAAGGTTTTGCTCAAAACAAATCCATAATTCAAAACTGTCTCCATCGACAAAAAAAAATAATCAAAGAATATATAAAACCCATCGAAAGCATAAATCCAAAATTGCTAAAAATGATAAATTGAGCGTTTCTTAATTTTCGAGAAGTAGAAAAAAAAAACAACGAAAAAAATTAAAAGCAAGCTTGACTGCGTATCAATAATAACCGTATACCAACCAAACAACCGGAAATGTGAGTTCTATGAAACGATTTTTTTCTTCATTTTCGGTTACCAAAAACGGAACAATGTGCGGGGCATACGAAAAAAAAATAAAAGAAAGAAATTTCGTTAAAACATTGTAGAAAATCGAAATAATTAAAATACGATAAAGCATGTTTTTCATCGTGTGTGAGTGTGTGTCTGAGATGATGACAAAAATAAAACAATAACGGCAGAAAGCGACAGAAAGAACGCCGACCAGCTAACCCAACCTTCTAACTTTTTCTTACCTTTGCCCACACCAACAACCAAGTCGTTGTTGATTAGATGGCACAAATTAACCCAGTTTTGGTTTTTTTTCTCATTTTTTTGTAACACAAAACAGAAAATAAAGAAATTATGCAAATGTGTTGTTGTTGTTATTTTTGGTTTATATGAAATGTTGTTGTATAAAATTCGAAATGAAATTATAGAGAGCCGAGACTGCCGACGCCGCCACCGTGTATGCCCCATCGTCTAATTTTCAACATCGACAATCATCTGTGTATGTATGTATATTCGTATGTAGCTATGTACCACCACCACTTTGCTAGTCTAATGACCGAAATAATTGTCGAAAGAAATCTGCTAAGAGCTAAAGACAAGAGACCAAATATATCAGCATCAGAGATGGAAAATGACACTTACATGACATTTGTAGCATACAAAGAGCATGTTGGTTGATTTTTTTAGGTCAAAACTTGGAAACTTAATCTCGTCCGGCAATCTGTGATTGAATTTTATCGGTATGCTGTCCGTCGTCCATCTAAATCTTGTAATTAAATGATACAAAACTTAAGTACCCACCACACCCACATCTAATATGCGACATTCCAAGTCTACATTTCTACCACACCTTACGATTGGTACGACCATTCCATCGGCTTCCATGGACGATGGATTATATAGACCAAGAAATATACGTTTTGGCAATGTTCAGATTCGAGAATTTAAACTCTGTCCATAGAACAAGAAATACAGGTTCCTTGTGAGACAGAGAGATTGAGAGAAAGAGAGGGAGGGCGAAAACCACTTTTGATGAAGTTCGATTTTTCACGACAATGTAATTTAATTAGCCACAATCTTGAGCAAATTTCAGACTTTTGTCGGTGGAAACAATCGCAAGGTCGATTTTTCGAATTAGAGATCATAGATTTTCGACTTCTTCTTAATTTTGGACGAGCCAACAAATAACTTGGTTTTATACCCTCCACCATTCTATGGAGGGTTTATTAGCTTCCGTTTGTAACTCCTCGAAATATTCACGATAGACCCTACAAAGTATATATATTCAGGATCAGCGTAAAATTCTAAGACGATTTAGTGATATCCGTCTGTCTGTGTGTATGCCTGTCCGTTTGTCTGTCTGTCTGTTGTAATCACTCTATCTTTCGAACGAATTGAGGTAGAAGTATAAAATATTGCACACATGTGTATTTTTCCAGTAGACAGGTTGAGTTCGTAAATGGGCCATGTCGGTCCACTTTTTCGTATAGCACCCATATAACGGTACCTCCCGATATTCGGCATTATGTTGATGATTCTAACGACATTAGTTATCCGAATTGTTTCAAATGGGTACTACAACTTATGCAAAAAAATCGTACACTGAGGGAAAAATCCCGTTGCGAAATCAAGCACGTATGTTGTCATTTTCGCAACGACCCGTTGTTATATTTTTCAACAACGGCTGTTGGTGAATTGTGCACGAACGTGCTCAAATTGACACCGAGACGTGGTCAACTTTCGGTACCAACAACAGCCGTGCTTAATTTGTCCATTTGTAATATTGGTAATTGCAGCCGATTACACACGAGTAAAAAATGACAACGGTGGTGCATGATTCACACACGGTCGTTGTCAATATGACACCGGTCGTGTATGAATTATGCACCACCACCTGCATAATGATGCACCACCGTTGTTACTTTGTACACCGACGTGCATGAATCGTACACGATCGTTGCCATTTTAGCAACTACCGTGTATGAATCATGCACCACCGTTGTCATTTTTTTTACTCGTGTGCAATCGGCTGCATATTTACCATTTTTTCCGTGTTATTGAAAGAGAAAGGACGCATTGTGCAAAAAATTTATTGAAAATGAATAATAATTCGCAAGATCCTCAAAATATCATTGGTGAGTTGTTAGAAATCGATGGCAATATTGTTGTGGTTCGCGATACAAACCATTGCAGCAGTCAAGATGCGGAAAACAATGAGGACGATTATATGTTAAGGGAGTTCTTAAAAGGAATAAATATGGAGTCGCTTTTTGAACAATTAAAAGGTAAGTAAATAAAAATGAATTTTTCAGTTAATCAGTGTAATTAACAAAGAATTTTCTTTTTTGTTCTTTTAGCATCACATGTAACATTTCGCAGCTTGCAGTACTTGAAAAAAGAAGATTTAAAGGAAGCAGTGCCACCATTGGGACTGCGTGTTGAATTCAGAGAAAAGCTCTTTGCTTGGAAAAAACGAAAGGTACGTATTATTTGTTTTACAGAGTTGAACTCAGTATTAATATTGTCATAACAATAGCTCGGGATTGATGACGAAACTATGTCAGTTCCATCTAAAATAGGTGAATGGTGGAAACGCAACGAGACACCTGCAAGTACTCCTGGTACTCCCGACACTACAGGTTCGAACTGCTCAAAAGCCAAAGGAATTTTGTCAGAGGTAAGGTAAGAGTAATATTTGTGTAAGCATAGTTAATGTAGTTTTTTTATTTAATATAGGATCTAACGGAATTGTTAACACATACCTCGAAGGGGAAACTAGCGCTTGAATGTAGTAGCGTTAATAAGAAATTAAGTGACGAGCAAAGAGATGATATAATTAATATAATTATTGAAGATATTTTAACCAACAATGTTACTCTTTACACTCAAGACTATATGCGCATATTGGATGAAATTTGTTCCGTTTTTCCTCTTGAAAACGAAATGAGGGTAAGATTAACAATATAAACAACGTATCTGATTATGTAGTTTCTTAACTTATAATATGTCTTTATTTTTAGGATTATTATTACATTTCAAGAAAAGGAAAGAACAACGCAAGCGGAAAACTTTATGCCAAGTATAGAAACAAGAAGTCCAAAAGAATAAAGCTTTTGATTTCCGAGCCTAGCACAAGCAAAGCAGCAACTCACACATCTCCTAATTTTTGTAACAAAGATGTTCCCGAAATTGATGAATCAGTTGAAAATTCATTGAAAGCTTCCTTACTAAGAGAATGTAATGATTGGGGATCGATCTGCGAAAAATGGAAAAGATCTTTTAACATACGGCAAAGAGATATAAAAAATTTAAGTAGCCATACATTTCTCCTTGAATGGACGAAGTTGTCCGATGCAAGAGCTTCAGAATTGGTAAGTAGCCATGAGCTATTTATTTGTATATGGATACTAATGTTTCGTTTTAGGTCAACATTGATTTCGATATTATGTATCCACAGAAAGGCAATCTTCTACTTTCTAAATGGGACCAATTTAAGAAAAAAATTTACAATTATTATGGGAAAAATATTCATAACGAACATTGCAAACAACTCTTCGCAAATGTTTTGACGGCAAGCAGCATAGGTAAATTTTAATTCCTGATTTATCATAAACATTAAAAGTAATATTTATTTTATATTTCGGTTGCAGATGCTCAAGATTATATATACGCAATACTGTTGAATTCAGTTTTACCATCACCTGCTAGGTTTAAATGTGGAAACGGTAAATTACGAAAAAAAGTAACAATTCGCAGGAAAGTTTCGTACTGCGACTACCGACAATTAACGATTATAAAAGGCAAATTGATACAGTCACTGAAAAGTATTACAATGCTGGATTAACTATACAGCCATTTATAATTGTGGAGGGTTTGTCCGATTTCAATATAAAAGGTTTTTATGTTTTTTTTAACCACAATTTGTTAAAATTTCAATCGTTCCTCGAATGTTTAGATACATGTTTTAAAATTTTTCATGCACTTTCTTTAAAATATCCAAATGCCTGCCAAATTCCATGGATTTTTATCCAAAAATATTTTTATGAAATTAATACTGTATATGATATAAAATCAGTTAATTTGACTTCACTTATTAATTTCTGCAACAATAATTAAAGTACAATTCAAAATGTATATTTGCTTTCGTTGCCGTAAGCATTTTGATAAGGCAAATCTTTTAATAGCTCATTTGAAAACAGACCATTTAATGTCCACTAAATTTTTAAAAGTACAATGCGTTCAGGACAACTGTAAGCAAACATTTACAAAATTTACGTCATTCAGAATTCATTTAGAAAAACTTCACAAGAATCACACAAAAGCTCCACCAATGGTTAAAGCCATTAATGTGCCAGTTGAAATGTCATCATCAAAAGAAAATGATTATACAAACAGTGAAACTGTTATTAACAACAATACAATAGAAAAGGATTTAAATGTTTTGAAAAAGAAAACCTTATATCTGTCTTTACAATTACATGGTCAAAGCTATATGCCTAGAAATCATGTTATAGAAATACAACATTCTGTTTCAATTCTGCTTTCATCCATTTCATGTACAATTGAAAAATATATAACTGATCATCCAAATTATGAAGACTTAAGGTACTTACTAAACTTTTGTAAAAATCCTTTCGAAGAAACTAGAACGGAATATAGACTTTTAAAAATTTTAAAAGAACTAAACTTTTATGATGATCCAAAGGTTTATGTAATTAGCAATCAAGTCTCGGAAATTGTTATCAGCGGAAATCCCAGTTTAGGTCCAAAGTTATCCAATATTTATATAATGCCACTGAAATTCATGATAAGTGCCCTTTTTAAAATTCCAAATCTCTTAGATTTGACATTAGAAAACTCCAAAAAATTCCTAAATTCACCTGTTTTACAAAATTTTACAAACGGTGAGTTATATAAAACTAAATTATTAAAATATCAGTACAATTTAGTTATTCCCTATGTCCTTTACATGGATGATTTTCAAATTAATAATCCTCTTGGAACCCATACATTTTCCATATGTGGTTGTTATATTAGCTTTCCTTCAATGCCACAGCACTTGTTGTCAAAACTTGATTATATATTAACTGCTGCGTTTATACCATCAAAGGATTTAAAAGAACGTGGAAATGAAGTTTCATTTCACAATCTTGTAGAAGAGTTAAAAATTCTAGAAGAAGGGGTTGAAATTTGTGTTCAACAAAGTGTTCAGAAGGTGCATTTTATTTTAGGTGTAATTATTGGAGATAATTTAGCAGTTAATAGTATTTTAGGCTACGTGCAATCATTTAACTCTAAAAGATTTTGCCGGGTATGTAGAAGAAAAAAGTCCCAAATGCAATTCGACGCAATTCAGCATTTAGATAGTTTAAGAAACCAAGAGAATTACAACTCAAATGTATTGGAAAATAATTTTCAAGAAACAGGTATTAAAAACAAGTGTATCTTCGAATCTTTACCAAATTTTAACGTCACTGAAAATTTTTGTTTTGATATTATGCATGACATTTTCGAGGGCATATGTGTCTACGATATGTCTAATGTAATTCTCGGGCTGATTCAAGAAAATATTGTTACGTTAGATTGTATTAACAGCAGAAAATCTTTATTCCAATTTGGAGAAATTGAAGTGGGAAATAAATCTGGACCACTAGATTTATGTAGATTGAAAAACTATAACTTAAAAATGACAGCTAGTGAAACTATGTGTTTTACTAATTTTTTACCTTTAATGGTAGGCGATTTAATTCCTTTCTCCAACGATCACTGGAAAGTTTTTATAATATTATTACAAATAATCGATTTACTTTTAAGACCAAGTTATATAGAAGACGATTTAATAAAATTGGAAGAATTAATTAGAGATCACCATTCACTTTATATAACATTATACGGTTCGTTAAAACCGAAACACCACTTTCTTGTCCACTATCCCACAGCTATCCGAAAATGTGGTCCCCTTAAATATCTCTGGAGCATGAGATTCGAAGCTAAACACAAGGAAGCAAAAGCCTATTTAGGAAATACTACATCAAGAGTAAATCCCTGTCGTTCATTATCTATTAAGTCTGGATTGAAATTTTCCAATTTTTTATTAAAACACGAAGATAACTTAGAACCAAATGTTATCATTAATACGCATACCATCGAAGATTTGGCAAAAGAGGAATATTGTTACAAAAAAAGTAAGCCAGTTTTAAATTACCAAAATTGCAAAGTGTCTGATGACATTTTTTTTAAGGGAACTAGGTATAAAAAAAACTATTATTTAGCAACAAATAATGCCGCAATTGAACTTTTCAAAATTAAACATTTAATAATTGAAAATGAAAATGTTTACATTTTATGTAACCAAGTAAAAGTTAAAAACTTTGATTACCATTTACAATCGTATGAAGTTGGTTCTCTGAATGAGGATACAATTTTTTTAATACCAATTTTAGATTTTATTACTTACCCATTTCACTTATATCCTATGAATAATGGAAAAGTTTATTTCAGATTTAAGTTAATTTAATTTGTTTCTATACATTGAATATATGTAATTCGAATTGTTTTGTTAAATCAAATATGTATTTATATTGAATTTATGTAATTGGTTTCGTTCAATAAAATACTTTTCAAAAAATGTCGTTTCTTCTACTAAGGGTATAAAATGGAAAAGGAACGGATATCAAAAAATGACCACCATTGATTTCAATCTGACAACGGGCGTTGACAATCCGACAACGGAGCGTTGACAATCTGACAACGAAGCGTTGACGATCTGACAACGAAGCGTTGACAATCTGACAACGGGGCGTGCTCGAAATGACCACGTATGTGCTCATTTCATGCACATCTGTTGTTGAAATCGTTGCCAAAATCTCGGTGTCAAAATGACAACAGCGTGCTCATTTTGACACCAAACGTGGTTGATACACTATCATACACGGATGTGGTCATTTCATACACGGATGTTGTCATTTTTTCTCTGGGTGTATGGCCCCATATAACGGTACCTCCCTTTATTCGGCATTTTGATTATTTTAGCGACATTATTCGCCGGAATTGTTTCAAATTTCGTATTTGAAGATCTTAATGGGTACTACAGCCTATGACAAAAAGTTACTTATGCCCCTCCCCCCGTATAAAGCTCATCATTTTAACGTTATTTTTTTTCGGAATTTGTTGAAATTTTTCTAGTTCCTTCCAAATGGTGGAGGGTATTAAAAGTTCAGACCGTCCGAAAATAGATGCCTTTTTACTTCTTGTTTCAGCAAAACTTCAAAATGATCGAGCGGAAATACTTCTGAGAGGAGAAAAAAAAAGAAATCGTTTTCGAGTGGTAGTAGTAAAATAAGCTCTAAGAGCGGAAACTTACTCTATTTTCAATATTTTGATTCCCACTGGAGTACTCTCAAGGGCTCCAACATTAAACAAAAGAGTGGATATTAAACTTCTTGAAAAAATTCTACTTCTGCTCGGGAGTATTTTTCGATCGGAAATAGAATCGAGAAAAACTGAGATCTTTAGATTTTTCAATCCAGGAGAGTTTTCAAACGAGAGAGAGATACAGGCGAGTTTGTCAAATGAGAGAGGAGAAATAAGCGCAATCAGCCGTTATTCCAAAACCTTTGGATAACCTTTGTGGCAGTTGGATAAGTACTTACTTCCTGGAAGAGGTGCCAAATATGGGTTTTTATACCCTCAGCCATATGGCTATAGAGGGTATATAGCATTTGATACGAACAATAGGTAAATTATCACAACAACCATGTTATACCTCAGTTTTTTTTTTTTTGCGGAATCCATTTCAGGACTTTTGGAGTGGATCTAGAGGTGCCCGTCTGTCTTTCTGGATAGCTGATGCTCACGTTATTCTCCAAGGGAGTATCCGATTTCATCTAAACTTTGTACATCATAATATCGTAATACCACAACGGGTCAAAATTTTGAATACCCACAACCCTCATGAAATGAAATATGAGGATGTTTTTTAATATGGGATTAATTGGTTCACTCCCAATAAAATGTCATCATCAACAGAACCATTGAAAAGTAAAGAAGCGACTTAGCCGAAACCCGCGTCGCAGTGGCCGAAAAATGGCTCATGAGCTGAACATATCGAAATATTCCATTCGGCAAATATTGAAAAATGAGCTCGGGGTAAAGCCATTGAAATTGCAAAAAGTGCAAGAACTTACACAGCAACAGAAAGAAAATACACTCAAAAGAGCTAAAAAGTTGCTTCGCTTGGCCGAAAGTGGTGAACTGCCGAATTTAGTTTTCTCCGATGATAAAACATTCGTTGTCCAGCAGTTTGCAACAAACAAAATTATCGTGTTTACTTTCCAAAGAGGTCACCTGAAAATGTGCACCTTCGGTTGACCAGAACTCAAGTGCCGGCCATGGTTATGGTGTGGGCCGCCATAACAGTCGCTCGTATAAATCGACCGTGTCATCAGAATAAATGCCGAACTTTATCGCGAAAATATTCTGTAGAGTGTATTAAAGCCTTGGACACGCAAACATTTTGGCCGCAGACCTTGGACATTCCATCGGACTAAGCACGCGCCACTCAAGAATGCTTACAAAATGAGGTTCCTAGCTTCATTTCCAGGGCACAATTGCCACCAAAATTCCGGATACCAAAAAAATATCAAAAGTGTCGATCACCTCAAGCAAGCGCTTCGCCGGGAATGGGCCAAAATACCGCAGAGCAACATTCGGGCAGCGTCTGACGGTTTCATTGGCCGTTCGAAGGTTATAATTCGTGCCAAAGGTGACCAAATAAAACAAATCTAGACTTATTCTAAAATTCCGACATTTTTTGCTTTCATGTAATGTAAAAATTAGAATTTAATCTTTTACTCCTATGAATTCTCCCGCTCGACTTCGAGCGAGGTCTGATGCCCTCTATAGCCATGTAGCTGCAAGTATAATAATAGAGGTAGAGGTTGTGAATGTTTCGGCTGGGCCGAAAATAACTACTTTTATGTTATTTTTGTTTAAATTTCGCTTTCCCTCTCTCTCTCTCTCTCTCTCTTTTTCTTGGGATATAAAAATCCCTAGATTTTCTAAAATGTTGGAATTTAGCATCGCAATCCCTGCTGATGGCAGAATATACATAACACATCTTACTCCAATAAATGATTCACATTGAATTACAGGAAATTATTGACTAGCCCACTTTTACATCAAAGTAAGTTCACCGCATACAACAACAATTTTATAACCGCAAATATTAATATTTCCTTACACTATCTTGAGGTCTGTTAATAAAAACAAAATAGTTAAGAGCATATGGAGATACCAAATATAATAAACACACATATAAACAGTGATCTAGTTGGAGGGTCAAGAAAGAAATAATTCTACAAATAACAATCGATTTATTTAATGAATTTGTAACCAGTAAAGAAAGTCCTAAAGTCGGGCGGGGCCGATTTTATGATACCCTACACCACTTTGCTAATTTCGTAGAGCCCCACATAACAATTAAAAGATTTTGTGGGAGAATTTAATCATACACGCTATGATTACTTAAAATAATAATAGTTCAAAGGACTAAATATGCCCAAGCATTTGTATCTTTTAAATTCGGACTTGTATCGCCCATTTGGTGCATAATTTGAAATCAGATAAAGATATATATTGGAGCTACATCCAAATCTGAACCGATCTCGATAAAATTTGGCAAATATATTTCTGAGCTATTTTGATATATTTGATTTGATATATTTCCCTGAATATCGTTGTTACGGAGTGCATCTTGCGGCTGTGGGTAACAAATACAACAAATCAGATGAACAATATATATGGGAGCTATAGCTATATCTGAAACGATCTTCACCAAATTTGGCATACTAGCTTCTAGACTCAATTCGGTCGCATGTGCCAAATTCCATCCCATTTGGGCAAATATTAGACGTTTGGTGTACAAAAAAAGGTAAATCGGACGAAGTTATATATAGGAGCTATATTCAAATCTGAAGCGATATCGATAAAATTTAGCAAAGGTATTTCTGAGCTGCATTTGATATATTTCCCTAAATATTGTTGTTACAGAGTGCATGTTGCGGTTGCGGAGGGCAAAAATAACAAATCGGATGAACAATATATATGGTAGCTATCTAAATTTTTACCGATTATCTCCAATTTCAATAGAGTTCGTCCTTGGGCCAAAAAAATGATTTGTGCAAAATTTCATCTTAATCGGATAATAAATGCTACCTGCATTTTGTTCACAAGAATACATGGACAGACCGACGGACTGACATGCATAAATCAACTCAGAAAGTGATTGTATGGAGATCCTCAAAAGTAACTATGGGTCTTCCTCGCTTCCTTCTTCATGTTACAAACAAATGCACACAGATATAATATCCTGACCACCTTGTGGTGTAGGGTATAAAAATATAAACACATTTATAAACACAAATATAGCTGGTGAGTCGCAAAAAAAAGGTGTAGAAATAATTCTCCAAAAAAATATTTTCAATTAATGAGTTCCTAAAAATTTGAATTTTGCAAACTTTTGTAACAGTAAACAATTTCTGAACCAAGTTCATTCATATAAACAATTAACCTGTTAAGTAGCGGATATTTTTTTTTTTTTTTGAATATGAAACCCACCCGTCTTTGAAACACTTGAAACATTGTGATTTTTTTTGCCTCTCTAAGCTCAATCAAAGGAGTAGTGACCCGACAACAATTGTGGTAATTTCGGTGTTATTGCACTAGGGTAGAATATTGCCTCCGTTGTTATGTTTGATGTTTTGTTTCTTTTTCTTTTTGTTTTTATTTATTTTTTATTTCTTATACAATATCATCAGAAAACTATTTAACATTGAAAAGCAGAACGCCTTTGTGGCCCATTGATCTTAGATCACAACAACTTGTTTTGTTGGCTCGTTGGTTGGGTCTTTGGCTATTCCGGTGCTAAGTTAAGTCATCGTCACCATCATCATCGACAAGTTATGTCCGATTTGCAATAAAAATCAAAACAGACAAAATAGCGACAACAATGGACTGGACTGGCTGGCAAGTGTTGTTATTCTTTTTTTTCAAATCAAGAAAAAATTCCGCAGCTGTTCTGGCCTGGTCATAAGCGTTGTCGTTTGTTTGTTTGCCATGCACGGTTGGCTTGGATTATCATTGAAAGGCCAAAAAGCCAATCAATCAGCCAGCCAGTCATTCATCTAAGAAGCCATTCTTTTGCTGAATTTTGATTATGCTGCCACCTGAATTTCATGGCTTGGCCGGTGATTGATAGAAATGTAACAATGTGAAATATATACATATTTTGCTTACAAGCCGATGTTTATTTTGCATTTTTTCTGCTTTTGTTTTTTTTCTGCCTCAAGTCTAGCTAGCTTTGAGCTGCGTTGTTTTGATTAAATTTCTTGAGAGACTGCCAATTTAATTGTGAAACTACAACACCACCTACGCAGGGTGTTGTTTTATTTTTTTATTATTTTGTTGTTTTCTTTGTTAAAGTCAACGTTTTGTCTCAATAATCAATGAAATGAAAAATCTGGTTGTTCAACTAAACAGCCATACAGTTTCTATGCCAATCTGCTGCAAGAGCAGCATGTTTGGGGAGTGTTGCCAATACAGTCATAAAAAAATATTTTTTATAAGAAAATTGTTCTTTAAAGAAAAAAATATATTTTAAAAGAAAACATAATTTTTTTTAATAATTTTGGGTTTTTAATGGGTCGTCATAACTATAAAGGAGATTCTTTAAAAATATCAATAGAACTATAATTGATATTTTTAAAAGGGGTACCAAATTTAAAACCGTCGAAAAATTAAAGGGTCTGCTCAACTGTAAGCCTGGTTATTTTTAAGGGACCAACAGAACTATAGCTCTTTTAGTTAATATTATTTTTATTATTGGTATAATTTTTATTATTATTTTATTTATTTCTTTATTTAAGAGTAGTAACATCTGTAATCCACGATGTACTAACGGGTATTTATTTTAAGAACATTCAAAGAAATTATCTTGTGTTTTTTACCCAGAAAAAAATTAGGTAGGCGTATGCGCTATTAGTACTGAAACAAGTGACTGTCTGTCTGTCACTGATGGAGTGCAGAATGGCTATTTGGAAATTCGAACTTTAAGGTTACGAAAAGTACTTGACGTCAAAAAAGGTACCATTTATTATTATATAAAGGAATACAGCTAAAAAAAAATTTGATATGAGAATCAAGGTTGGGAAGTAAGTTTGATATATGAAGGTGGAAGTGTGTACTAAATGTGCGAACTGTACTAAATGGTATTAAATCTATATATGAAGGTGGAAGTGTGTACTAAGTGTGCGAACTGTACTAAATGGTATTAAATCTAGAACAGTTTGGTTTAGGTTGAACGAATGAAGCAGAAATTTTGTATTCGAGTCCCTGTTGGTGGTAGGTTTGTTTTTAAGTTGTGGTTTTTGGAAATGTGTACTAGAAGTGCACGAAAAGTACTAAATTGTACTACATTTGGTACAATTTTGTATTGGATGAACAGACAGTACTTGAAATCTGAAATTGTTTACGGAAAGCGCTAAATGGTACTATATTTATACCCTCCACCTTGGAAAGGAGGGTATATTAACTTTGTCATTCCGTTAGTAACATCCCAAAATATTCGTCGTAGACCCCATAAAGTATATATATTCATAATTAGCATAAAATTCTAAGTCGATTTAACGATGTCCGTCTGTTTGTCTGTTGAAATCACGATACAGCCCACATTATTTGACATAGAGCGCCAAAATTTAGCAGAGCAATTTGTATTGTGTGTAGGATGGTTGGTATTGAAAATGAGATATATCGGTCCACGTTCTGGTATAGTCCCCATATAACGGTACCTCCCGATTTTCGGTATTTTGATGATTTATGCCACATTTTTTCACGGATTTGTCTGAAAATTGGTATTTGTAGGTCACCACGTACGTGTGGCAAAACATTGCATGTATAGGTCCACGTTTTGGTATCTGGAATTGAGATACGAAGATGGTTTTGGAAATGAATACCACAAGTGTACGAAAAGTACTAAATGGAACTCAGGTATATGAATACGGACAAATTGTGCCTCATCGAAATAACAGTTTTAGAACCCTGGACTCTTTGGATTAAATCTTTTTCAAGCCATTGAAGTCGATCTAGAGGTGTCAGTTCGTCTGTCCGTTTGTCTGGCTGGCTGATGCGCATGATAACATAAATCGAGTTCAGAGATTGACAATATCGGTCCACTTCTTCTGGTACCTCCCCCAAAATGTTCACAGAAAATAATTCACTTTATACAACAAGAAAGTATAGCCCAAATTTGGGCAAATTCAAATATTTGTATCAGTGTTAAGTCAGGTGCAAAAAATGGACAACATCGGCCCACTCGATCAAGTTCCACCCTCACAAATGTGATATAAAACGCAAAGATCATGTATCAAAAACGTATAGAACTGATCACTCCTTTTGGTACCTCTCCCACAAAGGGCCAACATTTTGAATAACCATGACGCTCATAAAAGTCGAAATTAGCATCCGATCCTTTTCAAACGGGCACGGGCACATCCTAATATTTCCACCGACACAAGATCTAGTATGGAGATGGGATACATCAGTTTGCCCCTTCTTTTACCTCCCCACAACGGGCCAACATTTTAAATACTAATATCTCTCCGAGAATGAATAATAAGAACCCAATTCTCTTCAAAATTCCCCCACAACGGGTCAAGGTTTAAAATAATTATTTCTCTCAGGTAACGTGCAATAAGAATTCGGTTATCTTATTAACACATTCCAACATATCTATTAAAACAAGATTTGGTGTGAAGATGACAGATATCAGCCCACCCCTTCTGGTACCTCCCCCACAAAGGATCACAATTGTCATAACTTGCAAAACAAGTCAGCGATTCTTTTTAAACTTGGTATATCTAAATATCACTCTCAAACAGGGAAGTAATGTGATTGATGATTTTGATGATCATTTATTCGCATTAATAAATATATATTTGCGGATTTTTAAAGAGTGGATTTTATTAATTTTAGGAGAGGGTTCTTTCATTTCAGGGAAGGTCGTCAATTTGGAAAAAAGCTAGACTTCAAGACATTCGGTTTTCGTCTTCAATTAAATCCATCTATCTTTCAATTTTCTAAAATTTAAGTTGCAAGTTTTTAGTCGACCAAAAATGATCGACCTTAAATTCAAAACGTCGACTTAGTTAATTTTTCCTTCAGGGTCTTTTACGACTGCAAGTCAATCAATTGCAAGTCGACTTAAGTACCACTAACCACCCAGTTTCTTGTAAAAAAATTGTTAATCAACTGAAATTTTTCTTCGAGTGTAAACATTTGATTAAAAGCCAGTTTTGCATTTATTTTGTTTTGTGTCTTTTGTTATTATGGGGGTAGAAGCAGAAATTGTTTTTTTTTCTCAGCATTTCTATATAATTTTAGAGTCTGATGCAACCTACGCAACGCATTCACTCCAGCGCGTTGGTCTGAATTAAAACAAAAAAACGTGTATAGAGGAAAGACGAAGAAGAAAAATCAGATTTAATTTCGTTTTCAAAGCTAGTCTCTGCGTTCGGTACAACCATTTATTTTGCATATTCTGACGCGTTTTTTATCGGTTCGCTGTTTTGTTTCCATATCTCGGGGCAAAGTATTTTTCAGCGAACAACTGTTTATTGGAGATTTCTTTACAACCTTCTTCGTTTGATTTACCGCCTTGGCGTTGTTACGTTGTCGAAGAAAATTGTATTATATAGCCTCGGATGCGGCTTCAGCTGTATGCGAAGATACCCCCTTTGGGCATTTCTCTGCTCCCCTCTCTTTGCTCTGTTTTGCCTTTTCTTTTCCTTTCTTAGATTAAATTTAAGCGTTTACTTCTTCTTCGTTTGTTTGTTTTGTTTCAACTGCGTTAATTTGTTTATCTTTTCTTTCGAAAATATCTATTTTAAATAGGTACCTAGTCAGAGTCAGGCAGCACTGTCGCATGTATGAATCATATAACAGTCATAGCTATATCCCAACTCCGCCCTTGTCGCTCACTCGCTCTCTTCCTCTCATATCGTATCATATCGCTTCGAATCGTATCGTATGATGATGTTGATGAGGTAGGTTGGTATTATTGTTTGCCCATATCATGTTTGTGGTTGAATTTTGTTCGCAATTTTTCGTAATTCTTTGAAAATAAAACTTTTTCTTGAATCCATTGAACTTTGCATATGTTCATAAACAGATGGCGTACATTAGAGGGGGTCGATCAAGTTAGGAAATGTCTACAAATGGAATATTAAAGCAAGGCATAAATGTTGCGAAATATGTGGAAGAAGCATTAGCAGAAATGAAAAAAAAAAAAAACAAGTTAAAGAGTAACAGTCGGTTTTTCCGACAGATGTATACCTTCAGCCAATGTTCGATTATGGAAATATATTTTGACTTCTGTTATGATTATTCAAAATTTTGAGCCTCCATAGAGTAGGAATTCCGAAGGAAGGGGCATGAGTATTTTGGTGAGAATTTTCCAGAAAAAAAGTTATTCGTGATGAAATTCAAACGTGATAGTGTGATTTCTTTATATTTGGCTGGAAAACCACAAGTGGCTATCGTTAGAGCACTCCAGCATTTAAATGTGAATAAATCTTTTGTGTCTCGTACCATTCGCTCGTTACCGTGATACTGGTAGCGTAGCCCGACGTCAAGGAAGAGGACGGAAGAAAATGGAAGCAACATCAACAGAAATGGTTCCAAAGTAAAGAAGCGACTTGATCGAAACCCGCGCCGCTGTGGCCGAAAAATGGCTCGTGAACTGAACATATCGCAATATTCCATTCGGCAAATATTGAAAAATGAGCTCGGTGTAAAGCCATTGAAATTCCAAAAAGTGCAAGAACTTACACCGCAACTCAAAGAAAATAGACTCAAAAGAGCTAAAGAGTTGCTTCGCTTGGACGAAAGTGGTGAACTGATGAATTTGGTTTTTTCCGATGAGAAAACATTAGTTGTCCAGCAGTTTTTAGACAAACAAAATGATCGTGTTTACTTGCCAAAGAGGTCAGCAAAAAATGTGTACATTCGGTTGGCCACCAAAACTCAAGCGCAGGCCATGGTGATTGTGTGGGTCGCCATAACAGCCGATGGTCGCTCTCTGTTCGTATTAATCGACCGTGGCATCAGCATAAATGCCGAATATTATCGCGAAAATATTCTGGAGAGTTTATTAAAACCTTGGGCTCGTAAACATTTTGGCCGCAGATCTTGGTCATTCCAACAGGACTCAGCACCATCGCACTCAACACGGGCCACCCAAGAATGTTTACAAAATGAGGTTCCTCGCTTCATTTCCAGCGCACAATGGCCACCAAAATCTCCGGATATCAATCCATTGGGCTATTGTGTCTGGAGTGTTTTGGAAAGCAAGGTTGGCACTAAAAAATACCAAAGTGTAGATCACCTCAAGCTAGCGCTTGGCAGGCAATGGGCTAAAATACCGCAGATCAATATTCGGCCATAATTCGTGCCAAATTTGACCAATGTGAACAAATCTAAATTTATTCTAAAATTGTATGCTATTTCCGACATTTTTTTGTTTTCATTCAATAGGTCCAAGGAGACCTAGGGTCTAAAACCGTTATTTCGATGAGTCACGTTTTGGCCGTATCAAATGATATATACCCTCTCTAGCCATATGGGTGAGGGTATACAAATTGGACCAAGCGGATGGACCAATGGAGGTCAATATTACATGAAATAATCTTTAAAAATCGATTATACGGTGAGGAATATCAATTCAAATAAAGATTTCATGCATTTTTGGAAATAACTCATTATTTTTTTAACTTACCGGTAATAAAGATGGTATATAGTTATCATTACTTTTGGGATACTGGTACGTGGTTATAATTATTAGTATTGTGGTAGTAATAAGTGGTTAATAGTCCTACCATAATTTGCTGAGCTTGTGTTGCATAGTTCACGAACTACCTAGTTAAACTAAACGATTCACTAAAAGAAGCAACGGAACTAGTTCACTCAAAATCGTTCTTCCAAGTTCCAAAAGTAGTTAAGCGAGCATTATAAAATCATCTCTAATTTTGACGACCCACTCTATTACACAATAAAACTTTGTTTTTATATTTTTATTGCTTATTTATTTATCTATGATTGAGGCAATTTGAATGTCGTTCTTAAAGTTTTGCAAGGTCTCTTGCGAAATACTATATTAAATGTTCTTTTTTTTTCTCCGAATCGATTTAATGACGACCAGTGAAGGATGTAATTATTTTTTTTTTGTGAAGCGTTATCATAAACTGCAGAAGTAGAGAAATTCTATTGAATTGAAATTTAATATGAACGATTAGAAATTATGAGCTAAGCGAGGTTGTTTTTGTTGGATATTAATTAGCTTCTTACAACAAGCCATTTTCTTTGATTAAATGTTGATGGTAATGCGAATACGCCCTCCCTATTCTTGGCAAAAAAGTTGGATGGCTGAATGGAATGGAAGAAGAAAATGGAAGAGTTTGTAAGACGATGGTTATATTATAGACCAATCTGAGATGTTTGACAGTGAAACAAAACACACCCTGGTTGGAGCTGGTTAAGAAGGTTTGACTGCACAAATAAAAAGTAAAAAAGCATCTGGGCCGAACTTTTATTACCCTCCATCATTTGGAAGGAACTTGAAAATTGTCAAAAATACGAAGATGTGGAATTTAAAACAATTCCGCTAATATCATCAAAATACCGAATATATGGAGGTACCATTCATTATATGTGGGCTGGCTCTCCGAAGAAGTCATAGCTTGCAGAACCTATTGCGAAATTCAAATACGAAATTTGAAACAATTGCGGAGAGTAATGTAGCTAAAATCATCAAAATACGAAATATAGGGAGGTACCGATATTTAGGGACTATACGAAGACCTGGACCTGCATAGACAATTTTCTGTCATAGCCGGTAGTACCTATTGTGAATTTCAAATACGCAATTTGAAACAGTCCCGGCGAAAAATGCAGCACAAATCATCAAAATACAGAGTTATATGGGGGCTATAACTAAACGTGGACCTATATAGCCGATTTTCAATACCAAAAGTCCTGCAGATGTAACACAAATTTCAGTAAAATGTTGACCCTTTGTGGGGGAGGTACCAGAAGGAGTGGACCGATATATTCAATTTTCACAGCCGATTTTGTATTAGAAATAATTGGACGTGTGAAATATGACGAGAACCGGATGTTTATTTCGGATTTTATAATCGTTTTGGTTATTCAAAACTTTAACCCTTTTTGGGGGAGGTACCAAAAGGAATGGTCCGATCTCTACCATATCTATAAAAGGTCTTGTGTTGATAGAAATATTGAGATGTGCCAAGTCTGAATGCAATCGGATGTTAATTTTACGTTTTATGAGCTTCATATATATTCAAAATTTGGAGTGAACCCATATTTTCATTTTTCACACCAGACCTTGGGTTAATAAAAACATTGTGTAGTGTGTAATTTCAAGACAATCGAACTTTTACATCAGATTTTATAAGAGTTTTAATTATTCAAAATGTTGACCCTTTGTGCGGGAGGTACTTTATGGAGTGGGTCCATATTGTCCATTTTCGCACCTAACCTAGCACTGATGTAAATATTAGGATTTGCAAAGTTGAAGCAGAATCGCATTATCCATTTTCTTTCTGTGCAGAATAATACAGGGTTGCCCATATTCGACGGACCCATGGGCCCATTCCAATCGACAAAGCTTGTCCACAGGCAACATTCTTTGGGTCAATTGAATTTTGTACGGGAACATATGCAAATCAATGGAATAATCCGTTGTAAAGTGGACCGAGCCATACCCAACTGAACGGCGTTTTTGGGATGTTCTTGGGGACCTCTCAACACTGGCCTTACCAGTCGAAAATATTTTGTATAAACGCTTAATGGTATTCTTAGAAGGCGCACTTCTCACATTTTTTAATGTTTTAAAAGCCCATTGAGTTTTCACAATTGACTTCTTCTGTTGAATGTAAATTTCAACTATTTCAGAGCGCTCGCGTGGCGTGTATTGGTTCATGGTAAAAATCTGCTTGGACTGACGCTTCAAACGCGGCATGTCATTAAGCGATGTGACATCTCTGTCAAAAGTTATGGCGTTGCCAGATGGGTCTGTCAAATATGGGCAACCCTGTATATACCCTCTCTAGCCATATGGCTATAAAAATAGCTAGTGAAATAAGGAAAATAGTCCAGTAACTACTACTACTAACATCATCCTTTTCCCTTTTACTCTCGTATTACCAGTAGACGAGAAATAATGAGGACTAAATATCCTATCTATTTATCAGTATGATAGTAATCAATGGGTTATCTCCGTTTTGCCGTTTTATTATCCTTCTGTGAATTTTAAAACTTCCCCCAAAAAACTACATACCTCCTGCATTACCAGTAGGCTTCAAATAATTAGAACTAATATATCTTCTCTATTACTTTATGATAAAAAATAATGACTTATCTCTAGTTTGCTTTGAGTTTTACATTTTTCGAAACCTCCTCCAAACATTTTCTACCACAGACTTTTTAAAACCTACAGTGGGCGTATCGAAAGTACCCAATCCCATGTGAAATATATGGTCAATTCGGATTTATTTCCTCAAAATGCGATATGCCACCGACACTTCAACATAAGAGCCGGAGGTACTTCATTCTATTTAACACTTGACCGAATTTGGTGCTGTTGCCAAATTGGGCTAAATCGACAGACACATTATTGACGTATGTACATCAACGTAAACGTATCGTCGTCACACATGCCGCCATCGTTTTTACATGAGAATGAAGTGCATAACAGACATATTTACGCATGGCGCAGTATTCAGATACAAACAAACCAACAAACAAAAATATGAGTGTATTTTTGAATATCTACTTTTTCACTACCGAAGTTATTTATTTCAATACCATAATGAGAATTCTAGATTTAGAAATGCAAAATAGGAAATGGAATGTTTGTGCATGGGCGGCGTTCGTTTTGTCACTTGGCGTTTTTTAGACTAAGTGGTAATAAAAGTTAATATTTGTTTTGTTCGACTTGTCTGTTAGGAAATGGTTTTGGATAAATAAATAAATTTTCAAGGTTGATTGGAAAAGTCACAAAGAGATTTGAAGAATTTGGAAATGTAGAGATTCGTTTAAGCCATCAAAAGATTTGCATGAAAATATCATCACAACAAGATGTAGAGCTTAACCGTAAAATGTGATGCCATGAAGATGTAACTAAGGCATCCAAACGCTCTCCCAAATATCTAAAGCTCCATCTAGTGGGGAGACGTAGAAAGACTAGATTAGCAACGAAATTAATTACATCGCAGCGGATTATTCAACATAATTAACTCCCAATTTTTTTGCCAGGTTCTAATCATTTTCATATCAAAGAAATTGTGGGGGGGGGTTACCTAAAGTCTTGTGATATCAATATTATGGCACATGTTTGTTTTGATATCCCACCCGGCCCACACCCCCTACCTTTTAAGATATCAAAACTAGACCACAGCAACAATGCAATGACGTTAATAGAGTTTTGTTCATTTTGTTTTGTTGTTGCTGCTTCTTTTCATTTGCAACTTCATACACCTCAAAAAATATTAAATGTTTGAAGACCATCCAACCAGCCCCAACCGAGCGTAGAAACAAAGATATTTTGTGTAAGAAAATGGAAATCGCAACAACAACAACACCACGAAAACGCAGAACGAAATGAATCCAAAAAAGCAAAAAAACGCAAAAAAAATAACAACTGCAACCCAATATGCAGATCTGGCTGCTCGAGCGGTCTTTATGAATTTTTAATGTTGAATACTTTAGCCAAAGGGGCGTTTCGCTTACGTACCCCCCTACGTACGTACGTACAAACATAAATATGAGCGAAGAGTGTAGCTGGCAAATAAATTGAGTACAAGTTGGGCACCTACTTACAAATGTTGTGTGGGATATGTATGCAGCAGCAAGTTGATGGTGGGGAGGGAAGGGAAGGGAGGGGAGGGAGCTGGATATATCGGTGTATATGTTGGGAATAGTACGGGGGTAGTGTATAAAGCATAAGTTATCCGATTTTTGAAATAAAATCCAAATTTTGATTGGATTTAAAAACAAAAAATCATGTAAAAATTGGCTTCGGAGCCATGTCCCTTAAAATAAAGTATTAATTTCGGAGGCACAAACCACCGGTATTTCATGCTGGTCCATAAAGGGTTATCTGCTATTCAGATTCTTAACATTTTAATGACTTTTTAATAAAATTCAGGTAAACAAAGTATAAAGAGAACATTTAAAAATAAAAATGGTTACGCTAAAGTAATTTAACCAAAAATATTTTGACGAAGGAGATTAATATATATTTCTTAATTTTAGATCCACTGATGGAAATCCTACTTTTAACAAGTGAAAAAGAAGTAAGTTAAGTAACTTTAAATACCCTACACCTAATGGAACGAATTTGGAACTTAACATTTGTTAAAATCTTAAGAATACAGAATATAGGGAGTTACCGTTATACTGGGGTCCGTACGAAAACTTGGATGTACATAGACGTTTTTTTCATAGCCATTGTAGTATTCAAATACGAAACTTTAAACAATTCCGGTGAATAATGCCGCAAAAACATCAAAATACCGAATATAGAGAGGTACCGATGCATGGGGACTCAACGAAGGCCGTGACCTGCATAGACAATTTTCTGTCACAGATTGAAGTGCAAATGCGAAATTTTTAACCACTCCGGTGAATAATGTAGCCAAAATCATTAAAATACCGAATATTGGGGGGCTATACGAAGACCTGGACCTGCATAGGCAATATTCTGTCACAGGTTATAGTACTCGCTACGAAGTGCAAATACGAAATTTGAAATCATTCCGG
This sequence comes from Musca domestica, assembly GCF_030504385.1. Classification (NCBI taxonomy): domain Eukaryota; kingdom Metazoa; phylum Arthropoda; class Insecta; order Diptera; family Muscidae; genus Musca; species Musca domestica. Next base: position 503,734 of record NW_026712262.1, on the reverse strand, counting down.
TGAATAATGTCGTAAAAATCATCAAAATACCGAATATCGGGAGGTACCGTTATAAGGGGGCTATACAAAGACATGGACCTGCACAGACAATCTCCTGTCATATGCTGTAGTATCGATTACGTACTTTAAATACCAAATTTGAAACGATTCCGGTTAATAATGTAGCTAAAATCAACAAAGTACCGAATTTTGGGAGGTACCGTTATATTGGGGCTATACGAAGACGTGGACCTGCACGAACAATTTTTTATCTTAGGCTGTAGTAACCATTTCGAACTTCAAATACCAAATTTGAAACAATTACCGAGAATAAAGTCGCTAAAAATATATGGGGGCTATACCAAAACGTAGACCTACATGGTCCATTTTCAATACCAAGAGTCCTGCAGACATAATATACATTTGAGTAAAATTTTATCAATCTACTTTATTTCGTTCGGAAGCTAGAGTGATTTCCACAGACATCGCTAAATCGACATAGAAGTTTATGCTGATCAAGATTATATATACTTTGTGGGGTGTGAAATGTATATTTCGAGGTGTTACAAACGGAATGACAAACTTAATATAGCTTCCTTACTATGGTGGAGGGTATAAAAATGGAAAAATCTGATTAGATTTTAGATTTCATCCGAACATCAATAGATCATCTATAGGGTGTTTTTTAAGCTATTATCTTTGCATGTCATGTGTCACACAGCACGCGTAACAATAGACGTGTTGAGAGGCGTGTTTGGAGAACATTTTTTTACATTTTTACTGACATTTACTGCGAAGAGGTTTTAATGCCCTAAGAAATCAAGCAAAAATCAAATCGATAGGGAAAATATGGTCAAGACCCCCAAAACAACTAAAACCAGGGCTACACCATAACGTGGACCTACACTGAAAAAAAATCGAAATAGGATTTTTACATTTTGAGAATTATAAAAATACCAAAAAATTTCTAAAGTTTGATGGAAAGTATGACTATAACGTAAAAAGGTACTTGAAATCACGGTTTACCCCTATATAGGGCATTTACCAAGAAATGGATCCGCATGTTCTATTTTTTAAACGAATGCTGAGTCTTGAAGTAATCCAAAGCTCTCTACATAATTTAAAAGCTTTATTATGGGAATGTTTTCAAATATAGCTCAAAATGTTGAAGTCACTTTGTGTTGGGTAAAAACTATATAAGGATCCTAAACGAAGTTTGGCCTGAGAAGGCGAATCTCTCCCGGGATTTTGATCTACAAAACGAATACTATTTAATCCACTTGGAATTTTCCACAACCCAGATTGACTGTTGCTTAGTGAAATTTTTGAAAACATTCGAAAATAAAAAAGATTTTTCCTGTAATTAGGCTAGTTAGGAGTGGTAATAAATTGTCAAAATTACATTTGGGCAAAATATGACACCTACAAAAACTCCAATGTTCTGGATAATTCTTCGCTTCGCCACGCATAACATCCTCGTCGATAATGTTTCATTTATGTAATATAATGAGGAAAACAGATTATTTGCCCAGATGGTTGGTATGTCGCATGCGGTTGGATTTTTCTTTATTTTGTTGGTATTACTTTTCTTTTGTGGCGTTTTCGAAGAATCTACGTCACATACAACAAAAAATAATTAAAGTTACATCCAAAATCGGAAACTTTCCAAATCTGGCATTTAAGGAAGTTTATTGTGCTGTGATAACGGAAACACACACACACAAAATAAAAAAGTATCCAAAACAAAGAAGATGAGAAGAGTTATTATGTGCAATAAATTGTAATTTATTGTTCTCTGGCGTTGTTTGCCATTTTTTTCAAGTGCTGGCCAGTAATATCAACCTTAAATGAAAAGCGACGAAGTAGGAAAGGAGAAGAAGACACATTAAGTGGCCCAATTGTAATTGAATCATTCAACTCATCGATAAGGGTTTAAATGGGTGTTTTTTTATGGAATAAGCTGTGGATGACAGGAATGTAAAAGATATACTTCACGTAAGCATCTGGATAAAATATTGATTATCATTGATGTGGAGGGATCATCTTTATCTTTGATTAAAATGGAAAATAAATGATTGATTGGACAATCCAGCAGACTATGAAAGTAGAGCCTAAACAGGAAGACACAAAAAATAAACTTGACAACCCTTTATTTCTCATGGGTCAGACCATCTCCCGATAATCGTCTCCACTTAGAAATCGTCAGATTTCATAACCTTTGAAAGCTACACTTTCCTTAACTATAGCCGCTAGCTATATACCTGGTCGAATACCCGAAATAAGATCGAAATTCCCAGACTGATACCAGAATCAGTGATTTGACAGTGGAAGTAAGCCGGTTGGTACAGGAGCATATGAGGAAAAAGTGGCTAGGCAATCTGAAGTGTTGCAACTTTTGCAGAGGCGGCGAGACTAGTAAATGAGCGTGATGATCTTCGTCATTGCAACCATACTAATCCCAGAATCAGGGAATTGGCAGTGGAAGTCACCCTTTTGTACAGGAGCATAAGAGGAAAAAGTGACTAGCGAATCTGAAGGGTTGCAACATTGGAACCGATGTAAGCTGGGGTTACGGTTAAATCGAACCCGGGAAAAAAGGATAATAGGACCTCAGCCACTTTTACTGACGTAACGGTGATTGATCCGTAGACGTGCGCTAGATACTTTAAGCGACAGGGCGAAGCGAAGACCTCTTCTCAAATGTCCTCCGAAACGCTAAGTAATCCAAAGCGTTGGACCCAGACGGAATCTGGCATTCACACTGATGCAGTCACGGGCGGCATCAACAATTACGTCCTCGGAGTTATATACTATATATATACTATATATATACTATATATATAAGCATATACTTTCGTTGCAGAACCTGCTTGGGTGTTATCCTGGGAGTCATCCAAACTATCATATGGTGGATAAAACTTCCACACTCAGGCATGTCAGGAACGCTATAAGAGAGAGCCTCTAGTTCATACTGATGCAGTCCCAGACGCCATCAATAATTACAATATAAATGCCGTCCTTGGTATCCCAGTTCTACTTTCCTAACCTGGTCGATTTTTCCAGAAAGTATGGAAAATTTTTAAGTTGTCGCCCAAGTTAAAAACGCTCTTCCCAATATTTTTTTCCCAATAATTGACACTTGACGCAGGTAAATTATTTCCAAATAATACAATTTTATATACCCTACCTTATATATGGAAAATATCCTACCTTATATAACACATATTCTCCAATTTTCCATTTTTATACATTTCCCCCCTAATTGACACTTCACCCAGGTGAATTATTTCCATTTTAATACAAATTTACATATTCCAAGTAATAATCGTACAATATGAAAGCAATAAATGTCAATGGGGATATAAAAACAACCACCCCCATAAAAACACATTGTGTGATAATTGCGTTGCATGGCCAGAATATGATGTCTATTGAGAATAAATGTATCCATCTATCTTTCAATTGGCCAGATCATAGATTTGACCTCATGTCAAATAAATTGAAATGTTTTCACATGGAAAAATGTCTCAATGCGATGATTTAAACGATAATTTATAACGGGAATGGGGAAAAGAGATTTAATAATGGTGGCATGGTGGCATTATGACATATAATAGCCCAGAGTTAGATGATAATGATTGGAGAGGAGATACAATGGCAATTGTTTGTGGGCCATACAAAAAAAGAAAAAAAAAAAACTTTTTATTGGACTCTGTCTGCCTGTCTTGGAAATACAATTTGAAATATTGAGAAGAAAAAAATTAATTAATGAAAGATTCAAAACACACGTCATGTATGGCCAAGCAAATCATTTTCGTTGAATAAACAAACAAAAGTTTTCGGTTGTTGTTGTTTCACAAATTCATTTTTGATTGGAGCGATGGCAACAAACTTCTGATGGCTCATCCAAAGATGATAAAGAAACAAACCAAAAAAAAAAATAAACAATGTGTAGAAATTATTTCATTGAATATCACCATCATGCATGTGAGTGTGTGTGTGCGTCTTCTTTTATTATACAATTTTACATAATTCCAATAAAGAGCTTGGTGGTTGATTTTCTCCCTTGCCTCCACATCTTATTCCAAATTCTATTCATATGTTAATCTAGAAATTGAAAATCATTCAAGAGTAGGTGAAAATTAGATATAATACAAATATGTATATATGTAAGTGTGTTTTTTATTTATTTGAATTATCTATTTAACCATTCACAACCATGCAACCTACGTACACACACATACTCCAACGGAGGACAAGGTTAGCGTAGTTATTCTACCAAAAACCGCAACAAGTGTTTGGTTTTTGTTACGCTTCAGTAAACACATTTAGAATCGAATAACTTGGAAACAAATTTTCAATTTCCTCGATAATTGTAAAACGTTCTAACAGCCATAATTACAAATTCAATTCAAATGACAGGAAATTAACAATAATACAAATGAAATACAAGATAAACAAATCAAATAGACATGTAGATGACAAATTCGAGGAAAATTTTTTGGAGAAATGTCCAACAAATTCCCAGGGATGTGATTGAATATTAATTTTCCTCGTTTGGAATTGGAAATGTACATCATTTTTTTATTTCGGTCATTGACATTTACAGGAAAATGGTAAAAAAGAAACGAGTATTTTCTTGCTTCCAATAAGCTATCAAACCTCTGGGCCACTGGGAATGTCATTCATAAAACTTAATTCAAATTTAAGACATTACCATTTTCTTATCTCTTGGGAATTTTTTTTGGGAAAATGTCCAACAAATTCCCAGGGGTGTGATCGAATATTAAATTCCCCCATTGGATTAGGAATATACATCATTGTTTATTCCGGCCATTGACATTTTATAGGAAAATTTCTCCAAAAATAAAAAAAAATTGTTACCCAAAAAGAAAATATTGAACCTCTGGGCCACTGAGAATATCATTCATAAAACTTAATTATGCACAAATTTATGCTATTCCGATCAACTACCGGAAAAAAGTTTAGAAATTCAATTGTCGATCCCACGACAGCCGGTTCTAGGATACCGGATTGATCCGAAACAATGTTTCGTTGCGATGTAGTGGATGCGGAGATAAAGTAGGTTGTGACACCACAGCGAAAAGGGATTATTTTGCGACGTACTGCAGCAACGTATTCTTTGTCGGAGTACGGCACTCCAAGGCAAAATAGATGAGATAATGGAATTTATGAATCGGAGGAACATTTTGATCGCAGTGGTGGCGAAAACCAAGCTCAATGAAGATTGCTGCCTACAATGTTGTTATGGTTACAACGTATTGAGTAGGGTTCGCACCAGAAGTGAAGGTGTCTTTGTGGTGTCTTTATGGACCCAACCCGTACAGGTTGCAATCTTTTTGAAACTGGACTTAGAAGCAGAACCCGATTGAGAGGAGTCAGAATAAACACAGGAGTATAAGCTGCTACAGCAACAACCTTCCGGCCAAGTTTGAAGCGTTTGACAATCACATCGAACGTGGTATTCCAGAATCAGAAGTCCAATCCCCGTAAAATGAAACAGAGAGTGACCCAGTGTGGAGTGGTATCTCCTGAACTGTTTAAACTCTACCTTTCTGAAATTCATCGACCTCCAGACGGCATAGAGTTCGTTAAGTAGGGCGATAATTTTTCGATCATGGTGTCGGTCCCCGGTGTTGATGGCATGCGTGTAAGGATGTACAACTATCTCGCAGGAGCAAGGAGACCTCGTTGACCTTTTATAAAGCGATAGGTCGGCCTGTGGTGAGAAGTGCGGCCCTAGTGTGTTCATCGAAACCCGCCAGAATTCTGATGGATTGCCTTCTCACGACACCAGTGACCTATCTACAGCATAATCATATGCTTTCGTTGCAGTACCTTCTTGGTGTTACCGTGAGTGTCATCCCAACCATCATATGGTGGATAAATCTCCCCCACTCAGACGTATCAGGAAGGACATACACGATCTAGAGAGAGAGGTCCAAGACTACAAGAGAGAGCCTCTAGATGAAGAAACCTATGATTCAGGTCTGAGTGGCAATAATACTGATGCAGTCGGCGATGCCATCAGCAATTACAGGATGAATGCCGTCCTCGGAGTCCACCCCCATTCTTTTCAACTGAAAAACGCCAGCTGCCTAGCCAAACCAGGATAGTTTTGTGCAATTTTGTTCAGGATGGCGGAGACGTCTCAATTCGTATTGGGCACGAATTGACGAAGATGTGCGTGACGTAATTATCTTTAATTCCACCGCCAAACTTACCCAACTCACTCCAGTTACAGCCCATTAAGGTAGCCGAATTTTTAAACATAGAGCTCGAACCAGATTGGCAGAATCCAAACATCTGCATGTACTACTGCTACAACAACAACCCCCGTCCAGGGTAGTTCAGATTGTGCAGAAAATACAGAAATTGTTTATCCACTCAGAAGCTGCAGAATTTTTACCCCAAAAGCAATTTAAAAACACTGTACGCCGTTTGATTGAAAAATACTTTGAACCTCAAATTTCTTCCTCTTCTTCTTCCCATTTTCTTGCTCAACTAACAATTATGTACTCCAATAATTCAACCTTGAAACCCACAAACACACAATGGGGGAAAAAACGCACTTACCTTACTGTTGTGTCATTACTGCCGGATACAACATATTCACCGGATGGATTGAAATCCAATGTTCGCACACTTTTCATATGACCATTCAATGTGGAGCATATTGTTTGTGCATTCAAATCCCATCGTCGTATAATGCCAATATCATCGGCTGAATAGACAAAATCATCGTTGTAGGCAAAGCGGACACAATCTAAGGGACGATTGTGACCCGTTAGTGACTGCAAATTGGAAGAAATACGGAAATTGGGTTAGATTTGAGTGTTGATATAAAATCGGAAACATTTTGGCAATTACAACTTACCATAAAACATTCTGTCTGTCCGATTGCCCACAGGTTTACATTACGATCTTGGCCACCGGTAACTAAAACACGACCTGTTTCACCAACATCCAAACAAGTAACGTTGCCATTGTGTGCTTTTATCTCATCTGTAATTAGAAATGATAATAATTAAAATAAATAAAATATTTTTTTATTATTGAAAATAATAAAATTGTGAATATGAAATAAAAGGCCAAGGTAGTGTTTAGCAATGAATTCACATTAGTTTACCTTGAGCCATGCATTGAGCTAATAAGGTAAACAATAGCTCCCCCACTATGGTATGGTGAAGTAAGTAATAAAATCTGAATGATGTAAAATATGCCGGCCATAAAAAATTTGAAGCATTTAAATGGAGAAAGGTAACAAATGCTGCATAATGGTAAGCTATTAAAAACTTATATTCTTTGAAAAATAATAATTATGGCAATTTGCAAACAGATTTTTTGTACGATTTTGTCTAGTTCAAATTTCGGTATTTTTAAATTACGACAGGGCACACAATATACCATCACTCGATTTAAATGCCGAAAAAGATTCAATGGGATCCGCATCTATCTTTAAGTTTAACAATTTGGAAAGCATCTACCCAAAGCTTTTGAAAGTCTGCGAACAGAGACCAAGACACCGTGAAACGATACAATTTGTTTGAAATGTATATTTTTTTTAATTTTACCATTTAGGGAGAGGAACAAATATGGTCCATCTTCGAACATAATCTATGTATTAAAGGCCATAAGGATTTTTGGGGATTATGATATATTTGTTGATGTAACCCTATTCATATACAGGGTGAGATGAAAAAACTACAACCAACTTCAGACTGCTGTCATTTCCAGGCCACTCATCCGACAGCTGTTAAAATTATTCCAGTGACAGCTCGTTGTATTGTTTAAAAGCGAACAAAAGCATTTTGGTGAAAATTTTCCACAAAAAAAGTTATTCGTGATCGAATTCAAGCGTGATATTGTAATTTCTTTATATTTGGCTGGAAAACCACAAGTGGCTATCGTTAGAGTACTCCAGCATTTAAATGTGAATAAATCTTTTGTGTCTCGTACCATCGCTCGTTACCGTGATACTGGTAGCGTAGACCGACGTCAAGGAAGTGGACGGAAGGAAACAGAAACATCAGCAGAAATGGTTCGAAAAGTAAAGAAGCGACTTGATCGAGAAACGCGTCGCCGTGGCCGAAAAATGGCTCTTGAGCTGAACATATCGCAATATTTAATTCGGCAAATATTGAAAAATGAGCTCGGGGTAAAGCCATTGAAATTTCAAAAAGTGCATGAACTTACATCACAACAGAAAGAAAATAGACTCAAAAGACCTAAAGAATTGCTTCGCTTGGCCGAAAGTGTTGAACTGCCGAATTTGGTTTTCCCCGATGAGAAACAATTCGTCGTCCAGCAGTTTGTAAACAAACAAAATGATCGTGTTTACTTGTCAAAGAGGTCAGCTGAAAATGTGCACCATCCGTTGTGCACAGGACTCAGTACCATCGCACTCAGCACGCGCCACCCAAGAATGGTTACAAAATGAGGTTCCTCGCTTCATTTCCAGCGCACAATGGCCACGAAAATCTCCGGATACCAATCCGTTGAACTATTGTGTCTGGAGTATTTTGGAAAGCAAGTTTGGCACTAAAAATACCAAAGTGTTGATCACCTTAAGGAAGCGCTTCGCCGGGAATGGGCCAAAATACCGCAAAGCAACATTCGGGCAGCGTGTGACGGTTTCATTGGCCGTTTGAAGGCCATAATTCGTGTCAAAGGTTAACAAATCTAAACATATTCTAAAATAGGATGCTATTTCCGACATTTTTGCTTTGATTCAATAAAATTTAAAAAAAGGAAAATTATGGCGTTTGACTTTGTTGAAGTTTTTTTTTATAATTTCACCCTGTATACATGGGAGCTACAGCTATCTATCTAAACCGATTTCGATGACATTATTTTAAGGCCTAATTTGGTTGTATGTGCAAAATTCCATACTATTCGGGCTGATATTACACGTTTGGTGCACAATAAAAAGCAAATCGGACGAAGATATATATGGGCGCTTTATCTAAATTTTGACCGATTACTTGTCATTTCAATAGGGTTCATCCTTGGGTCAAACTAATGATTTGTGCAAAATTTCATCTGGATCGGTCAATAAATGCGACCTGTACTTTGTTTAAAAAATCATGCATAAAACGACTGAGAATGTGATTCTATGCAGATCATTAAAAGGAACTATGGGTATATCTCGTTTCCTTTTGCCTGTTACAAACAAAGTATAGGGTATTAAAATAAAAGTGTTGAATTATAGAGGGTCGCCAAATAACTTTTGAAAATGCTATTAAAAACTGCAGAATATACTCCGGTTTATAATAGAAAATATTTTCATTCAAATGGCCGCCTAGGCTGGCCAAGCAGTACCCTTCACCAATTCGGCCCAATTTTTAAGCACGTTATCGAATACAATATGCTGCTGTATTTTACCAATGGCTTTTCGAATATTGGCCTTTAAAGCGTCAATTGTCTCTGCCTAGTCGGCGTAACACCTATCTTCAACGGCACCCCACAACTAATATTCCAACTGTGTCAAATCACAGCTCCGAAGTGGCATACGGATATATATTTAGTTCCTGATAATTCGGTTTTCAAAAACAGGGCGCAAAACCTCGAGTGTTGCTTCGCCTGTGTGGCACGTAGCGCCGTCCTGTTGCCACTATGCTTCACTTCAACAATTAGAGCCAAATTTTCTGTCCGATCTATCTGTATAAGCAAACGCGTTACTATAGCCTCTGATTGTAGCCACATTCTTAACAGAAACATGTCAAATTTGGCACCAGAAACTGGCAAAAGATTAAAACCTCTGTGGCAGAAAATTGTCTGTGTAGGAACACGTTAGGGTATAGCTCCAGTCCACTTAAGGATAATTTGAAGACTTGAACTGCATTCTCCAACCAATTTCCATGGCATGGGCGCTTCTGTTGGGACAAGAGCAACAGGGACTATCATGTAGCCCACAAAAATTGTTACACCATATATTGCCAAAAAAAGAACCCTTGTGGTTAAAAAATTGTCGCATCTGGAGCTCGGAAACCCATAGTAATAGCTCCCACTTTATTATGAAATAAGCATCTTATTACTCATTTAAAAAACATAGTTGCCATTGAATACAAAAATAACACTTTTTGTGAGAAAAACAACTTTTTTGTGCTAATTTTTACATTTTTTAGAGATATTGAACAAAATGAAATAAATGTAACCAAAAACCTTATTTCAATTATCTCTACGACTTCTTCTCCCTCTTTGAGTAATTGTAAGTGCTGCAATTGTCAGTTTGTTGGCGGGAGACGTTGTTAAAATATGAAGGCATTTTTCTCAGCTCTCTCACCCATAAACTGACAATTACAACATCTATAATTTTCTATTGTAAATCAGGAGTTTTTTTGCAATCTTTGCTCAACTTTCAGCCTTTCCAAATAGTAGCTAAAATTCTGAACTCCCAACAAAAGTACATCGAAAATTCTGTCACTCGTTTTAAGAATACCCTTCGAAAGGAAAACTTCATCCCTTTGTTTGCGCGCTACTCTCCAATTTATGGCCAAAAAAGGAAAGGAAGACAAAAAATGCAAAGGAAAAAACGTCCAAAAACAGAAAAAGAAAAAGCGGCCGGTCTCTCAATTTCTACAATATCCGAATTTTATTTACCGTTAAAGCAAAATACACCGCTTGTGGCACTGAACGGAGAGACTAACAAACACAAAACAAATGCCGGCAGGGAGAGGTGGGGCCTGCCTGCCTGCCTGCCGGCCACATAAAATGACACCATTAAAACGATACATGGGGTAATGTAGAAAGAACAAACTGAATGCGTCGAGGAAACAAATAAACGTAGAAATAGAAAAGCAAAAAGTAATAAAAAACAAAAAGCAAAAAATCTAATAATATTTTCGCATAACCTTGCTTTGTTTTTCTCATGTTTTCTTATTCTAATGCTCTTTTTGGAGTGCCGATGCATTTGACAGCTATTAAAAATATATTTTGGAGAACATAAACACTCATAAGATGCTGGCAAGAGAACATAACATATGCATGTCAATCACCTCCCCACTCATTGGAAATGAAAAAAAAAAAACAAAGAAATGACATTACTACTTACATATTCTTTCGGTTAATTTACGCGCTAATGCCATCACTTATTAGCCACTTTCTTATAAGGGGAGTTTACAATAGAGATTTGTTTTTGTTTTTTTATTTGTTTGTTTTGATTGACTTTGGTTTCCAAAAGGGCTTCTTTCTGATCAGTTGGTAGGTTGAATATATGATTAGCAGTTAATGTTGTTGTTGTTGATGATGTCGTTGATTCTTTATGTTTTTTTTTCTCTTCTTCCTCTTGCCTTGTCTTTGCATACAAATACAATAACGACAAAACAAAAGTAACGTAGATTTTGTTTTTGCTTTTGACGTTTTCTTTTTACCACCACTGACTATCGACTATACGGTCGGTTCGGTATTCGCTCACTCTTTCCACGGCACTTAGTCATTAACACACTCACTGACTGACAATTCACTAACTTTTTTTTCCACTTTTTGGTCGTATTGATTGGAAATGAGGATTTTTTTTTTGTTAAATTCTTCTTCTTCTTACAACTCTTTTGTTACTTGTGCTCACTTTAGAGACTTTCCACTTTTAGCCATCGAATGCCTCTACCGTTGTCGTGTAATGCCACATTTAGATCTTCGAACCAAATTAGCTCAAGAATTTTTCACATTTGTCGATTCCAATTGTGTTTTATGCTTGGTAGTTGGTTGAGCCCGCTGCTAGTTGCAATTGGATTTTTCTCTATTTTTTTATTCACTACTCAATTCAATTGTATTATTTTTACACCTAAATATATACAGATGTATGTGCATGTACATATGTATGCATATAAGTACACTGATGTGAAATGGACGTATTATTATGTATATTAGCTTGTCGGTCGGTTGTACTTTTTCTTAGCCACTGTTGGACGCACTGTTGTGTATTTTACTCCTTTCTTTTTCTAAATTTTTGGGGTATTTTTGAAATCATAGGAGAGCTATTGACGTGTTTTCTACACAAACTGTGACAAACAGACACAAAACACTTTACAATTCACTTTTTTCCCAATGTTTGATACCGCATTTCAAATGCACAAAATATTTTTTCTTTCTATTTTCGACGGACACAAACTGTTGCTTATATTTTCTTGGACTTTTGCACAAAAATAAATTAAGAAATTTTAAAATATTTTCACGCGTACATACGGACGACAGCGAAAATTATAAACAAAACAAAATTAATCAATTCTTATTTTCCCGTTCGTTGTCTTTGTCAAAATTAATTCGACAATTTCAGCAGAGACAGAAAGACATCAAGCCAAACGAACGCAATAAAAACAACTAAAACAACAACAACTTGATTGTGAACGTTACTGTCAAATGTTGTCCAATTGGTAGCATGGTGCAATAATTCAGGTAGACGCAGCAACACAGCTGGCGATACAGTGAACTGTCAAAAATAGTTGAAATTTGAAATTTGTAATTAAAATTTGTAAAACTATTAAAGTTATTGAAAAAAAAAAACATTTTATATAACTTTCAAAGCGTTCAATGCAAATACATTTGAAAAACTTTCAAAATATGTAATCATAAATCATATACACACAAATCAGAGACGGGAACTTGCATGCTAAAATAAAATCAAGGCAGGATTATGATACCAAATGATTTTATTTTTTTATTTCCTTGGCTGAATATTTCAACTTTATTTGTTTGTGTGTATTTATATTTTCAATAATAAAAATAATTGTTCAGAAAATACTAGAATTCTGGTGTTTTTAAAAATGCTTATTGCAACGTATGCATCTACAAAATCTACAGTTTCTGTAGCGAAATAAGCCTTCAAAGATATATAGAATTATTTTAAATTATTTATTCAATTGTTTAGTTTTTATTATTGTTTTGAAAGTAATTCTGACATTACAAGCCAAACAGGTAGATATCTATACTTGCATTTTTTTCAATGTTAGCTTACCTTGTCTCCATTGTACCATGGTCTGACCCATGGTACAATGATATCAAGGTAGGGCTATGATACCATATGATTTAAATTTTTTTATTTTCTTGGCTTAATATGTCATCTTTATTTGTTTATGTATGTGTTTTCTTTTCAATAACAAAAAAAATTGTTCAGAAAACATTCAAATTCGGATGTTTTCAAAATGTTTATTTCATCGTATGCATCGACAAAATCTAGAGATTTTGTAGCGAAATAATCCTTTAGAGATATATAGAACCTGGTTTTAAAAAGAAGTGTTGACCTTTCATTCAGTTTTCGCGGTTTTTAATTATTTATTCAAAATACATGCAACAAGTTGTTTGATTTTTTATTGTTTTGATACTAATTCTGACATTACAAGCCAAACAGGTAGATATCTATACTTGCATTTTTTTTCAATGTTAGCTTACCTTGTCTCCATGGGTCAGACCATGGTACAATGATATCAAGGTAGGGCTATGATACCATATGATTTAAATTTTTTTATTTTCTTGGCTTAATATGTCAACTTCATTTGCTTATGTGTGTGTCTTCTTTGCAATAATAAAAAATTGTTCAGAAAATATACAAATTCGGGTGTTTTCAAAATGCTTATTGCAACAAATGCATCGACAAAATCTACAGTTTTTGTCGCGAAATAAACCATAAGAGATATATAGAACATGATATTGAAAAGAAAATTTGACCATCCATTCAGTTTTCGCGGTTTTCAATTATTTATTCAAAATCAATGCAACAAGTTGTTTGCTTTTTTATTGTTTTGATAGTAATTCTGACATTACAAGCCAAACAGGTAGAAATCTATACTTGCAATTTTTTCAAAGTTGACCTACCTTCTCTTCATTGTACCCATGGTACCTGTTAGGCTTGTACTGTCAGAATTAGTATCAAAACAATAAAAATTCAAACAACTTGTTGCATTTATTTTGAATAAAAAATTGAAAAAACGCGATAACTGAATGAAAGGTCAACACTTCTTTTCAAAATCATGTACTATATATCTCTGAAGGAATATTTCGCTACAAAAACTCTAGATTTTGTCGATGTATACGTTGAAATAAACATTTTGAAAACACCCGAATTTGAATATTTTCTGAACATTTTTTTTGTTATTGAATTTAACAAAATTCTTATATTGAGGAAAACCCGCGAAACAAGAATGGAATTCTTCTACCATGAACCGGCCTATCTACTTCTCTATTTTTCCTGCGACATCGATTAAATAATATTTCCCCTTCATGTAAACATTGTATTGTGAAAGCTACTGCATAAAAATACAACACTAACTTGTACAAATTTCAATACAAATTTAATCAACCCAGAAGCTGACAAACAATTTTTGCAATAATCATCGTCGGATTTTATTTAGCGGCTGTGGAATATCTTGTTTCTTTCCTGTGAAACTACTAAATAAATTGAAAATATTTTAATAAATAATGTCACGTTACGATCGCGCCGTTACCATTTTCTCACCTGACGGTCATCTGTTACAGGTTGAGTATGCACAGGAAGCAGTACGCAAAGGATCCACAGCGGTAAGTAGGCAAACTTAACCTTGTTTTAAAAATAGAGAATCAATGGAGTTTTGTTTGTGCTTAATCTTCGAAACCAAAGGTTGGTGTTCGTGGCGCCAACTGCGTTGTCCTCGGTGTGGAAAAGAAGTCTGTGGCAAAGCTACAAGAAGAACGCACAGTGCGAAAGATTTGCTTGCTCGATCATCATGTTGTAATGGCTTTTGCTGGTCTCACTGCCGATGCTCGTATTCTCATCAATCGTGCCCAAGTGGAATGCCAGAGCCATAAACTGAACGTGGAAGATCCAGTTACATTGGAATACATTACAAGGTAAGTGAGAAAGCGTTAAACTGGGAAAAATATAATACAGGAATGTTATTGTTACTTGCAGATATATCGCCCAATTGAAACAAAAATATACACAAAGTAATGGTCGCCGTCCATTTGGTATATCCTGTCTCATCGGTGGCTTTGATTATGATGGTACGCCGCATTTATATCAAACTGAACCCTCTGGCATCTATTATGAATGGAAGGCCAATGCCACCGGACGTTCGGCAAAAACAGTACGTGAATTCTTGGAGAAACAATACAAAGATGAGGAGGTAGCCACAGAAAATGGTGCTGTTAAATTGGCCATTAAAGCCTTGTTAGAAGTGGCACAGTCTGGTCAAAAGAATTTGGAAATTGCAGTTATGGAAAGAGATAAACCACTTAAAATGCTCGATGCTAAAACTATTGAAGAATATGTTACTGTTATCGAAAAAGAAAAGGAAGAAGAGGCTGAAAAGAAAAAACAGAAGAAATAAGCTTTGACAGTTGAACTTTCTCTCTGTTTGGCGAGCAAATAGTGGTGGGACAAGGTTTTTTTTAACAAATATAAATTTTGTCATTGTATTTAATTAGTTTTTCTATATTCTATGGAAATAAAACAAAATAAAATAATTCGGTATGATGATGATTTTATCCACATTTTTTAATGGAATCGTCTGAAATTCTACACAAGGAGTTCTCTGTGAGTACTTTACCCCCTGAAAGTTTATATAAGTCCACAATATCGTATAGCCCCCATACAATGGTGTCCCCCGATATTGGGTAATTTGATGATTTTTACCACACGCTAACACCCCCCCCCCATATATTAGGTATTTGCAGGATTTTCGCGATATTATTCAAATTTCAACCTCTGACGGAAAATTGTCTATGCAGGTCCACGTCTTCGTATAGCCCAAATACGATACCTTCGATTGTCGGTATTTTTATGACTTTAGCTACATTATGCACCGGAATTGTTTCAAATTTTGTATTGGAAGATACAGCCTATGTCAAAAAGTTTTTGTATGCAGGTCCACGGCTTCGTATAGCCCCATATTCGGTATTTTCATGTTTTTAGCGACATTTTTACCGGAATTGATTTAAATTTCGTAATGAGAACTGCAACCTATTGCAAAAAATATCTTATGCAAGTCCACGTCTTCATATAGCCCCCATATGACGGTACCTTCCGATATTTCATGATTTTTGCAACATTATTCACCGGAATTGTAACAAATTTCGTATTTAAAGTTCGTAATGTGTACTACAGCCTATGATAAAAGATTTCGTAGACGTAAACCTGGTCCCCATACAACGGTTTTTTTAAGTGGTAGTTTCGGATTTTTTTTTTAAACATTTCAAGTTCCTTCCAAATGGTGGAGGGTATTAAAAGTTCGGCCTGGCCGTACTTAGCTTTTTTTTACTTGTTATGTTATGAAGAAAAGGGATAAACGAACTCTTGCTTAAGTTCTAGTCAATCACCCTTATTCCTCTTGTCTGGATGACATGTGATTGTCCACGTGGACACTAATTTGGTATTTCTGTGAAAAAGGTGATTAAACAAACTCTTCTGGCCAATAAAAGATTTTCCAGAAAATGTTTCAACTTTTGGATTCAGATTTGCAAAAACTTTTTTGATAATCAATTTTCATAAATATATGACAGTCGGGAAATTCTTCCATAATTTGATTTGATCCTTATTATTTGTAATATTAACTGATACAAAGTTGTATCATTGGCACCCAGAACAACAGAGATCCACGAATTTTGAAGAGGTCTTCAGTAAATAATCTTCTACCCACATAACAGCATATATAATGATCAGGAACGAGATGACGAAATGACTAGCTTGAATGTTTATTTACAAACTACTTTTGAATAATTACTTTTTTTATTTTAATTTTTGTTTAGAACGTTAAAGCACTTGTCAACAGTTCATAATTTCTTCATAGGTTATTTGTATGCTTACAATTGGATTTTTCTTTGCTTGTTATACATACTGCAGGACTTCTACTTTGTTATTGTTTTTTTTTTTCTTCTTCTTCTACTTTTTTTGTACAAATACATTCTCTTTTAACACATAATTAATTGACTTACAACTGCTGGATATTTAATGTGTGTATATAGTTGCTTGCGTTTCTTTCAAGGAGGAGGGGAGCGTTAATTTTGCAACTTGCTGCTTTTATATCTTATAAAAAAATACAATTTATCAAAAAATATATATAAATATAGTAGCGCAGTAGTATACAGTGTATTTTGTCGGTACACTTTATTGTTTTTTTTTTTTTGTAGACTACACATTTCTCAATGGAGGGAGGCAGGCATTTTACAAAACTCCAAGTATATCTAGTTTTTGTTTTACAGTTCAATGGACTTAATGCGTCGTTTTTTTTTTCTTGGTTGCATTGAATCGATCCTACATTACAAGTACTAAAAAGAAAGCGAATAAAATAAATTTTGATTATCATTGTTTTTTTTTTCGAATTCAGTTCGTTTCAACACGAGAGAACTGTAACTATTTTGGCTATTATTAAGGGATATTAAAAAAACACTAGATTCTCCGAACTGATGGTTAAACTGGAGTACAGATTTGAAATACATATTTCAATAGACTTAAGTAGGATATCTTAGTTTCCTGGTATATAACAAAACTACAATCTTGTTCCAGTAAATTATTATCTTGGTCTATAACCGATAGATTTGTGAATTAGTTTCTTTAAAAATCACTTGTATTATACGTTTCGCTTTCACTCTCTCTCTCTCTCTCTCTCTTCAAAATACATATTTTCGTGGAAGCCTTATGGGATTGATGTCTGTCTCTGTCTGTGTTTTGTTGTGTGTTTACTAGTTATATAATGTTAATTTCTACGAAATGAAAATGGCAACAGCTTATAAACTAATTCTTTGCTTTTTTGTAAATGGTTGTCGAACATATTTCTCTCCGCCACAATCCCAACGCATCACTCGGGCAAGTCTAGAATATCAGCAACAAATTTAGAAATATCAGTGTTACGCTGTATATGCTCCGATATGAATGGATGCTGTAGCAACTGTTCGTAATTGGGTCGAGCCGTATAGTTCTTTTGCAGACATTTCGTAATGAAATCTTCGAATTCCGATGAAAATTTCCCCGATTCCAAACGTGGTGGATCATCCTTGACAACTTGTCTCAGCTGTTCGAATGGCGTTTTCCATGTGTTATAGGGAAATTTGCCCGTTGCCATTTCAATCATACTTATACCAAATGACCAGACATCAGAACGGATATCATATTGGGCCGGATTGCCAGTGGGATCAATGCGTTCCGGGGCCATATAAGGCTTGCAACCGGCATCAATGGTCTTTGCAACAGAATCTACCAAATAACCTATAACAAAAAAGAAGCTTAATTTATGTTTTTATATCGGAAATGTTTTAGAAATTTACCTGAAATGCCAAAATCGCACATTTTTACTTCACCATTGCGATTTATTAGAATATTTGATGGTTTAACATCACGATGTATAACTTTTAGCTGAGCATGCAAATAATGAAGGGCATTCACGACGGACATGGCAATCTATAAAAAATGCACAATGAAAAGAGTTAAAAACATTTCAGATTTGGTTGGGTTTAAGGATTCGCAGTTTCACGATTCAATTGTGTTCATCTTAGGAAGAAATGAAAAATTTGGGGATAGGAGAGATATAGAAGCAAGAAGTAGAAAAAATTCTATAGTTAGGAGGGTGGTCTGCCTTTCCAGGGAATGCCTTTGGAAAACTTGTAAATGATGATGGGATCTATGTCTGCGAAGAATGTTGGAGTTTATATCTACCGCCTGCGGAATAGCCTATGTTTCTTGTTGGATGACATGGAACATGTACAAAGTAGATATTCAATTGTCTCTATTTCTTCTCCATCTTTATATAGTCTACAGTAGCGAGAAACACGTTCTGTTAAACGAATAAAGCAGGATCAGGCAAAAACAGGCAGGTGTTGTTTTTGTAGCCGAAGTACATGTAAGTGTTTGCGTTCTGCTAATCTGGTTAAAGCTCCAGGTTTAGAAATTCGGCTACATTGAGTGAGTTTGGTAAGTTTGGCTGTGCAATTAAAGAGGTGCAGCGTATTGTGTGGCCTGTATCACACACCGGACAGGCGTTACAAATTGAGACGACTACACCATCCTGAACTTCATTTTATAACCGCTAATAGCGAATAGCGACTGTATCGGTAGGAATGCCACTCAGACCTGCCTAATAGGCTTCTTGATCTAGAAGTTCTCTCTTGTAGCGTTGGACGTTCCCCTCTAGATCGTGTATGTCTTTCCTAACACGCCTTGGTGGGGGAGATTTATCCACCATATGATGGTTGGGATGACTCTCACGGTAACACCCAAACAGCTACTGCAACGAAAGCATATGATTAAGCTGACGTAAGGGAAGCATTTTCGCCTCCTCATGTAGATGGTTCACTGGTATCATGAGAAGGCACCCTGTCGCAGTTTTCAGGGCAGCGTTCTGGCAGGTCCGCATGTGCTTCCGATGCGTAGCACTAGTATTCACAAAGGCACGACTGCCTTTGACGAGCGTTATTCTCTCCACAATCAATCAGATTAAAGAAAACGCAAACCCTTTTGACCTCTTAGAAATTAATTATTTTGAAATGTATACAGTGATTTAACCGAGATCAACTATCGCCACATTATGTAGACCTCGAGCAAATGCTGTCCTGTTAAAGTTCCGTCTATGAAACAATGTACTAAGGAGTAGATTTCCCTCTTTTTGTTTTATGATATCAGTTTTGTAAGAAAATTTTATCTGAATAGTAGGCAATATCAATTTGTGTTCCTTACCTTTCCTAAAACGCTCTCTTCCATTATGAAATTGTTTTTGAAAACCTTTGGATAGAACTTATCCAAACTGGTGTCCATCACCTCCATACAAATCCATACATCACCTTCACGAAACAGGGCACCATAGAAATGTACAGTGTATGGGCAATCACTGGAACGCATCGAAATATCCAAATCCATTAAGAGGCGTTTCTGTTCTTTGCGATTGACGGTGGCTGTGATGCGTTTCACTGCCATCACAGTTCCCGTCTGTTCGTGGCGCATTTTCTCCACAATACCATAGGCACCTCGACCTAAATCACATATTTTCTCCAAACTGTCGGCATCAATTTCAAAAGTACGATCACCAATCTGAATGGTTGTACTCGAGTCCAGATTACGCGGGGGAACTCTAACATAAGTGAGAAAAATATCAAATATCATTATCCTAGCGTTTTCTTCATGTAATTACAATACAACTTACAATTCCGGCTCTGGTTCCTTTTGTATGGTCATACGGAGGTTAGGTCTTGGCCTGGACATTATTATATGTATTTATTTTATATGCTGTTGTATTAGTTGGGTAAGTGTTTTTTCTTTTTGCTGCTGCTTATATTTTAGTCAGTGTGTGTGAGCTCTGTTTTTTTTTTCTTTAGACCCGTAATAATTTTCCGATTGACTTTTTTTGGTTAAATTGTAAATCTGTTTGATCCAACTAATTTTGTGTGGTACTTGTTGTTCTCGAATAGTTTTTCTTGATCGTTTATGAAAAAAAAGTATTTTTTCTATCTTTTGCGTGGGTTCGTATTTTGTGGTGTATTATCTTTTCCGGACAAAAAACAATTTATGGAAACATATTCACTTCGGCGTAAATAGTAGAGAAAACTTATACTTTTGATTATTTCTTAAATTTTGTATGTAATTCGGCTCAGATTAACAAAAATGTAGAATTAATTTTCCGAAAGTGAAATATTTATAGAGTCTTCTTCTTCTTCGATTACATTAAACATCTGAGTGCATTAATGTCATGACTTTTTTTGCTGCTGCCTTTAAACGCGGGTCTTTTATGTCATGGTGGAAATTAAAGCAACTTTTGTGACGTTTACATTTAGAAAATGTTTATTTCAAACGAAAATGAATTTAATTTCATCGTGGTTGGAAAAGTACTGATTTTTACTGAAGAATCTATTGTTATAGTACGTTTATATATATGAGGGTTAACCCACTGGATTTGGATTTAAATTGTCATATCCATTACTTTTACTTCAAATAAATCCTCTCAAAGAAGGTTAACCCTACAAAAAGTTCTAACGTAAACATGGCATTACTAATCTTATTTTTTGACAAAAATTAAGACAACATAGTTCATGTATTAGTTGTCAATCATGGTAGAAGAATACTGGTAGTCACATCGGCATAGCTGCTGGGATAATGAATTTACTCAAATTTGTAAAAATAGTTAAAAATGGATGTCATAAGAACCTCTTTCAAAAATATGATCCAGACTGTTCAATCTTTCATTTTCATGGCTAATAGCTTTAATGCGCGAGCCCATGGCAGAAAAATACAGGTAGATGCATCAACGCTTGGGAGCATTGATATGTCAAAAAAATTTAAATGTTCTTTCAATTATAAGTAGATTTTTATATGTTTTCTTATACAACGTCATTCGGAAGCTATTATAATTCGCGTTTTTCAACAATTTTTACAAATTTAAATAATTTTTCATTCGACATTTTCAATTCCAAAAGTGGTTTGACAGTTCATTGTCCCAGCAGCTATGTCGACGCGTCTACCTATATTCTTCTACCACGGCGCGAGCCGCAGTGTACGTGTCTTCCAATCATTGGATTTGAAAAATATTTTGTTTTCATTTTTCAAAAAACATAGAAAAAATTGTAATCAGCTGGTAGCTCGACTTTACCTTTTTATTGTACCATGGCTATATTAATGGTACAATGAAATAAAGGTAACCTCATTTAAAATTAGCATTCCCAGCTCTGCATTTCCTGTAATTTACCTTGTCAAATTTGAAGGCATAAGAAACGGTGCATTTATGGAGAAGAATACATGTAGTTGCATCGACACAGCTGCTGGGACAATGAACTGTCAAACGGATTTCAAATTGAAAATCGAAAATGAAAATGAAAAATTATTGAAATTTGTAAAAATTGATGAAAATACATATCATTACATCCTCGGATTTGCGTCGTATAAGAAAACATATAAAAATCTATTTTTTTTTTTTTTGACAAAAAGACTTTAAAAATTTTAACATGTTACCAAGCGTTGATGCATCGACCCATGGTACAATGAATTCAAGGTAGGGCAGAACTACCATATGATTTAAATTTTTTTATTTTTCTGGCTTAATATGTCAACTTCATTTGCTTATGTGTGTGTCTTCTTTTCAATAATAAAAAATTGTTCAGAAAATATTCAAATTCGGGTGTTTTCAAAATGCTTATTGCAACGAATGCATCGACAAAATCTACAGCTTTTTGTTTGTAATTCTGACATTACAAGCCAAACAGGTAGACCTCTATACTTGCAATTTTTTCAAAGTTGACCTACCTTCTCTTCATTGTACCATGCATCGACCTATATTCTTCTACCATGCTATAGTCTGAATGGGATATAAAGAACGGAAAATGTGTAAAGAAAGCAGGAAACCCTAGGTGATTCGACTACTATTATATTAGTGTTGAAATCCATATGATGTTTTGGTTTTTTTTTGATACATAATGGTTGTATACTTTTTTAATATAAAATTTCACACTAGTGTAGTGTGGAGAATTTTCCCTGATAAAAGAATAAAAATAAGTTGTCATACTTTACAAAAAAATCCAACGCCGATGGTGCTCAAACTTTTTTCGAATATATTGTCATGCTTTTCATGTTTTCTAAGTTTGAGTACGAATATATTTTGATTTCAATTTGTAAAGGAGTGTTTTTTCGTTCCTAGCGATTCCTTGAAGTGTATCAATATGTTTATTTGTAGCTTACAACTAAACATTGAGAGGAGGGATTTGAATGCATTAGAATTAAATTTTTAGGATTATTCGTTTTCGTTTCAAAATTATATTTTTCGACACATAACTCGGACACAATTATTACTTACAATAGCAATTTTCTGCAATTTTTTTTTTTTTTTGATAATTCTACAATGACTTTTCAAAAGCATAAAACAGTTAAAGGAACAGAGCTACAACTTTGAACATATGTTCCTCTTGCTATTATTCCAGTAGTAACACTGAAAAAGAAGAAGAGTCGTAAATAAAAACTCAACTCAAAAGTCTCCAACTACAAAGTCTCCGGTGCGGCGTGGAAACTGTGTGAAATAAGTGTGCGATTAAAATACCATGAATAAAATGAGAAAACCGAAATCTATTAGGCCTCCAATGCCTATAGTCACACCATCTACAAGTAGCAATGGAACTGATGTCTTAGGAAGTGCCGAAGCTGACAGACAATTTGAACTGGAATTGTGCTGGTGTGTGCAACAATTGGAAACTGCATTGAACACTGGAAAGCTTAGTCAAAAAGTAGCCGAAGACACGGTAAAGAATTTAAAGATTTTAAAGGGACGACATCCCATAATTAAAAAACGTCAAGTTATGAAAGCATCCATGGGAGATTATAGGTCCAAAATGAAAGAGGAAGAAAAGAAAATGTCTTTGGGTAATGATAACTATATGAACAGCTTCTTCTTAAACTAAATGTTTACTCCTTTTTAGCTCCCAAACAAATAAAATTCACATCTACCTCGGCAAATGATGTCAAAAAATCGAGCTT
Source organism: Musca domestica (assembly GCF_030504385.1). NCBI lineage: Eukaryota > Metazoa > Arthropoda > Insecta > Diptera > Muscidae > Musca > Musca domestica. The sequence goes on along the minus strand of NW_026712262.1, from coordinate 480,324 downwards.
TGTTAAGAAAGCGGCGATATTAAGTTCGGGAAAAGATTTTAAATTTGATTTTAAAGTGCCCGAAGCTGCCGAAACAAATGGCAATGCAACACCACAGGACGAGACCAATGTTGCAAAGAAAACGGACGACTTTAGCATTAAGAAAATAAATCTTACATCTGGAACTGGGTTTTCATTTAATTTCGCCATAGACGAAGTAAACGATGGCATAAATTTTGACGGTTTGAATATTAAAAATTGATATAATTTGGTTATTTGTCTTATTTTTTATTATTTGGTACAAACTATACACCTAATAGAATATGAATAAAATTAAAACTAAACTATTACTAATGGAATCATAAAATTCGTAAGAACACAGTATAAAATGAATGATATCACGAAATAATCTCTTAAAACTAATTTTGTATAAAAAAGCCCTATTCGAAGGAATTACCTGTTAAGCACCCCTTATCATTACATGGAATAAGCATTGTCTGTTGGTGCCATTTGTGGCGTAGCCTTACTGTATAATATTTCTAATTGTTTCTTATACTCAAAAGGTAGTTTCTCAAATAGAGTGGCTATGTAACGATTAACTTGCCAATCTAGGAGTTCTGCATCAAATTGCTTGCTCTCCAACTGCATTTGGAGATCGGAATAAAAGTCACAAAATAGCACGGGTTCCTGATTTTCACTAGATTTACGTGTACTACAGAACTGATAGCGTTTCAATAGATCCGCTTTAGATTTGTGATCATTCTCGTTGTAGCGTGAAGACAGTGGAATCTGTAAAGCCATAATAACGACGTTAGAATCGATTGTAATTAGAATTTTAAGTCACTTTTTCTCAACAAACCTGTTGTTGAATGATCCTATTTTGGTATTGAGTAATTTCATGTCTCAACTTGGATACATCTTTGATCTCCCTCAGCATGTATTTTACAAAACTGAAAAGTCGGCTGATGTCAGCATCAAGTGGCTCCATACACTCCATAAATTCTCGAATTCTCATGGAATTGTTATACATTGCAGGGTCCATTCTTTCGGCTATACTAAAATATTCTTTCGCCTGTTTAAAATCATGTTTCATTGCCAAAAGTGTGGCCAAAGCAATATAATTTTCGCCATGCTTCGGCCCATATTCAATGGCACTTTTTAAAATAATTTCGGCATCATCCCATAACTCTGCTCTAACCAGTATTGTTCCCAAACTCAGTAATGGTATATCCTTATGAGTTTCGGGTGCCAAAAAGACTGACAATCTTGCACATTCTAATGCGTTTTTAGCGTCGCCAACCAAACGCCAATAGTATGATCCCAACATATGAAACTTCCATGACGTTGGATTGTTCAGAAGACCCTTCATGGCTACATTATAAATTATTTCTGTAACACTTTTGGCACCCTTGGAGCCCAATTCACGTTTTAAATGATGCTCTTCCTCCTCAATCTCCAACTTATTTATAGCTTCATTCTTAAAGCTATCCAAATGGCCAAATTCATCTTTTTGTGGATTTAAGTCAGCATAATTCTTGCACACCGGCATACCTCCCTCGGCTTCCTTTTCCATTTTCTCAGGGAATTCTAAGCGTTTCATAGAGGCACCGGTTGTCCTCAAATAATCCGTTAGTCCAGTCATTTTCACATAAACCTTTGCGCATTCCGAACGCTTAAGTATACTCTGTAGCAATTGTGCTATTAATAAAATATGATCATCCAAAGTAATGCGTTTTCGCTGCATCTTTCTGAATGCCTCCTCGGCACGGTCGTTTATGTTTATCTGTTCCAAAAAAATGATCAGATTTTCTGGATCTCTTAAATGGAATGGTGAATCAAGACGTCTTTTGATCCAGCCATCTTCTTTAAGCGCATAATGGTTTGATGCCCATATATTATGAATGTTGGGTATTATCAATAGCAGAAATAATGGCAAATAATACCACATTTTTTAAAAATATAAAAGATTTGCATGGACAAAAGGTTTTGTCGCTCCAAAACTGGAACGGGGCTAGTTCAAACTCTTGTTCAGTGAATCGAACTATCAGCTAGTTCCAATACATTAATTAATTAATGCTGTGTTCATACGGCATAATTCCAAAGACGTTTACACACAAAAATATTAGCGTAAATATGTATGCAACTTCATGCTAGGAACACAATTGGAGCGAACGACGAATTTCGCCCTACGCGGCGACAAAATGAGCCTCGTAAATTCGTCGTATGGAACACAATACCGACGAAATTATAAAACAGCTGATGAAGTTGTTTACTTTTTGCTCATTTGTTGACTACAATGAATTATACAAGAACACATAATTCTTTACGTTCTCTATTATAATTTCACTTATGTCCATCTTCTCTATTATAAATTCACTGATATCCATCTTCACTCAGGCGCAAGTACACAAATAAATAAACAAATTAATTATGTTTTTTTTATACGAGTAACAGATAGTAGAGTGACCATAACAAATTTTAAAGTAAAAAGTAACTTTATTTACTAAAACACATAAAATTCGTACAAGTATGGCCACCTTGTACAGTTTTGTTCGCCGGTCGCCGGCGTATGAAATAGAAATAAAGCTAATTGAGTTCGCGGCGACCGACGAAATTTTCGCCGGTGCCGTGATTGTGTGCACTTCCATATACACATATGTGTTTTATTTTTGACGACGAACATACGCCGCGAAAAAATTCGTCGTTCGCTCCAATTGTGTTCCTAGCATCAGATATTGCTTTATTAAACAACAGTGAAAACAAGAATTTTTATAAATAAAATGTAAATATAATAATAAAATAGTATTATAATTGTAGATATGGAGGAAGTGCGTTTTTATGAGTTTTCCAATATTAGCTCTATTCTAATCATGCAAGAATCTTGTATTTTTGCAATTTTCCTCGATATTATAAATGGAAAATCGGAAAATCTGTTCATGGTAGAATTAAGAAGGTAAAGTCATGCAATCATATGTTCACTTTTTTTTTTTCAAAATCATTCATTTGACAACATTACATTGTCAAAATATATACTTATAAATTTGTTGTACATATAAATATCAGAGATAGAGCCTGTTTTCTGTGCAGTGAAATTTGACAAGGTAAATTACAGAAAATGCAGAGATTATTAATAAAATTGTACAATAACTCTGAATAACTGAAAAAATTGTAAGTATGGAGGTCTACCTGAAATTATTCCGTATTCGGTTGCGAAATAAATGCATATTTTCGACGTTAATAGTCTTCAATTACACCTAGGTCTGTTATTACATCTTTCCGATAGATAAAAAAGTGTTGTTGTCGGACACATAAATAATTTTTCGTTATTACAAGATTCATTTAAGTATGAAGTGTCAGACCATCTTCCTTTTATCTTTTTACGTCAAGTTTATTGAATTCATGTTGCCATATTTTATATTGATATGTCAATAACAGCAAAACGTATTCAAATAAGAAAAGGTTTATTTTATGTTGAAGAATCGAATTAAAAATTTGCTTCACAAAATTAATTACAAAATTACGCTTTGTTCATTACTTTTAAACTAAAATGAAGATGCCATTGCGAAAAAATGCAATGACTACCAGTTGTATATACAAAAAGCTTGTTATATCTCTGAAAAAATGCATTTGATTTAGAGAAAAATGTGAGCTTTATCCCTTTACTTTTTCTATAGTAAGAAATAACAAAACCGGAATACAAAGAAAATTCATAAAAACGGCCTATACCTGAATAAGGACTAAATGAACGCCACTATTACATAACCCGAATTGATATTTGGCAATTTTATTTGCTTTGTAGATGATGAAAAAAAACTCGTGCTGTCAAACTGTTCTGTTCTTATTTTTATACGAATTGCCCTGTATAAATGTGAGAGTCAAGTTCAAAAGTAAACTACAAAAATTGCCGCAAGTAAACTTGCTTAACCTAAATTAGTTAATACATTGATCGATTTTCCGCTTTATTCGCAATAAAAGCTCGATTAATCGATTTATATAAAGTCGACCTATATATCCCTACTGTCGTTGTTGTATTAAAGAGAGGAAAAGAGACATCATTGCGAAAAAAATGAAAATTTTAATTAAGAAATAAATATTGTAATTGTTAAAAATGTAAAGTATCTGTGAATGTCATAAGCTGGAGAAAAAATAGTCAAAATACGAGATAAAAAAACCATTTTATAGTTGATTTGGAAACGAAAATTTTACACTTTCGAAAGGGCAGTCGCTGCCGTTCCTGTCAATAATATAAGAATAAGCAGCCGCAGCAGCAGAAATACGAATAGAGGAGTCAATATTTTGAAACATATTTTAATAACTGCGTATTTGTGTGAAAGATATATAAATCATATTGAATACATCTTTAAAATCCATCATCGCAATTTTTTTATAAGTGAAGCCGTTTTGTTGTTCTCTCTTCTGCTGCATTTTTTGCTTTTGTCGGTTAAAGTCGGTATTTTTGTGTGTGTGCGTGACTTGTGAAAATATAAACGCCAAAAGAAAGATAACCAAAAGGGGAATTGTAAACTTTTGACAGGTAAGAATGTTAGCATAATCGTGTGTCCGTGTGTCCTAAACAGAAACGTACGACTTTTGTAAATTATAATTTATTTATATTGTGGAACAATGAGCGTATCTAGCTTGTAGTGAAAAAGCCGGAGTTTAAGAAACCTAAATAAGACGACATAAGTATGTCGATTAACGCTTTATGTGATATAAATCCCGCAAAAAATTGCTATTGGCGCTTGCCATCCGTGCAAATACAAGTTTTATGCTAGCGAGCAAATTCTGAAAGTTCGCACAAGAACACATTTTCATTTTCGTACATCATAATGGTGTAGATTGTAGGACTTGGACCAAATTCTATTTGTTATTGAAATTTAAACGCCGTTTAAAAAAAGGGATAATTTCTTTATCAATATTTGGATTTGTTTTTTATTTTTTGGTTATTCACATTGGTGTTTGGTGGATGCGTTGCGTGCGTGTATCATCTCCTGTGTTCTCTCTTTTGTCGCTGTTGCCATCACGAACGAACGACTCGACTATCAACACCAACATCACATCTTTTTCCAAAGTTGGCCGTCATCAGAAAACAACAAAAGAATTGCAATCAAAACAACGAGGTGGTGGTGAAGAAGGGAACGAAGATTCACTTATTCAGTCGCATTGAGTGATACAAGAAAAAACTGAAGGAAAAGAAAAAACAATTGTGGAAGGTCCAACAGAAAGGCGCCGTCATCGATACCAAAAAGAAAAGGTACTAGAAGTAAATGCAAATTTTTGTATATTTTGTAATGTTTGTTTAGAACCTAAAGTTTGGAGTGGGATCTCAATGCATAATTTTGTTTTTTATTGTCTCTCATTTGCGTCTCCAACAAACATAGAAACACACAAATTGTGACTAGAACGGCAGCTCTCTTGAAATCTGTCTGCCGCTATCGAAACGAGGCAACAAATCAAAACGTAAGACAGGATCTAAATTGAAAATGGACATAGAGCCTGATCAGTCAATGGAAGCAATGGATATACAAGAAATTGAATCTTTACCCGGTGCTGAATTGCATCAACAGCACCTTAATAAACTGCACTTGCCACCATCAGCCGGACAGCTGCCAAATGAAAATGGCAACGTTCCTCCGCAACAATTATTAGCTGATTCCGTCTCGCCCTATGCCAATGAGCAGGAAATGACAGCTGTTGAAGATGGTCCGAAGGAGGATGACTTCCGTTCCGAGGCCACCTTCTCATTCGTGGTGAAAGACATAACCCAACAAAAGACACAAATTCTGTCGCCTCCAGTGTACGTGCGCATGTTGCCTTGGAAAATAATGGTAATACCTAATGAACGTACATTAGGTTTCTTCCTCCAGTGTAATGGTGAAAATGAATCATCTTCGTGGTCGTGTAATGCCATAGCAGAATTGAGACTAAAGAGCCACAAGCCCGGTGCAAAGCCTTTTACACGCATGCGTATAAAGCATTTGTTCTTTGCTAAGGAAAACGACTACGGCTACTCAAACTTTATTACATGGCCGGAGCTCCAGGATCCCGAAAACTGTTACATTAATAATGGCGCCATTACTTTAGAAGTATTTGTTCATGCTGATGCGCCACACGGGGTCTTCTGGGATTCGAAGAAACACACTGGTTGTGTTGGCCTCAAAAATCAAGGTGCCACCTGTTACATGAACTCTCTTCTGCAGACTCTCTATTTCACCAATCAGTTACGTCGAGCAGTTTATAAGATTCCCACAGAAGCAGACGACAGTACTAAATCGGTGGGTCTTTCATTGCAACGGGTATTCCACGAGCTGCAATTTAGCGACAAACCGGTAGGAACCAAGAAACTTACCAAGTCCTTTGGTTGGGAAACGCTAGATTCATTTATGCAACACGATGTTCAAGAATTTCTACGTGTACTGTTGGATAAGCTGGAGTCAAAAATGAAAGGCACCAATTTGGAGGGCACCATTCCCGGTTTGTTCGAGGGTAAAATGTCATCGTATATCAAGTGTAAAAATGTCGACTATAATAGCACCCGCTATGAGACATTCTATGACATCCAGTTGAATATCAAAGACAAAGCCGATATTTATGAATCATTTCAAGATTATATAACACCTGAAACATTAGATGGTGATAATAAGTATGATGCCGGAGTTCATGGTTTGCAGGTGAGTAATGACTTGCTATCAGTTGTTTGTATGCTATATGCACTCCAAAAATATTGCTAAGAAAACATTAACTTCGCAAAAAAAAAAAAAAAATTGAACAAATTAAATTTACACCCATAGGAAAATAAATCCTTTTCGAGATGTAGGGTTTCAAACGAGAAGACCTTTTGGTTTATCATGAGAAGATCTTCTGATTTACTATGAGAAGACCTTCTGATCTTCTATGAGAAGATCTTTTGGTCTTCTATGAGAAGATCTTTTGGTCTTCTATGAGAAGACCTTCTGGTCTTCTATGAGAAGACCTTCTGGTCTTCTATGAGAAGACCTTCTGGTCTTCTATGAGAAGACCTTCTGGTCTTCTATGAGAAGACCTTCTGGTCTTCTATGAGAAGACCTTCTGGTCTTTTATGAGAGGACCTTCCGTTCTTCTGTGAGAAGACCTTCTGGTTTTCTGTGAGAAGACCTTCTGGTCTTCTGTGAGAAGACTTTCTGGTCTTCTGTGAGAAGGCTTTCTGGTCTTCTGTGAGAAGACCTTTTGGTCTTCTGTAAGAAGACCTTCTGATCTTCTATATGAAGATCTTCTGGTCTACTATGAGAAGACCTTCTGGTCTTCTATGAGAATATCTTCTGGTCTTCTATGAGAAGATCTTCTGGTGAACTATGAGAGGACCTTCTGATCTTCTGTGAGAAGACCTTCTAGTCTTCTATGATACATAAAAAAACCTCTTTTAACTTTGCTTACCAAACTCGATGACCGAAATAAAAATATATAGTAGGATTTTTCGGTAGATATTTTAAACTAAAATTTAATACATTTTAAAGAATCCGGCCCTTTATTTTCTCCTCTAGCGTATGTTCTATACTGCCTATGGAAACATTTTGAAAATGTTATTTCAATAATCGGTTTAGTGGCAGCAAAGTAGAAAGAGGAATTTTTGTAAATTTGGAGCTCTATATCTAGGGATGTAAGAGAATAAAAAAAACATACCTTCAATAAAAAGAGCTTTCCGCCAGCTGGATGTAAAATTAATTTATGTTGAATATTTTTAGTGATCTAATGGTATGACCATTTGATTCCATATCTACATGTTACTTTTTTAAGTATTCTAACCCCCAATATTTTCCGCATTTTTAGGAAGCCCAAAAAGGTGTTCAATTCACTTCATTCCCGCCTGTACTACATTTGCATTTAATGCGTTTCCAATATGATCCAGTCACTGATAGCTCTATAAAGTATAATGATCGCTTCCAATTTTACGAACAAATTAATCTAGATCGGTTCTTGGAGAAGGAGGGCGAAACCAAAGCTGAATATATTCTACATGCTGTCCTAGTACATTCGGGTGATAATCATGGTGGCCACTATGTTGTCTACATTAATCCCAAATGCGATGGTAAATGGTTAAAGTTTGACGACGATGTGGTCTGTACTTGTTGGAAGAATGAGGCAATCGACATGAATTATGGTGGCGTGGATGAAGAAATATCGTTCCATCCAAAATGCAGCAATGCCTACATGTTGGTATACATACGAAAATCGGAAATCGATCGTGTCCTCAGCGATATACCCGAACATGAGATTCCCAGTGAGCTAGTCGAACGTTTGGATTTGGAGAAACGCATTGAGATGGCCAAACGCAAAGAGCGCAGTGAGGCAAATTTGTATGTGTCCATACATGTTATACTGGAGGAGTACTTTGAAGCGCAACAGAAGCGACGCCTCTTCGATTTGGATAAGGTCCACCAGCGTTTGTTCAAAATGAGGCAGACTCAGACGATTGACGAGATGATGGATCAATTTGTAAAATCCTTCTGTGTACCTAAGGAACGAATGCGCGTCTGGATTATGTACGCCACACAGACACAGAAGTTCCTTTACTTTGATTTTCATCGTGAAGGTGGTCGCTGCATCGATCAGATAGCAAGTTTACAAAAACCATGGGTCATTTTCCTTGAATTGGCGTCACCCGATAAAGTGGGTTGTGCACTGCCGCCCTTCGATCCGAAAAAGGAAGTGTTAATTTTCTTCAAGTATTACGATGCTCGCAACAAACGACTCAATTATATTGGCTGCTCCCAACAGCCGTTGGGTAGATGTCTGGCCGAATTAGTGCCCGACGTTAACACTCACCTGGGTTTCGAGATTGACACTGAACTAAGCGTCTACGATGAATGCAATGACCGTAAAATAACGAATTTGAACGACTCATTGGAGAATATATTGTGTTTGAATCCGGATAATGCGGAACGTGGCAGTCTTCAGGGTTATATATTGATATTTGAAAAGGAACACATTGATCAGAAGCTTGAATTGCCAACTGTTATAGATTACTTTAGCGATTTAGTTTATCGAGTTGAAATCACATTCTGTGATAAGAGTAATCCCAATGAACCGGAAATTGTTTTGGAATTGTCCAATCGCTATAATTACGATCAAATGGCCCAAGCTGTTGCCGAACGGTTAAATACGGATCCCAATAAATTGCAGTTCTTCACCTGTACTGGTAGTTATAAGGATCAGCCGGGCACGGCAATACAGTATAATCAAAAGGTGAGTAGGAATATTTCAATTTTCGTTTATTTCATATAATGCGACGCAGATATATGTGTACAATCAATGAATATATACCCTAGCCAGAGTCATATAAAAGTATCATTAAAACTATCAAGCATAGGAAAAAGTATGGTCCAACTTTACTTGCTGTATGTATTTATGAATCAGACGGGGTGTATAGAAAGTTAGGTTTGTTTTGTAACAACTCTCCCCTCAGAGATCCACGAAGGTGTTAACGTGTCTTCGTGAACCGCACTTAATGTTTTTCTTTCTTTTTTGTCGTCGTCTTTAGCCACTTTAGTCTGCTGGCTGACTTGTTCAGTTCGGGGAATGAAAACAGATCATGCTGAATTTGCTCCCCCGTAAAACCAATGGCTCGCATCGAAGATAGTTGGAAAGTGGGAGGGTAATTGTTCGACCGTGTCAGTTTCCTCCGTATAATGACAGAACCTGCAATAAACGATGTCGTCATCACCCCACTTATCATGGTCCTTATGTTAGGTTAAAGAACGCGTAATTGCCTTAACTCCCGCTCCACTGGGAGGCCTGCTGGCCCATTGTGTTCATCCTGAATTTGAGGAAGACAACAAGAAAAGAGATGGGAGAAATGATATAAAAATGTAATAGCAAACCGCGACTAAGAATTCATCACCCTACAGTGACCTGTGATAATACCCACCACAAGTTTTAGGTCTGATTTTGCCATGGAGATGAGCGATCTTGTTCTCTTCTCGGAGATTATAGGTCAGATTTTATTGGGGACATTACATTCCATCCAATCTAACAATTAATGTTGGAATCTCCTGGAGTAGTGTTCGTGTATCGCACGAAAGAAGTTTCACAGGTTGATTTCAGTTGATTTGGATCCTCTTCTTGCTGTCTCATTACCTGAAATATTGTAATGTCTTGGAACCCAACAGAGCATGAGATGGCTTTTCTACATTCCAAAAACTGCCGTAGATTTAATGACGTGCCGTTAACTTCACTGTTTCTGTTTGCCAATAGATCTATGGCTTATTCTGCCTGGAATATTACAGTCGCTGCTAAGTGTGATTTCAGATTTACCATTATTATGTCCGTCCCATATTCCATCTTAGAAACGTCAATATAGACAGCTATACCACATAAGGGTGAATTGTTTCGGATCCAGACGTCCCTGTTAAGTATGTAGTCACTTTCACTCGAGCTAGGATGGTAGAGTGTCCAAAGGATTGAGTGAGCCATTATTTAAGTTCTCTTGATTCGTAGGGTACACATGATTGTGTTCTTCTACGTGAAGACGTAATGAACTTAAGCTATGTAGGGTATCTAGAGTGGCCTGGGATGTGCAGACTGAATGAGAATGTAGCGATGCGACTCTTTCAACATTTTCAATGCCTTGTATGTAGGATGATTTACCTTATCACTAAACTTGAGCTTAGAACGGGTGAACAATTGACTGACATATCCGGTTTAAAACCCCAATTTTTACCTATAGAGTTTTTGTAGAGAACCTTTACCTATAGAGTTCTTGTAGTACATAGACACGCTATCGGTAACAGTTTGTTTGATATGACTTGTTGTTGGTTTTAAAAACTTCTTTGGAGCAAAGCATAGCATTATCTGTTTGAATACCATATGATTTTTCTTCTTCTTATTTTTCCAGGGCTGTCTCAAAGATCTGTTAGCGTTGGCCTCTACCAAGCAAAGCAATCCCAAAAAGCTTTTCTATCAAAGACTGTCCCTGAGCATCCACGAACTTGACAATAAGAAGCAATTTAAATGCATTTGGGTTTCAAATGACCTCAAGGAAGAGAAAGAATTGGTTTTGTATCCCAACAAAAACGATGCAGTCCGAGGTTTATTAGATGAAGCGGCTAAAAAGATACAATTTTCGGAAAACAGCTCGAAGAAGTTGCGTTTGCTTAAGGTGAACAATCATAAAATCGTAATGGTTTTCAAAGAGGACACGCCCCTCGAATCTCTGCAGAAGGCCACTGAACCCATAACACCTCAGAGTACTCAAAAGACGTTCCGTATTGAAGAAGTGCCTCTTGAAGATTTGCAACTGGCTGAAAATGAAATGCTCATACCAGTTGCCCACTATAGCAAGGAGATCTTTAGCGTTTTTGGTGTGCCATTCCTAATTAAGGCGCGGCAAGGTGAGCCCTATGGCGCTCTGAAGCAGCGTATACAAAAACGATTGAATGTCCCCGACAAGGAATGGGAGAATTACAAGTTTGCCATTGTTGGGGGCAGTACGCCAGATGTTAATGACAATACACCTGTTGATTTGTCTGTGTATCGATCATGGAATGGAAATACGACGCCCTACTTTGGCCTGGATCACATTAACAAGTCGCGCAAGCGAACATCGTTGAACTTTTCCGAAAAGGCCATTAAGATTTATAATTAAATTAAAAATAGTAACACAAATACACTTAGAGATCACATATACAAACACACACACACGTACACACCCACATACACTATTATTACAAAACTAAAAGAACAGTAATGTGTGAGAGAAATAAGAAAATCAAGAAGAAAAAAATCAAAGATATGCATGAAACACGAGAAGAAATGAACTCCAAGAGCCTAAAGATGCACTAAGTGTAGCCCACGTTGCACCAAGTGTTGTCCAGCATTCTTATAAAAACAAAAACATAACATCATCAAAAACAACTCTGTAAGGACACCACAACATTATCAATGTATTTGGAATATAAGATATATAGATATGAAACCATTTGTTTTTCATGGTTTAAAAAAAATACGTTACGATACCACAAAAACCAGCCAGCCAATCAATCAACCAATCAGCAAACCATACCCTTCTTGAATGATGCAAATATTTCGATGAGCCCTATTATGCTAAAAGTTGGTATATTTATAAATACATACATATAGCCAACATCATCCGTATTCGGAAATGCAATTCAGACCCGGAAACGTCTGACCTTTCAAATATTGCCATGAAAAATATGAAACAAATAACTACTTGGTAAAACCCCCCTCAAGAAATAGCCGGACAGACGTAAAATCACCACATCATCAAGCAACAACAGATGTCATAACAGCAGACGAGACCGAAAACGAACAGCAGCAGCAGGAGTAACGGCCTGCAGCCGCAGAACAACATCCACGAAAACATCAAATGATACATAACACTTCTAATGAGAAAACTAAGCGTTTGTTATTTATGTTTATTATTAAAAACAAAAAAAGAAAAAAATATATATTATAAATATGAAAAATTTGCAAAACAAAACTATAAAATTTAAAACTCTGTCAACTGTAGTTAAGATATGCTTCTCCAGCAAAAAAGAAATAACAAAAATTAACCTAAAAATTATAAATAACTCAAAACTACGTTTTATATACTGATCTTACTATATAGGTGTGGAAGAGACAACAAACGGCCTGTGGTAAGTTTGATTACTTTGAAGGGAATTTGGGTATGGCGTATCTGCAGACAAGGTAGGTTCTTTTAATTAAAAATGTATATTTTTTCGAATACGTTTGTTTTAAATTTAACAATCTTTATTCAAATCATGAATAATCTCACGATTTTTTCCGTGCGGAAAATATTAGCAAAAAATTTTCAAAATGATTCCTTCGAAATGGAAAACATAAATATATATTCCTTTATAAACCTAGCATTTGCATTTACACTTTTCACTGTAGTTTCGGAAATAAAAATGTTAAAAAAGCATGGTACAATACGATTGTACCTTATTACGAAGTGGAAAAAAGAAGAGTAGTTATACGTGATTTCCCTGATTATGTTTTTGCCAAACAGTGCTGATATACTTTCCTTTCGGAAGCATAGACTTTTTTTATAAATATAACGGAATTATCTATACAAGATTTTTCTTATCCTAATACTTTTGTCTTAGCAGTTCCGGTTACGCAATAAATGGTTACAAAAACATCAGATGAAGCCAAAATAATACAGGAAAATCACAGATGAATTTTTAATAAAGTTAGTATTAATTTCGAATAATTTTAATAAATGCTTAGTCAATTTTTTATAAAAGCGTGTGCTCCTCCGGCTTTGTGCACGCAGAGTTGCCTATGTCCTCCTCTTCATTATACCCTCAGCCATATGGCTAGTAAGGGTATATGTCATTTGATACGACCAAAACGTGCCTCATCGAAATAACGGGTTTAGACCCTAGGTCTTTTTGGACCAAATCCGTTTCAGGACATTTGAAGTCGATCTAGCGATGTCTGGCCGGCTGTTGCGCACAATAACTCTCGAAGGGAGTATCCGATTTGATCCAAACTTGGTACATCATAATATTGAGTTCAAACTTAGATCGAGTTCGGAGATGGGCAATATCGGTCCAGTCCTTCTGGTACCTCCTCCACAAAATGTCAACATTTTTAAAGAAAATAAGTTACAGTACAGAAATAGAAAGGACAATCCGATTTTACTCCAACTTTGCAAATCCTTATATTTGCATAAGTGCTAGGTCAGGTGCGAAAATGGGTCCATAAAGGATCAAAATTTTGAAATCAAATTACACACATCACAACATTTTTATTATCCCAAGGTCTGGTGTGAAGATCGAATATATCGGTCCACTTATTCTGGTACCTCCCCAACAATGGGTCGAAATTTTGAATGTTCATGAAGCTCATAAAACACAAACCTATCATCCAATTCAATTAAGAATTGGCACATCTCAATATTTCCATCAACACAAGGTCTGTTATAAATATGGTATAGATCGGATCATTCCTTCTGGCATCTCCCCCCCCCCCAATTTTGAATTTGAATTTTTGAATTGATCAAAGAAAGCGAAATAAGCATCTAACTCTCTTCAAATTTCACACATCCAAATATTTTTGCTAACGCAAGCCTAAAATGCACTGATTCCGAGGAATCCTAATCCGAAAATATCCAAAAGTGTAGAAGAGGGGGGACGTGCTCTCTCAAATGGTAATACACATGTCTATACTTTTATAATCTGGAGGATTTTCCCCGTAATTATTGAAAATTTTGAATTTTGTCGCACAGTATTAACGAAGAACAAGTAAAAAAGCAGCTAATTAGAAAAAAACCGCACTGGTTTTAGGTGCATCGAATTTTCAATATACTTGCAGGTTTTTTGGGCACCACAGGGCGCAATTTTTCTAGTTTACATACGTCTGCAACATTTCTCTGATTTTCAAAGTAAATCAGTCGAAATTATGAAACTGGCACAAAATCCGCACTGGTTTTAGGTGCATCGAATTTTCAATGTATATTTGCATTTTTTCTGGGCACCACAGGGCACAATTTTTATAGTTTACATACGTCTGCAACATTTCTCTGATTTTCAAAGTAATGTCGCAATATTTCCCTGCCTTGTTCATTATCATATTCGTCTCCCAAAAATATTACAGTTGATCTAAAAAATTAAAGCCGACAATTCTTGCAAGAATTCTGTAGCATAGCAAAATATCATATAAATGATGACAAGTTGTTTGTTAATTTTGTATAATTCTGACAGGAAGCGGGCAGTAGTTTTGCGAAACAGTTCAACCTCCTTATTGTACCATTGTATAACCCACAATTTAGATTGCCGATTCAAAATATGACTGTGACCAATCATTTTCATGACGGGATCATTTTATCTTTTGAATATGACTATATTTAAGTATTACAATTTAAACATCTATTATAAAAATACAAATATAGATACTAAATTAAAATTTGCGACGTTTTAAAATTTCCGGCCTCCAGTTAACAGGATGTGATTCTTCTGTTGCCTCGTCATCTTCTTTGTAAATTTTAATTGTTTTATCGGCCTCGGCGGTAATCAGACGTGAACCAGACTGATCGAAGCACATAGCAAAAATGCCAGCTTCACTGTCCATTGATCCTGGTTGAACCGGTGCTTGGAAACGTTGGAAATTGTAACCCGTACGCCAATCCCAAAAGAACATTGTACCATTGTCACCACCCGACACTAGGACACCGTCTGGATTAACAGCCATACAATTGACGATGGCATTGTGACCAGAGATATTTTGTACAAAATTGCCCTCTGGACATCGCCACTGCTTTATGTTATCCGGAGATGCCGAAGCAAACATATAAAGTTTCGGGTGTAGAACGAGACTACGAACAGATTTTTTGTGATTTGTAAGTGTACACACACTCTTGCCCGCAGCCAAATCCCATAAACGTATTGTGGAGTCGTGGGAACCTGTGATAATTTGTGGATTACTGGCCTGGGCCACAACACTGGCCACAGTGTTTGTGTGTCCGGTTAGTGTATGAATGTTGGCCTTTGTCCGCATGTCCCATATGCGGGCGGTCGAATCACGTCCCGATGTCGCCAATATGTCAATAGTTGGATGTAGAGCCAAAGAGTATACTGCAGACAAATGTCCGTGATAGTGTCGTATAACTTTATTGTATTCCAAATCCCAACATTTAACCTGACGATCTTCGCCACAACTGAACAAGTACGGATGTTTGGCGCTTACCGCTAAACCACGTACCGTACTCACATGACCGGTGAGTGACAGTTTTAATTTACCGCTTGCCAAGTCCCAGATTTTAATAACACGATCACCGGCACCAGTGGCAAACCATTCATTTCCGGGTTCAACAGCAATACAACGTACCCAACCCAAATGACCAGATATAACTCGTGACAATTTCCAAGGCGCATGCCATGAAGGTTTGGGTATTGTGGGCGCTTTTTTGGGTATTAATTGAACATTATTAGCTCCTCCAGAGGAACGCATACCAGGCGCAGATACCAAGGAATTACTAACTGGACTTTCGGTGGGTTTATTGGCGGCATCGATTGAAGCCAGTTGGCCATCTCTGTTGTTTGAAGATCCATCTGTAATTGCTAAAAGCGGTTCTGGTGCTTGAATTGCTCCCGCGCTGGATCCAATGCCATTTGCAAGTTTCTTTGCTTGTTCCGCCTTGGCCACTCGATCAAATACCAATTTGTAGCTATCACGAGCTTTTATAGATTTTCTCTTCGCTTCCCTGGAAAGAATAAAGGATTATATTATTATTTTTTAAATTAAATAGAAATACAAATCGTATTCCACAGAGATGCGTTGTAAACGTTTCTTAGTACTTACAGTTTTTCATCAATTTCTGGTAGGTTGCCCTGATTGGAGACAAACATATCATGGGTGCGTTTCAAGGAGCGAAAAATAAGAGTATGGACACTGTGTCTCTGTACTTCCTCCATCCTGATATCCCAAATAAAGCAGCTAGGAAAAATAAAATGCGGCACTGTTTGGCCCCCTTATCGAAATGTGTTGGCGTCGTTCAGTAGCGAGGATTTAAATTGAACTATTCACCGTGAGGAATTAACCGAACTAGTTCATAATAATACCGGCTCAAACAGCTGCACTCAGTCTACATAGACCTAGATCTGTTCCTTTACGTGAATCTTCAAGGTTTGTCAATTTGTACTCCAATTGTCATGGTAAAAGAATATAGGAAGACGCATCGACACAGCTGCCGGGACAATGAACTGTTGAACCAATTTTGAAATGGAAAATGTTGAATGAAAAATTATCTAAATTTGTAAAAATTGTTGAATACCCCGAATTACAATAAACTCCGAATGACGTCGTATAAGAAGAGATATTAAAATCTACTTATATTTGAAAAAAAAAAATAAAATTTTTTTGACATATCAATGTTTGGACCGATTTTCACCAATTTCAATAGGGTTCATTCTTGGGTCACACAACTAATTTGTAGAAAATTTCATTTTAATGGGACAGAAAACGTAGTTTCTACTTTCGTATTTCCTTTATTAATATTTTCAATTGAGATTTCTTTCCATCACATTTTTTTCATTTCACATTTTCATAAAACGAGGCCCAGGGGCTGAATTCTTGTTCTATGAAAATATGAAATAAAAAATATTTCCTTTATAATATTTTCCATTTGGCATTTCTTTTCTCTATAAAAGTTTTAATTTCACATTTTCATAGAACACGAATTGAGGCCCAGGTCATGAGTATCGTGAGTACCCCTAATGTGCTCATAACACTTTATCGTAAACCGATTACTATGAACTAGTTATCGAAATATTGACATCACTAGACCATGCTATTTTTGTTCTTTTCGCTTTTGACACTTCGAACGGCATGTTTACATAGTTTGGTCTGCCACGAGTGAAATTTTCAAAAAAACTACATTATTTTTTATTAAAAACCCCGTGCAAACATGCCGAAAGTTCGAAGCACAACGGGGGCTCCCCGTAAACAGGGGTTCAACAAGTCCAACCACTCCATGAACCCCGAAAGACCCAAAGCTGGCCTTAAAGGAGTAGCCAATCCAAGAACAAAGGGTACCATCAAACGTTTGCAAATGTACAGGAACTTCAAAGCCAAGAGAGATCGTAATGGCAAAATTTTAACCCCCGCTCCTTTCCAGGTATTGCGAAAATAAAAATTATTCAATTTACGATAAGAAATAATCTATTGCGTTTTATTTACAGGGTCGCCTGCCGTCCGGCACCATGGCCAGAGTTGAGCCAACACCAAAATGGTTCAGTAATTCACGTGTCATATCCCAATCGGCCCTGCAGAAATTCCAGGATGAAATTGGAAAGGCTGTCAAAGATCCATATCAAGTTATTATGAAGCCTAGCCAATTGCCCATAACTCTGCTCAACGAAACGGCCAAGCATCAAAGAGTACATTTACTGGAAACGGAAAGTTTTGAAAGTGTCTTTGGACCAAAGAAACAAAGGAAACGTGTAAATATCAAGGTTCGAGATCTTGAGGATTTGAGCCGTAAAGTTGAGGAGCAAGCCGAAGAGTATGACGCCGAAAAGGATGTTGACTTGGTGCGCGAGGATACCGGTGTAAAAGATGCCCAACGTGATTGGGTATTTGCTGCTGGCCAAAGTAAACGTATTTGGAATGAATTACACAAAGTGGTGGACGCATCAGATGTACTTTTACAGGTGCTAGATGCCAGAGACCCCATGGGCACACGTTCCAAATACATTGAGGAGTTTTTGCGTAAAGAAAAACCACACAAACATTTGTTCTTTATACTGAACAAAGTGGATTTGGTGCCTGTATGGGTAACGCAACGTTGGGTGGCCATACTGAGTGCTGAGTATCCCACAATTGCCTTTCACGCTTCACTGCAACATCCCTTCGGTAAGGGTGCACTCATCAATTTGTTCCGTCAATTGGGTAAATTACATATTGACAAGAAACAAATCAGTGTTGGCTTCATTGGCTATCCCAACGTGGGCAAGTCGTCGGTTATCAATGCCTTGAGATCAAAGAAAGTGTGCAAAGTTGCTCCTATTGCTGGCGAAACCAAAGTTTGGCAATACATTACACTGATGAAACGCATATTTTTGATCGATTGTCCCGGTGTTGTTTATCCCTCGGCTGAGACGGATACGGAGAAGGTTCTCAAAGGTGTGGTACGTGTTGAGTTGGTAACAAATCCAGAAGATTATGTGGAAACGGTATTGAAACGCATACGTCCTGAATATATTACAAAAACGTATAAAATTGAAAGATGGACATCGCATTTGGACTTTTTGGAGCAACTGGCAAAGAAAACGGGAAAATTGTTGAAGGGCGGCGAGCCTGATATAACAGTTACGGCACGAATGATACTCAACGACTTCCAGAGAGGAAAGTTGCCATTCTACATTGCTCCCGAGGGCTTTGAAATACCAAAATCCCATGTTTCAGAGGGTGTGGAAAAACAGAATGTCGAAGAGTCAGATGACAAAGGTGACGAAAAGTCCGAAACAGCCACTGTTGTAAGCGAGTCCGTGAAAAAGGCTAAAGAATTCAAACAGCTTCAAGATTTCCGAAAAATCAAGGTGGCTGTGGACTTTGTTGAAGATGATATTAAAGAACTGGATAAAATCGATTTGGAATTATTGGAACAACAGAAGGCAGAAAGAGCGGCACGCAAGAAGGCACGTCTCCTCAACCCGGCCGAAGATGAGGAAGAGTCTAGTGATGGAGCTAGTGATTTCTATTCCGAAGATGAATACGACGAAGATCTAAAGAAGGTTGTTCACAAGAAGGCAGCACCGAAGAGAACGAAAAATGTTGCAATTACATCGTCGGGTAAATTTAGAGTACGTGAAGAGGTAGACGATTCTGGCAGTGACTCAGACAGTCCATCAGCGCCACCGGCCAAAAAGAAGTTGACGGCAAAACAAAAGCGTACCTTGGAAAGGCAAGAGAAACGCAAAAAAGTGGGTAGTAATTTCTATGAGGTTACGAATGTTAAAAATCGCAATCGCAACAAGAAATCGAAGTCGAGCTAAATTGCGATACCACACACCACCTTTTATTTACAACATATTGTATCCTTGTATTTTCATTGGTTATATTTCTACTACATTTTCTTTTAAACTTCTGTTAGTTATAAGGCCAGCGTAACAAATAAATAATGATTTATATTGTTATAATTAACACTGTGTATTCTGTTTGGTATTAGGTTTGGTGTTCTTCAACGTTCATTGGGCAAATTAAGAAAAATTTAAGCACTAACGCAATCACGTTTTTCAATAAGGGCTTTCTTGCAGTCCAGAGTGGCTCTCGATTTACAGGCACTTGACTTTATAACTGTAACGGCCGCCTTACTATCGACATATACTCACTGGTCTCGTTCTTCTATTGCATGGTTCTTTTACCGTCTCGGATGACTTCTTCACTGCAAGAATCTGCGCCTGAAAAACACTTCAATTGCTATCGAGCTTATATGAACGTTTAATCATTGGGTTAGGGCTGAATGCGACAGCACTGGTGCCTTATTTCATCTTGGGGCCGTCTGTATAGAAAGTCAGACCGTCCAAAGGAGGTTCAACATCATGTAATTAAAGTCGAAGAAGGTGGACATTCAATCACTAATTGTATTACCTTCACCTAGAATATCCCGAGTTATTGGTATGACTAGGATTCGTGCATGACCAAAACGTGAAGACTACCATCCTCCAGCTTCCCTTGGTCCCAGAGCACTTCTTGCTGCTTAAAATTGAGCCAGAATATACAATGGCTGGAAATTTAGCAGCACACTCAATGCAGATCTGGGAGTGCTCTCGACAACTCCTGATATCAGTAAGGACGCGGCTCTGCACTGTGTTTAATTTTGACATGAGCGTTCTGGATTCAATCGTATGCCACCATATAAGTCAGAAGTTCCAACATGTACGCTCTTCGATGTTCTTATTCGAGTTTAAACGCTGGTCCAAGATCGAACACAGGTATTTGGCACACGAAAAATGTTTCAGTGCTCCTCCATTCAGTATTGGATGTGAAAAATTATATGCTTTGTGAATAGCCAAGTTTTTTTGCAGGATTGACGCCCAGACCATTATCAAGGGCCCAACATTTCATTGATCACTAAAAGCCATAGCAGAGGTGACAGAACTCCTCCCTGCGGCGTCCCTCTGCTGACAGTTCCCTAATGGGACCCTCTCCTAAGCTCGAATGAAGTATCCTACTTTTTAGCATTCTATCAATCCATTTAATCAGAATAGAGGAAATACCAGACGCATAGAGAGCTTTTTGGATCGAACTCAGATTCACATTGTTAACAACTCCCACTTTTTCGAGAAAAATCGACAAAGTAAAATAAGATCGTTTAAATTAAACAACGACTGCAGCTTTTTTTCAGGCAGAAATCTTTGCTATCAGGAAAGCCGTTGAGCTGTTGGAAAACTGAATCAATGAACTGAACCGCCTGGTGGCTATATATGTCGATAGTCAGGCGGCCTTGAAGGCTCTTAATTCTTAAATTTTTGGCTGTTCTGGAATGCAGAAATGCTTTGGAAAAATTTAAGACGTCTGTCAAACTTTGTTGCGTTCCTGGTTATTGTACATATCTGGCAATGAATCAGCAGATAAATTGGGCAGAGGCGGATTTGAGTCAGTAGATCTAGAGATCGATAGCTCAGTGAAGCCACCATTATGTCACTTCTTCCAAGTATTACATAAGCACTACCTTGGGAGATTTAATCCGAACTGGCTGATTGGAAGGGGATGTAATATCTACAAAAATATATAGCCAATGATCTCCAAACGGAGATCAACGTCAATCATCCCCTTGCAATATAAAGGCCATGACTTCAAAGTGGATGGGGGCGACAACACCAAAAACTGCAGGCTGCGAGGAGGAAACCGAGACGGTGGAGCATTTACGTGCTCAGCAGACACCCATGCTAACTATTGTAAATCGGCTCCAAATGTGAATTGAATCAATTATTGATATATTAAAAAGATATATTCTCTTTGCGGCCTTAAGGCTGAGGGTATAAAAAGCTGTAGTTACTCATAAAAATGTAGTTCCTTAATCGGCCTGATATTCATTTTCAAATTTTAGGATGTTTTGAAAAATAATAGAACTATTTTCTATTGACTCTGGATTACTAAATTGACAATTTGGCTAAATTGGCCAAAGTTGTGCTCATCAGACAGCAATGCGCACATCTTAAGATCGGCTTGAAATGTACTGAAACGGATATCATCCAAAAATACTTTTTGACCTTATCAAATGAGATATATCCTCTTATTGTAATCTTGAGGATGAGAGTATTAAAAGGTGTTGATACTCAAACAAATTGAGTTTTTAAAGCGGCCATATATTCATTTGAAATTGTTGCGGGTGTCTGGAAATGTAATGGGGCGTGATTACTGAACTGACAACCACTCACTTATTATCTGACATGTAAATTTTTTTTAAAAAAATCAGATCAAGGGAAGTGCGACTTATATGCTTATACAACATCCAAATATTAATTAATATAGTAGTCAAGGTGAGAGGTGAGGTTCTTCATATCACAATGAATGAATTAGCTATTCACTCCTCTTCTATCGATCCAAAGTAATCATTTATTCCAATTCAAATATAAATTTTATTTTTTGTTGTTTTTGTTTTTTTTTATTGTTGTTCTTGGTGTTTTTTTGTTTTCAAAACATATAATTATTATGAATTAGCAGGCACTGGAGATCCCGATGCCGCATTACTTGATGACAATGATGATGATGTAGGCGAAGACGCTGACGAAGTACCCATTACTGATGCATTCTCCTGTGCAGCTCTGTTAATAACGAAGTTTTCAATCTGTAACAAAAGGAAAAGAAAATGGTGATTTATTCATTATTTTCTATTAATCGATTTGAAAAGATTCCAGGAATATTTTTTCAGTACAAATACTAAACCACAATTGAACAATTTAAATAGAATCAGTCGGTATTGCCGACAACTGCATACCCTCAGCTAATTTTCGGTTATTTAAATATGTTTTGACTTGCGTTATGATTATTCAAATTGTTGAACCTTCATAGGAGAGATTCCGGAGGAGTGGGCAAATATTTTCCATTTCGTATCTGACATAAGTCTTGTAAAAATAGAAAACGTATCAAGTTTGGATTTTACATCGACCAATTTCTTCACTTTATATGAGGTATTTGATATTTTTTCAAAAAGTTTGGGTTTTTTGAGAGTTATAATTATTTGTAATTTTGACCAGTTGTAGGGGAGGTACCAGGAATAGTCCGATATTGTCCATCTTCACAGCACAGCTTGTGTTGATAGAAGTATTTGATGTGCCGAGTTTGAAAGTAATCGGATGCTCGGATGTTGGTTAAAATATTAAAATGTGCGAAATTTGAATATAATCTAACTCTTAGTTCAAATTTTATAAACGTTATACTTATTCAAAATTTTGACCCTTTGTGGGGGAGGTACCAGAAGGAGTGGTCTGATATCTACCATCTTCACTTCAGATCTATCTTGAGCAGAAGTATTTGAATTTGTGAAATTTCTAAAGAATCGAATGATCATTTCGCGTTTTACGAGCTTCGTGATTATTCAAAATTTGGACCCGTTGTGGGGTAGGTGGCAATATAAGTTGCTCGATTTATTCCGTCTTCACACCAGACTTTGGGTTAAAAAAAATATTGTGATGTGTGAAATTTAAAGGCTTTCGGAGTCGTGTTTCAAATTTTATAAAAGTTATAATTTTTCGAAATGTTGGCCCTTTGTGGGGGAGGTACCTGATGGAGTGGGCCGATATTGTCCATTTTCGCACCTAACCTAGCACTGATGCAAATATTAGAATTTGCAAAATCGGATTGTCTTTTCTCTTTCTGTGCAGTAAATTATTTTTTTTTTTTTTTTGCAAATTTCGCCCTTTCGTGAGGGAGGTACTAGAAGGAGTGCACCGATATTGCCCATCTGCAAACTCGATTTAAGTTTGATCATAATATTACGATGCACCAAATCGGTTACTCCCTTCGACAGTTTACCGTGCTCACCAGACGGACATCGCTAGATCGACTCCAAATGTCCTGAAACAGATTTGGCCCAAAGAGACCTAGAGTCTAAAACTATTATTTCTATGGGGCATGTTTTGGCCGTATCAAAACAAAGCCATATGGCTGAGGGTATAAAAACATACAAGGAATGGGTGGGTGTTTTCTTTCAAGTTCACTTTCGAATCGTTATGCAGAAAGAGACCCCAAATGTGAGAATACATAGCTATCTTCTTCGTGAAAGAACAAAGGAGCTTAGTGTGAACAAGTATAAAATATGGGCCGATATTGTATTAATTTAACCTAAAACTCCTTTGTTCTTTAAAGCCTTTTGTCTATCTGCACCTCAAAATAGCAAATATATAGAAGGATTTCTAACTGGCTTATGTTATCGGCTTCTTCGTAAAATTTTTAGAAATGTATTGGTCCGTTCCAGAACTGCCAGAACGCAAAATTATTTACTACCAAAACCTATTTAACTTTTATGATATCGAAAACAATAGCAAAACTAGTCAATTCTTGCAGTTTCTGTAACAGACCATATGTGACACTCTGTGTCATTATTTTAATTTTATTATCGCCTTGCATTATTTACACAACCACAACTTACCATTTTCTTAATATAGTTGCATAAGTTCTTATTGCTTGATGTGCAAATCACATTCTCTGCCCTATATGGCGGCTTGATGGTAACTTCTTTGAATATTTGAATATTTAAACCCTGCCAAGATACTTCATTAGACTGAAAGAAAAAACGGAATAAATTTGGTAAACAAAAGTGGTAAAAAAATGAGAACATTGAATGAATTATGGTTATACCTTGAATTGCTTAGCAATCACTCTGTATAGTTCTTGTGCCTCCGGGCTTACATCAGCATTTTTCGACTTGAGATACGTTTGACGATGTTGTACTGTTTTGCGTAGCCTTATTTTCACCTAAAAATCAATGAAGACAGATATTAAACAATGTCAATATAACAAATAGTTAAGTTATTCTATTACATGGTGAGATGAAAAAATTGCAACAAAGTCAAACGCCATATTTTTTTAAATTTTATTGAATGAAAGCAAAAAATGTCGGAAATAGCATCAAATTATAGAATAAGTTTAGATTTGTTCGAATTGGTCACCTCTGGCCCGAATTATGACCTTCAAACGGCCAATGAAACCGTCACACGCTGCCAGAATGTTGCACTGCGGTATTTTGGCACAATCCCACGAAGCGCTTGCTTGAGGTGATCGACACTTTAGTATCTTTTAGTGCCAACCTTACTTTCCAAAATATTCCAGACACAATAGTCCAACGGACTGGTATCCGGAGATTTGAAGAAAGGAACCTCATTTTGTAACCGTTCGTGGGTGGTACGTGCTGAGTACTATGAGTCCTGTTGGAATGTCCAAGGTCTGCGGCCAAAATATTTGCGTGCCCAAGGTTTTAATACTCCCTCCAGAATTTTTATTGCGTGCCCAAAACTTTAATACTCCTTCCAGAATTTTTATTGCGTGCCCAAGGCTTTAATACTCCCTCCAGAATATTTTCGCGATAATATTCGGCATTTATTCTAATGCCACGGTCGTTTAATAAAAGCGGAGAGTTAAGGCGGTGCATACCATTACTATGGCCGGCGCTTGAGTTCTGGTGGCCAACCGAAGGTGCACATTTTCAGCTGACCTCTTTAGGAGGTAACACGATCATTTTGTTTGTTCACAAACTGCTGGACAACGAATGTTTTCTAATCGGAGAAAACCAAATTCGGTAGTTCACCACTTTCGGCCAAACGAAGCAACTATTTAGCTCTTTTGAGTCTTTCTGTTGCGGTGTAAGTTCTTGCACTTTTTGCAATTTCAATGGCTTTACCCCGAGCTAATTTTTCAATACTTGCGCAATAGAATATTGCGATACGTTCAGCATACGAGCCATTTTCGGCCACAGCGACGCGGTTTTTGATCAAGTCGCTCCTTTACTTTTCGAACACCATTTCTTTCCTTGACGTCGGGCTACGTTACCAGTATCACGGTAACGAGCAATGGTACGAGACACAAACAATTTATTCACATGTGCCACTTGTGGTTTTCTAGCCAAATATAAAGAAATCCCACTATCACGCTTGAAATCCATCACGAATAACTTTTTTTCTGGAAAATTCTCATCAAATGCTTTTGTACGCTTGTAAACAATATAATGAGCTGTCACTGGAATAATTTTAACAGCTGAAATTGGTTGCAGTTTTTTCATCTCAGCCTGTATTATTAAATTTTGTTTTGTTTTGCAACTTTTAGTCTCCTTGCATATATGTAGAAAAGTATTCTTGAAATATAGACTGGCTAGTGAGAGCCCTTTTGCTCATTAATAATTCTGAATTCCCATACTTACTTGTTCCAAATTTAATTTCTGAGGATCTTCGACAAAGTTGCCATTGCATTCCTTGACCACTTGAACATTGCTGCATAACGAAAGATTCAACACATGGACATCATTTAATTGTTCCGAATTTTTAGATCGGCATTCTGATTCGTTGATATTA
The DNA here is from genome assembly GCF_030504385.1 of Musca domestica. Lineage (NCBI taxonomy): Eukaryota > Metazoa > Arthropoda > Insecta > Diptera > Muscidae > Musca > Musca domestica. The sequence goes on along the minus strand of NW_026712262.1, from coordinate 454,333 downwards.
GTTATTGTTATATTAAGGAAACCATAGTATGTTTGAACATTTAAATAAATCTTAATATTTAACTTATAAAAATTTGCATCGGTAGGATTTGAGGCTTTGTATTTACATGATAAATATAAAGAAACTTAAAAAATAATCTAAGTAGGTAAGGGACTTTAGAAAAACGGGCACAAAAAATGTTGCTTATGCTGGTGACATTGAGCTGTTAATTACGGGGAAATATCTGTCCATAGTAACGGCGTTTATACACAGCTGTCGCGATGGGAAAGCAAAACCGGCTTAGTCGTCAAACCAACAAAGACCGAGTTGGTACTGTTCACACGAAATCGTAAGCCAGATCAATTCAGTCTAAAAGTGCTGGATGGGGTGTCCTAAAGCTCTCTTCTGACGCCAAACACACAATTTTGGATTGTCAACTACTGCATGCGGAACGGGTGAAGAAATGCCATACTCCCGCAAGAATTTCATGGGAAAGTGCTGGGACCCTCTCTCTCGTTAACATACAGCTGTGGTTTGGCTCATCCTTTTCTTTGGAAGTCTTGTCTGGTGGCACGTTTTAAAATTCAAGGTAAATAGCTCGAAACTCTCAAGCAATCAACGAGCAGCTTCAATTAGGCACGTAGCCTTCAACCTAAACCTAAACCTCGCCCGGTCGAACTTAGTATACAGAGCCAGGCTGCACGAAGTGAGATAAAAGTGCAAGCCCATAAAGAGCTTTTTTGACTGGCTTAATTCATCGACAGGCTTGGAGAAGAACAAAATCGAACTAAGACAACCCAAGACTCCTTTGTTCCTCTACGAAGAAGCCAGCCGATGACTTAAGCCAGTCAGAGAAGCCTTTTATGGCTTTAAGGTTTTCCGAGCAGAACATGCTGCATACTACACGACAGAATCGTGACAGCTTGCTAGTCTTTCTAAGAGCAGAATTAAATTTCAACCAACATGAACCATAACGTTGGACTGCATTGAGATACTGATTCCAAGCAGGGATGAACGAATCTGGTCAGCCGTTATCTATATACAGAATCAAAGAAGGCACCTCGGACGGAGTCTTCTGTGAGCAACTAGGAATTGCATACTTCTACAAGTTGGGTGGAAAATGCAGTGTTTCTCAAGCTGAGATATTTGCAATCATAAAAGCGGCAGAATTGATTAAAACTATGGAGAATGAAATAACTGAACCGGTGTGTATAGTCAAGCGGCTCTTAAAGCTATTGAACCTGCGACAAAAAATTCCGATGCAGTCTTGAGTTGTAAAACGGCTCTGGGAAATCTGCACACTACTATCCGGCTTTGCTGGGTATTATTAAAGGAAATGGGAAAGGATGGGCTCACAGTAAACAGACCTTGAAGTCGGCCACATGTCAAAACTCCGCCTAACCTCTGTATTGGTCACCACATAAAGAGGACTCCCCCTAACGCTAGGGTGTCGACGTTAGCAGCGAAGATTTTTCGCAATTTAGATGTTGTGAGATGACTGGATGGGCCAGTTGAGTGCTATCGATGCGATCACGATCTGTGCTACAAGTTTGTAATCAGGGTACCGACTGTATTCTAACGGAGCTTACTTTTTTACTTGGGCGCCTGAAAGTTACTGAGTCCTTACAATGGTACAGAGGCTATGCCATGGTCGACCTCAATCCTTTTACAAGACAATGACGAATGCACGGCAAAAATTTTACGTCTTTAGACTATTTTTTGGGGCTATATTAAATTCTCATGTCTATACAGACGAGCCCACTTCAATTGACTCATTAGAAGAGAACGTTGAAGCATTCTTTTGTTAGAGACCGGCCAAAATGTGGGAAAATGAATGACAATATTGGAACAAGCAGATGGACAATTTGAGGCGCAGTCGCAGCCGTTTCTAGCATTTCTTCAAATAGGCAGCGCAATCTGAAGAAAAGATATATCCAGTCAGTGTATTTTCTGATTGGAAAAGGACCCATTATTGACCCCTTCTTAATAAGGTAACTGCGCTTCCGCTAAAATTGGAAGACTCTAGCAATATATATATATTTTTTAATAAATATTGTCAAAAATGGGGATGTCCACCGGTAGAGTGTTTTGCATCGACGAAGCCAGGTTGCGGCTAACCTCAGAAATCGTATTTTTTAGATATATTTACAGAATTGCTTGTAAATTTCATTTTAGTTGGTAGGACTCCCCCGAAATTGTTCCAAAATGCACTTCTGACTAGGTCTAGGGTTTTTTTTTGGTTTGCCATATTCCAAACGCTGAAGAGGACGACAAGGTCAATTGATGATAATGATATCCGCCTTTGTTAGCAGTATAGGTATATAACGAATTCAGGCTTTTAATAGATCAAGAGTGAATAAATCGGCGATAGATATGTCAAACATGACTGCACTGTGTGCGGAATCCATGCATCCTAAAAACAACGATGTTGGACTAAGGCTTGTTTAATCGACAAAACCTTGACCAAAAAAGACAAGAAAAAGAGCTGCCCGTAGATCTCAGGCGCATCAGCAAATAATTCTAGAAGAAAACCACAGTAAGACTTAATAAAATTCCGAGCCCAAACAGAAGAATAGTAAGTGCGCCATAGTATCCAATTCCAATCTTGATACTATATATATATACTCAGATGATTCCGGATCATAGACCCGGGAGAAGTTTTAATGTCGTTTGTCGATTGCTTTGCATTGAACTCTACCCAAATGGTATGAAGAACTACAGATTTGTAGGCATTTCATTTTGGCTTTCTATTTTTTCGTGGCAATTCATGTTTCAAATCTGCTGTTAAGATATTCAAATGTTGTGGATTCCTACATAGTCAGTGATTTTGTTTTTTTGACGTATTTTTGAAAACTAATTGGATTGGTTTGCACAACAAAAATCTTCCATAAGCCCCCCTATAACACCTGCCACTAATTTAAAATAAGACGAAGACAAAATAACAACTTTCACCGCAATCAATATTGAAGTAGCAAGCTTCGAAGCGGTTTCGTTGAGATATTTGCAATTTTTCTTTAATTTGTATTAACGCCAATACCCCACACACATTCATAAGCGGGCCATGAAGATTTCATGATTTGTTGATTTGTTTTCATTGCATGCATATTGTTATGTGTTGGTTTTTCTTTGTTTTGAAAAGGATACTTAAGATTAGCATTTTTGTGTTATGGTCAAATGCTAGAACTTCTCCCTCGAATTCCTCATTGAAGCAGGTCGTGCAATTCACCGTCGACCCAATACTGAAGCAATCGTTAACCGCGGCCATTTTTAATTGTTGTTGTCGTTGCCCGCCTGCCTATCAACCGATGTTTTCTTTTTTTGGGGGATGCAGTTGGAGGGGGAGTGTGAATATCTGCAACGACGGGCAGCAGCAGCTGAACAATAACACCAATCGCACGCAATTGCAAGTCAATGCAAGATTGCTTGTTGATGGATGGGATGACGACGATTGTTAGCTTCCCGTATGTTTTTTATTGGCTTGGAGAACAACCTTTTCGAGTTCTTGTTTTTTGGGGTTCTGTCGGCAACCGCGCGTTCACAACAATAAAAACTTTTCACTTTTTCTGATGTTTGTTTTGTTCTAATTCGATTCAATTGCCCATACAACTTCTGCCAGCGTTTCTTGGTAACTTTTTTTTTTCGCGATTTCTTCTTTAATTCTCACGAGTTTGTATGTGTGCTCTTGTGTTTTCACTAATTTCTATGTTTCCCAGAAACGAGTTTTCACTTGAATTGTATTTGGAATAAATGCAATAATGTTTCGCAATAGTTACTCGAAACGAATTATTTAATGAAAACGTGTCGGTTGTCGTATTAACCATACAATTTTTTTTGCCAGCGTTTTCCTAAAAATTTTCTCGCGATTTCTTCTTTAATTTTTTTGTCGCACCGATCAAATAACCGAGCCATACTAAAATGTTGTTGACGGCGCCAGTGGGGATTGGGCGACGACTCGACCAGCCGCCGATTCTTTTTAATATGCAACAGCGTTAAAATTCACGATTCTCTGCTAATCACAGTAAAATGATAACTCGGATGTGTTGTGTTCTGTTCCCGCATGGCAAAATCAATAAATACTGGATTTAAAGCGTGCATGGTACAATAAAAAAAGGTAAGGTAAAGCTACCAGCTGTTTACAAATTTTCTCTGAGTTTGCCCGACTTTTGCATATTTTGTGTATGTTTTATTGTTTGAAAAAAAAAAAAAAAAATAAATGCAAAAAATGTTCGTAATCGATGGCTAAAGAAACGTACATTGCGGAGTGAGCACCAGCAATATTTTAGGTGAGAGTACATAAAACATTTTTTTGACTGGCTGGTATCTTCGTGGAGTTTTATGTTGACTTAGCTCAATTTCGGACCTATGCCCCTTTGTTAATTTCCCAAGAAGCCAGTCGATGACTTTAGCCAGTCAAAAAAGTGTTTTATGTATTCTCAACTTTAAGGCTGGAAATACATAAAGCGCATATTTGGCTGGCTTAAGTCATCGGCTGGCTTTTTCGTAGATGAACAAAGGAGTTTTAGGTTGACCTAGTTCGATTTTGGCCCGTTTGTTCATTTCCGAAGAAGCCAGCCGATGACTTAAGCCAGCCAAATAAGCGCTTTATGTATTCCCAGCTTAAGATGTGTGTACATAAACCGCTTGTCATCATGGCTAGGCATAATAATGTCAAATTATAAGAAAAAACTACAGGTCACAAACCATGGCATGGAAACCCGTTTTTCCATGGAATTGAAACATTGAATAGTTTTGATCATGTTTTCGCATTTTTAACGTTTTTAAAAAAGAGGAAAAATATCAATGAAATGAGAATAGCTTGTTGCATCTCATTTTAAATAATTCTGACAGAAAGCGGGCATAGACTCAGGGCAGCATTTCAGAAGTTTTACATAGTTTTTCTACCACCACCACCCCGGGTTAAGCCTGATAATTGACAAATGACAACAAATTTAAAGTATGTTTCTTGTGGTCACATTTATTGTGATTAGTCAGTTTGGTATGCAAATGTACTTTTACCGCAGCTGATCATCTTTGTCCAATCACTTAAAGTATGCTTAGATTTACGTATACGTCAAATTATATCCACTGGATTTATGAATACAATTTACGTAACGTATACGCTATGGAGTTGACATTTAAAATCGAGTGGATTTAGTAGTCGAAATGGGCTTTGTCTTTGTCAGTATGTCAAATAAACGCCGAATTTTCGGAATGAAACCACTTTTGATCTTGTTAGTGGAATTGTATTTTTATGGAAACTTGCAATTATAAAACAGTTTAAAATGGTAAAAATGTTACAACAGTGTTTGTTTGGGATACCACGGTATTTTGTTGTTGCAAAATGGTCAGGCTTAATCCCATTATTGTTAAAAAACGTTTGTTTATTAGTGGTGAACGATGGAAATGTTTACCAGGAGGTAATGCAGGGAATACCTAGGTTGCGGAAAGAGCCACAATCTCGTTACTTGGGTAAAAAAGTTTTTTGGGGAGAATATCCCAGACAAAAACAAAAAAGCAAGGGAACTGATGAGGATTGGTGACTCTTTCCGAAACCTAGGTATTTCTAGGTATTTTCTTTTGAATCTTTTCATTCCTCTAATGTTGCAATATTTACAATAAATAATGCAATTTGCGTAATATACCAAATCGATCGGAATTTGAAGAAGCTAAAACAAAAACGATCGAAATTAAATTACTTAATGGATAACACTCCGATCGGATTTTCTGCAATCATGCCTTTAACTATTAATACCGACATGCTATTAAATTTGTCACTTATTTTTTGTCACAAACTATTTTTCAGAAATATGACAAGCTTTTTGTGAATGTAACTGGTAATCACTGCATTTTATCACAGTGGTATCATCATTTTATTTTAAAAATTATAAACAAGACGAATTTGTAATTAATTTCGGGAAATAAATCTTTAATTCTGTTCTTCAATATAAAAGAAACTATTTTCGTTATCCATTTTTATTTGAATACATTTTTCTGTTATTGCATATTATCATTATAAAATATGGCAACATGAATTCAATAAACTTTACTTTAAAATGTAAAGGGAAGATGGCCTGACCTTTGCCTTAATGAACATTTCATATTTAAATGAAACTTTAATTAACGAAAACGATTTATTTATCCGAAAACATTTAGTCTGTTATCTATCGGAAAGATGTAATAACTGGTTTATATCGCTTCAGCAATGTGTGCCAGTTTGTCTGTCCGTCTAGATCTATGGTACAATAAAAAGGTAAGGTAGAGCTACCAGCTGATTACAATTTTTTTCTAAGTGTGCCGACTTCTGCCAATTTTGTGTATGTATTTATTGTTTTGAAAAATAAAAAAGAAATATTTTCAAAACCAATGATTGAAAGAAACATAGATTACGGCTCGCGCATTAAAACATGTTTAGCCATGAAGTTGAAAGATTGAACAGTTTGGATCATACTTTTGAGCAAAAATCCAGGCATTTAATTCGTTTTTCGCGGTATTAACTCACTTTAAAATTGACGAAAAATATGGAAAAAATTGAAAATAACTTGATACATATAATTTTGAATGAGTCTGACAGGAAGCGCGCATGATCTCAGAAGTGTATTTCTGTAGTCTTACGAAGCTATTCTACCTCCTTATTGTACCATGTCTAGATCATATTTGGAATTAAAACCCGTTTTTGAAATCATTTATGGTAAAATTAAGAAAGTTTACAATATTTTCAAAATTATTCATTTGACATCTCATTGTCAAAATTTATATTCGTAAATTCATTGAATACACAAAAATCAGATCATGGAAAATTGTTTTTTATTCAGTGATATTTGACAAGGTAAATTACAGAAAATGCTGAGTTGGATATTCTAATTTGAAATGACGTTACCTACTTAATTTTACCATGGGTTTTGCATATATACTGCCACTTTTATTATCCATGTGTATTTTCGTGTGTATGCCAAAATTATCATTTTACATATGACTCATAATTCTTGCTATTACACAATTGCATATATTTTTTGATTTTCTTTAGTTACATTGTGAATATATTATACTTTACCTTAAATTTGATTTTATATATTTTTATACAACAAACAACACTTTCGATTAAATTACATTTTCCCATGAAAATAGGGATCACTGTGATCGAAAAAGTACATCTGCACTTTATTCACATATTTCACAACTGATGATCCGGTAATAGGAAGACATCGTGAATTCCCTTTTATAACTTGAATGTAACAATGAACAAATTGAAACACATTAAAAATTTTTTATTTAGTTTGGGAAAATTTTATTAAATTGTATAATTTATTTATTAATTAATTTTTACATACACTGAGATCATAAAGTCGTAAGAAAAGAAGAGAATAGCTTAAAATAAGAACAATAACATTTTTTTTATAAAATCCACATGCATAAAAATACAATTAAGATTGGAATGAAAATAAAAAGTTGTTAAAAAAATTTTATGAATTTTTATTTATTTTTGTTGGTAACAATAACGAATTATATATAAAATTCACTCGATTACATTTAAAAATACAGAGACACGTACACGTTAAATTTATGTAAATTTGGTTTGTTTAACTTTTCAAAGGGAATTAATAAATAAATCGTATAGCAAAGTTTATATATATATGTAAATTTATAAATATATTGTCTTAAATATCTATCATTTGTAATAGTAGTATCATTGTTAAATATTTGTCATTGTTACATTGTTTGGAATCATTCTTGTTGTTGGTTTTGAAACACATTTGAGCTATAGGGTAGGAGGTGCTATTGCCAATTTTATAAAACATCAGCCAGTGTTGTAAATCCTTCATTCTTTGTGCCTATGAATGATGGGGATGCATTTTCTTTTCCATTTCGGCCTCGACACGGCCCTCATCGATGGTGGCCACCGTTGGAAGGCCGCCGGGCCAATGTAATAGTTCGGACTCATGTTCCATAATCATATTAGCTTCAGCTAGAAAATACAGTTGTTAATAATAAAAAAAACAAAAAAATCGAGAAATTGGTTATTTTTTGAGGATATTGATTTATTGGGAATTTTTTGGTTGCAATAAATAATAAAAAAATCTAACCCACATTTCCAAACAAATTGAATTGATGATCAGCCATGATATTTTTTATCAATGAAATTATAATTTTTCTAAACCGAACATAAAAGTTGTGCCATTTGATAATTATTTCATTTTGTGGGAGGTATACCCAAAAATGGGCGCAGTAAACCCATGTCAGTTATAATTTTGGTTACAGTCATATCTGAAAAAATAATAATTGATAATAATTGAAATTAAAAGTAATGTTAGCTACAGGGAAATCAATTTTGAAATGTCAAATGAAATCGTTTGTTGTAATGATCAAAATTGGATATTGTTGTAAAAAGTTGGGTAATGGACAAATCTCTGTCATCTATTTTAAATAAATCTGTCATTTATATTTTTTTGTTGTGGAAACTATCAAGATCTAAACCATGGTAAAATTAAAGATGAGAATACATAAAACGCTTTTTTGACTGGCTTAAGTCATCGGCTGGCTTCTTTGGAAATGAAAGAAGCGTAGAGCCAAAATCGAACAAAGTCAACCTAAAACTACTTTGTTCCTCTACGAAGAAACCAGCGTATGACTTAGGCTGCAAATACATAAAAAGCTTGAAGTCATGGCTAGGCATATTAATGCCAAATTATAATGAAAAACGACGGCAGGATTTTAGTGCGGCTCTGTAATTCCTTTATGAAATGTCACAAAATAGGCCGTGCCATGACTTCAAGCTTCTTATGTACTTAGCCCTTTAAGCCAGTCAAAAAAGCTCTTTATGTACTTTCATCTTAAGAAGGTAGTCATTTCAAATGAGCATATTCCTCCCTGCATTTTCTGTAATTTACGTTGTCTAATTTTACCGCACAGAAAATAGTTTGCCATCTCTGATTTGCGTATATTCAATGGATTTATAAATATAAATTTTGATGGATCCATAACGACTGACTTAATATAAAACGTTATTCGAAGAAAACACAAAAACTAACAGCGCCGAGAATGTTTTCTTAAACTGAAGGGCCTAAAATATACATATTTTTATATGTTTAAGCATGTTAGAATCTAGAAGGTAAAGTCATGCAATCATATGTTTACAATTTTTTCAAAAATTATTCATTTGACAACATATCATTGTCAAAATTTGTATATATAAATCCATTATACATATACAAATCAAAGATGGGAACCTATTTTTTGTAGTAAAATGTGACAAGGTAAATTACATAAAATGCAGAGATGGGTATGCTTATTAGTTTATATTTGTAAAATATGCCACTCGTCATACGTAAATATTTCAGAAATTAACATAGTTTTTTGGTTTAAAAATGACAATGTCGAGTACTCCAGAAAAGAGTACTCCAGGAAAGGGACCACATCTATTGTTTTCTCATGAAATCATATGTAAAATTGTAATTTTGACATACGGATGGAAATATACATGGATAGTAAAAGTGATTGTACACATGTAAAATTCATTCCGTCTGATAGTGCTTTAACGAAAGGAATCATAGTGTTCGAAACACTACAAAGTAGCATATATTTCGCGAAGGCGTTGTTTAAACATTGACTCGGACGATAACAAAAAAAAAAACAAAAAATAACATAAAATTGTATTTACTCGTGTAAACCTAACGCAACCATAATGGTAGAAGATTATAGGTAGTTGCACTAACGCGTCAAAAGTTTTTAATATGTTTTTTTTTTTTTTTTTTTTTCAAAAATAAGTAGATTTTTATAAGTTTTCTTATACGACATTAATCGGAGGTTGTTATGACAATGCTTTTTTCAAATTTTTTTACAAATTTGAAAAAAAATTAAAAAAATAAATTATTTTTCAGCAGATGTGACTATTTGTATTCTTTTACCATGGCAACCATCTCTGAATTTTCTGCAATCTGTATTGTCAAATTTTATTGCATAGAAAACACGTTCCCATCTCTGATTTGTGTATATACAATGGATTTATACATGGCTCAAAAATAAAGGTTGTTCAACTTCAAAGCAATTAGGAAAATGCAACTCTGTACTATAGCCGTTTGTGTCAAATAGTAATTTAAACATACAACGATTGATTTCGTTTATTTTACATTTTTTCATAAATAAATACTTATACTGAGCGAAAAACCACAAAATTAAGTCCAAAGGACAATATTGTTTTATCCCAAATTTGTACAAATTGTTTCCAATTAACATTGAAAATATGAATTTCAGTTATAACTGAATTTGAACTAAATAAACTGTTTTTTATTCAAAATAATATATTATATTATATATTATAGCAGTTCTGGAACAGAGTGCGTATATGATTTGAGAGAAAAGGGTCATAACAAGAAATAAATTATATTTTTTATTATATTTAAAGAACAACTTTTAATAGATTAAGAATTTTAGGTTCCCGTAGGAACATGATAATAAAGTACAAAGTTGTACATGGTAGAAAAATACAGGTAGATGACTCAACGCTTGGGAACATTGATATGCCCAAAAATTTTAAATGGGTTTTCAAATATAAGTAGATTTTTAAAGGTTTTCTTATACGACGTCATTCGGAGGTTATTATAATTCGCGTTTTTCAACAATTTTTACAAATTTAAATAACTTTTCATTCAACATTTTCAATTCCAAAATTGCTTTGACAGTTCATTGTCCCAGCAGCTGTGTCTATGCGTCTACCTATATTCTTCTACCATGTTTGTATATAATTGAACATATGCTTGCCTATGCTAAGTTCACATGGCACCGAATTCGTTCTCTATTCGTTGTTCGACCATCAATTATTAAATATGTTCTTAATTCCCCACATAAATTTTTGTTCTTTGTTCCATTCAAATCACTTACAGAAATAAGATGAAATATGTGAAATCCCTAACATATGAGAGCATTTGTGGAAAAAATTAATTACGACATTTAAAAATTCAAAATAGAAAATTTTATGAAATTTTCATATTTTTCAGAACGACCGAAAATTATGAATTAAAAATATAAGGACTCTCCCAGAACCTGCAAGAATCTCCTAGTTTTGCATTTTTTCGATATTATAAAGAGAAAATCGGTTTTCAGAGTAAAAACTTTCCATTCTTGCAGTTCTGGAACAAACCAATAATGGTGAATGGTGTATGAACATTCAAACGAAAGTAAATTTTGTTCTCTTTCTCATTCGAGGTACGCTTTTTGTCCAAGAGTTGGAATATTTTCAGAAAACTGGAAACATAAGAGGCACATTTTTCAAAATATTTGCATTGACAAAAAATAGATTGGGAGGTCTATCACCAGCAAAAATAAAAATACAGAAAGCACAAAAAATATATTCAAAATGTCAAAATTTACAGTTTACAATAGTTCTTTAGAAAAAAAAGACATTTCTTCTATTTATATTAATGCGAATTTCATATGTTTTCTTACAAATATGCATTAAAATCAATAAACAACCATTTTGAAAAAAGAAATCAAGTTACTATGTATGAATTTCGAATCATGCCGCTTGAATTGGTTAATTGGTGTACCTAATTCTAAAGGTGGGAATACATAAAGCGCTTATCTGGCTGGCTTAAGTTATCGGAAATCTTCTTCGGAAATGAGCAAAGGAACCTAGTGCCAAAATCGAACTAAGTCAACCTAAAACTCCTTTGTTTATCTACTAAAAAGCCAGCCGATGACTTCAGCCAGCCAAATATGCGCTTCATGTATTTTCACCCTAAAAGCGAACAACGCGATTGAAATTGCAATGAGAACATAGCATTAGAGCCATAGTAGAAGAATACAGGTAGATGCATTAACGTCCGGGAACATTGATATGTCAACATTCTTCAAATGTTTTTATACCCCCACCATTCCATGGAGGGTATATTAACTTTGTCATTTCGTTTGTAACTCCACGAAATATTCATAATAGACACAACAAAGTATATATATATATATATATATATATATATTCTGGATCAGCGTAAAATTCTAAGACGATCTAGCGATGTCCGTCTGTCTGTCTGTTCTAATCACTCTATCTTTCGAACGAATTGAGATAGAAGGCTAAAATTGTACATACATACATAGTTTACCCGTAGGCAGGTTAAGATCGTAAATGGGCCAGTCCGTCCACGTTTTCGTATAGCCCCCATATAATGGTACCCCCGATATTCGGTATTTTCATGATTTTAGAGACATTATTTACCGGAGTTATTTAAAATTTCATATTTGAAGTTCGTAATGGGTACTACAGCCTATGACAAAAAATTTTGTATGCAGGTCCAAGTCTTCGTATAGCCCCCACATAACGCTACCTCCCGATATTCGGTATTTTCATGATTTTAGCGACATTTTTACCGGAGTTATTAAAAATTTCGTATTTGAAGTTCGTAATGGGTACTAAAGCCTATGACAAATATTTTTGTATGCAGGTCCAAGTCTTCGTATAGCCCCCATATAAAGCTACCTCCCGATATTCGGTATTTTCATGATTTCAGCAACATTATTCACTGGAATAGTTTAAAATTTCGTACTGGAAGATCCTAGTGTGTACAACCTATGGTAAAAATTTTTGTATGCAGGTCCACGTCTTCTTATATCCATCATATAACGGTACATCCCGATATTCGATTTTAACGACATTGTTTGTACTATAGCCTATGACAAAAATTTGTGTATGTAGGTCCAAGTCTTCGTATAGCCTCCATATAACGGTATCACCCGATAGTCAGTATTTTGACGATTTCAGCAACATTATTTGGCGCAATCGTTTCAAATTTCGTATTGGAAGATCTTAATGGGTACTACAACTTATGGCAAAAATTTTCGTATGCAAGTCCATGTTTTCGTATAGCCCCCATATGACTATTTTCATTTAAGTGGTAGTTCTCGAATTTTTTTGAAATTCTTGAAGTTCTTTCGAAATGGTGGAGGGTATTAACTTAACCTTTTCTGCTTTTTAACTTGTTTTGTTTTTTAATAAGTAGATTTTTATATGTTTTCTTATAGCACATAAATCGCAGGTTGTTGTGATATGCATTTTTTAAAAATGGTTACAAATTTCAATAATTTTTCGTTCAAAATATTCAATTTAAAAATTGGTTTGGAAGTTAATAATCCCAGCAGCTGTGCCGATTCGACTATTCTTCTGCCATTCTAATTAATTTTAAATATTAATAGACAGTTTATACCAATGATTTTTCAAAATTTCATATTTGTAGCATCGCAGAAAGTTAGTCATTTCTCCTTTTTTCATTTAGGTCACATTTGTTCTCAACATCCGTCGCTAAAGAATAAACCTCAAAAGAATTCCCCATTGGTTTTTATATTCATATCTTAGTACCTACATATATATGGCCTTCAACTTCAATAAGAAAACAAACAAACAATAACAAACGGAGAGAGAAAAAAGAAAGTAATGCCAAAAAAACCGTAATCATTTCGATATTATGGATATGTGGAACGGTGGAGTAGCCGTGATTTGGTATTGGTTTTTTTTGTTCTGTTTCTTCTTCTTCTCATTTCATAATTACCTTTTATACGATGTATTTTACTGCCGTAAGCCAAATCGGCGTAATAGCCCATTACAAAGGAGAGTGGTACCATGGGCAGTAATGAAATGGGCCTACGGGTGCGTTGGTAAATTGAGATACAGCCAAACATTGATGTTAAATAGAAACCACTGATCCAATAGAACAGTTCCCGGTTACGGGCGATTTGAATGGCTTCTTCGCGTTCCTTGATTTGGTAATGCATTTGTATCCAACGTTCCATCTAAGAAGAAAGTATTTTGACATTAAAAATTCTATGTCTGGGAAATCGTAAGCTTTAGTAACACCCACCTTTAACTCCTGGCATTTGCGATAAGCCGGGTCATCATGCTGGGGATATGATGAACTTATATTGCTTGAAGATTTATTGCCCATTTTTTTTGTTATTGTTATTTATTATTGCTTTTGTTGCTCTTTGCTTTACCACTGACGTTTGTGTTTTAGTTTTTTTCTTCGATTGCTTATTTGTTGTTACTTAACACTAGCGCTGGTTGGTAGCTTAACTTCAAGTTGGCTTATTTAGAATACTTGGTGTTGTTTCTTTATCAAAACTATTTAGACCATTTTTTTATTTAACAGTTGTTTTCTTTATTCTATTTTTATAATTAATGCACATTAATAATTTTCTAAAAATCCTATTCTCTTCTGTCGGCTGTCTTGTGAGAATTAAAGCGACGGTGTTTCACAACGGCAAAATATTTTTCAACTGATTGATGTTGGTGTTGTTTGTGACAGAGATTATATCTTACTTTCGTTCTCTTCTGCGCGCTCTCTCTCCGTCTCTTCCTATGCCATATTCTCTGTTATGGTTCATTTGTTGTACAATTAACATTATTTACCTTATCAGCATTACTCAGACCTGCGCAACGTGTTGTTGTTTAATTTATGCATTTTCGTGGTTGCTACTATGTGCTCTCATTACACTCGAGGAAATGAGTTGGTAAAAACAGTGTCATTTGGTGGGAGTAAATAACATTGCCAAGTCAAACATCGTGTAGTATGTAAAACATTATTTTTTAAATGACACATACGTACTAGTGTACGTAAAAAACGACTAGATAAAGTATACGTCACGACTACTGTGGACTAACAGGGTAACCTTGTGCAATCATGTGTTTACCATGTTTACAGTACGTTTACATATAAATGGGTTAGGTCACTGGATTTGAATTAATATTGTCATATCCATGGTACAATGATATCAAGGTAGGGCTATGATACCATATGATTTTAATTTTTTTTTATTTTCTTGGCTTAATATGTCATCTTTATTTGTTTATGTATGTGTTTTCTTTTCAATAACAAAAAAATTGTTCAGAAAACATTCGAATTCATGTGTTTTCAAGATGTTTATTTCAACGTATGCATCGACAAAATCTAGAGTTTTTGTAGCGAAATAATCCTTTAGAGATATATAGTACATGATTTTGAAAAGAAGTCTTGACCTTTCATTCAGTTATCGCGGTTTTCAATTATTTATTCAAAATAAATGCAACAAGTTGTTTGATTTTTTATTGTTTTGATACTAATTCTGACATTACAAGCCAAACAGGTAGACCTCTATACTTGCAATTTTTTCAAAGTTGACCTAACTTCTCTTCATTGTACCATGGTCATATCTATTAATTATACTTTAAATAAATCATCTTAAAGCAGGTTAACCCTGCGAAAAGTTCTAACGTAAACATGGCATACTATGGTACAATAAAGACAAGGTAGAACATATGGTAGAAGAAAACAGGTAGACACATCGACACAGCTGCTGGGACAATGAACCCTCAAACCAATTTTGGAATTGAAAATGTTGAATGGAAAATTATAGAGACTTGTAAAAATTGTTGAAAACGCGTATTATAATAACTTTCGAATGATGTCATATACGAAAAGATATAAAAATCTACTTATATTTGAAAAGACATTTAAAAATTTTTGACATATCAATGTTCCCAAGCGTTAATGCGTCTACCTGAATTCTTCTACCATGGGTACAATGAACTGTTGAACCGATTGTGAAAATGAAAATGTTTATTGAAAAATTATTGAAATTTGTAAAAATTGTCGGAAAATACATTATAACAACCTCCGATTTGTAAAAAAACGTATATAAAAATCTACTTATTTTTGACAAAACATTTAAAAATGTTGACATATCAATGTTGTCAAGACGTTGATGTTACCGACTAAAATCGGTAATTTTGAAACCCAAAATTTCGATAAAAAATAATTTAAGATTGACAACATTGATATCTACCGGTAGGTCTTAGCGATTACTTTGATTTATTCGCTAACTTACCAACAAAATTCTTTAATTACCGAAATTATAAGCATTTTGATTTTACCGACTTTTGTCGGTAACTCAAAAAACGATCAACAGGACCCTGGTACCATGGCACTTCCACATGTGAATTTTAAGAATTTTGCAATTCAAAATCCCAAACCACTGCAACATATAGACAAAAATCCAAAAGAAAGGTATGGAATAATTTGCAGGGTGAGATGAAAAAACTGCAACCAACTTCAGACTACTGTCATTTCTAAGCGATTCGTCCGATAGCTGTTAAAATTATTCCAGTGATAGCTCATTATATTCTTTACAAGCGTACAAAATCATTTTGGTGAGAATTTTCCAGAAAAAAGTTATTCGTGACGGAATTCAAGCGTGATAGTGTGATTTCTTTATATTTGACTGGAAAACCACAAGTGGCTATCGTTAGAGCACTTCAGCATTTAAATGTGAATAAATCTTTTGTGTCTCGTACCATTGCTCGGTACCGCGATACTGGTTGCGTAGCCCGACGTCAAGGAAGTGGACGGAAGAAAACAGCAACATCAGCAGAAATGGTTCGAAAAGTAAACGTCGCAGTGGCTTGTAAGCAAATATTGAAAAATGAGCTCGGGGTAAAGCCATTGAAATTCCAAAAAGTGCAAGAACTTACACCGCAGCAGAAAGAAAATAGACTCGAAAAAGCTAAAGTGTTGCTTCGCTTGGCCGAAAGAGGTGAACTGCCGAATTTGGTTTTCTCCGATGAGAAAACATTCGTTGTCCCGCAGTTTGTAAACAAACAAAATGATCGTGTTTACTTGCCAAAGAGGTCAGCTGAAAATGTGCACCTTCGGTTGGCCACCAGAACTCAAGCGCCGGCCATGGTGATGGTGTGGGCCGCCATAACAGCCGATGTTCGCTCTCCCGCTGTATTAATCGACCGTGGCATCAGAATATATGCCGAATATTATCGCGAAAATATTCTGGAGTTTGCCTTTGGCACACAAACATTTTGGCCGCAGACCTTCCAACAGGTCAGCACCATCGCACTCTACACTCGCCACCCAAGAATGGTTACAAAATGAGGTTCCTCGCTTCATTTCCAGCCCACAATGCCCACCAAAATCTGCGGAGAAATTTTTTCGCCTAGGAAAAAAAAATAATAAATGTTGACTATAAATGTAGGTGGTAGAGTTGTATTTTTTGACAATTCGACTTCTGGTCGACCATATAATAGTGTCATTCTTTCAAGAGTAATTATTAATGATAAACATTAAATTCACAGAATTAGGTTGCTCCTCCAATAAACATATGATTGCCCAGAGTTACCGGGTAGCATTACTAAATATGCACAGTGGTGTAGGGTATCACGAAGATGGCCCGACCGACTTTTATCTTTGTTATAATGAATTAGTTAAAAAGTTAAAAAAATAAAGAGTTGACGCCGTTTTCGGAATACCAAATTAGTTTCGACGTCGACAATAAGTGATATCATTACAAAAGTGACGGCGGTGTCATCGTCAACAATAAATATCTTATTCTAGTCAAAAAATTCAAACACAACAATTCAAACACTATTCAAAATACACGAGGGAGTTTATTGAAAAAAGCTGATATTTAATGGGTGAAGTTAGGATTGCCATCGCTTAAAAATGCTACATGTTTAACATTAACGGTTTCCTATGTGTATGGTGAGTTTTAAATGTCATGCATCGCATTGACATATTCTGTCAAGTCTCCTAGGCCAGGACGATGAACAATTTCATAAATAGAAGAGGAGAGGTGGAGGAATGAGTTCCTCTACCTTCTGTCACTAGTATAGTACTCAAAAAGCTGTCATGAAACATGCGTGAAACTTCCCAGTGTGACAACCATAAAACATATCAACAGGTTGCAAATAAATGTCACAATAAACGTACTGCGCATAATCCGCAATGCAACGCTGTGAGTATAATAGTTAATAAACCCATTGTGGAACCAACGTTTCTCTGTTAGGACAACTCTCATGGGTGTGAAACAAATATTTTCCAAAAAAAAAATACTTTCGTTAGAAACATGCTACAAGAAAAAGGTAAGGAACATGATATTGAAAAGAAATTTTGACCATTCATTCAGTTTTCGCGGTTTTAAATTATTTATTCAAAATCAATGCAACAAGTTGTTTGCTTTTTTATTGTTTTGATAGTAATTCTGACATTACAAGCCAAACAGGTAGACCTCTATACTTGCAATTTTTTCAAAGTTGACCTACCTTCTCTTCATTGTACCATGCATGGAGGTATCAGTTGATTGCAATTTTTTTTCAACGTGTGCCCGTCTTCTGTCAATTTTGTGAATGTATTTATTACTTTAAAAAAATAAATATTTTCAAAATCAATGATTGTAAGATTCATTGAATTTTATTATCAAAATGTGCGGTCTTTTAAGGCAGATCATACCGCACGCATTGTCTTCAGCTACGAAGCTGATTGTCGATTTTGGAGTGAAGATCAGCCAGAAGCATTACAAAAAGCTAGAAATTTCGTTTTCTAACAACGTTTCAAAATTCGTTTCCATGACAACTTATTTTCCAATTTTGAATCATTTTGTGAAAACAATGTTTCGATTCCATGTCAAAATGAAACTTTTGCATTTCATTATCATTTGTGTGTGTAACTCATCGCAGAATTGAAGTCATTTTTGTCGAAATCAACAAGATTTCATTCAATTCCATGCCATCTAATTGTACTAAGTACATTACGTTTTTTGCTACTGGTAGCTTCCAACGAAGTGATAATTTATCCGCTTTATCCGTAAGCAGATGAGTAATTGTAGTTGCTAAAGCTTTGAACAATTTCCCTGATTGCTGATTTTTGTCAAGCTTTGAATGTTTCCAAAATAGTTTAAGAATAAACGACATCATTTTTAGTAATGGCTAGATTTTGGTTAATATTATTGTGTTAGTAGCAACTATTATTACAAGCGAGAACTTGAATAACTTCCTGCATTTAAAAAAATCCCCTTTTTCTTTTGTATCAGTCTCAATCGCTTCTATTTGCTCCTTAATAGCTTTAATCTCTCGTTCCTTTAAAGTGTTAGACGTTCTCATAGCTTCCACTTTTTCTTCTTCTATTTTAAACAATCTCTCAAAGTATGCTTCATCCGGATATAAAGCAACTTTCTTGGTCTTAACCCCCCTCCCCCCACAATTTAATTGTATACGTGAAATTTTCTCCTCTCCTTTCTAGAGTTGGATGAACATAACTCTACAATGTGGCCATCAAGAATCATGGTGGAGATTCTGAAAAACAATTGTCTGATGAGTAATTTTTCACCTGTCCCACGGCAATACATGGGAATCCCATCTCCTGAGTTTTATCCCCATCAATCGCTACTATTTTGATAATATTAGTTGTGTTCCAGTACTTTTTTAGTAGTAAAACTAGCAGAAGAGAGAACAGTTCGAAATGTCATTCTCATTTAGGTTTGCTCAAAAAATAAGGGAACAGAAAATTAGCAGAAATGCGATAAAATGTCAAAATTCAAAATTCCAAACGTAAAGAGCCTAAATCGGATTGGTGAAACCTTACTGAAAAGAGCGCCAACATTTAAAAAATGAGTATTGAAGACGATAAGTTAAAATTAATAATTTATAATAATAATTAATAATCTGATTCCTCATTCAGCCAGTCCTCTTCACTGCTGGAATCATCCAAAAGTGAATACATCAGTTGCTCCATATTTTCTCTTTTTGTTTTTTGCACGACAAATATTAGTTTTTCTTTTAGTTTTCAAGTTGATCATTTTCTTTATTGAAATGTATCAATACATTTTTCATTCATAAACGCATGTACATTCTTCCAAAATATCTTACTTCTGTTTTTAATATTCTACAATTAAAATCAGTCATACCTCAAATCACTGCAATATTTCGTCCATTTGGCACTATCCTTCATAGTCCCTCCAATTGCATTCAAGGATTCCGCCAATTCCTTTTATTTTTCTTCTCTATATTTTGCATCATCGACAGTACAAAATCTTAAATATACGCATATTTATATTTTGTAAAGAAACATGATTTTTTTGTAAAATTGTAAATTTTCTTACTTATCCTTCGCCAAATCCACATTTTTCTCAAGGACATTTCTTAAAAATTCCTTTTGTTCTTCTGGGGCTCTTTTACCACAGACCGATTTTTATACCCTCCACGTTGGAAAGAAGGGTATATTAACTTTGTCATTCCGTTTGTAATATAACGATGTCCGTCTGTCTGTTGAAATCACGATACAGCCCACATTATTTGACGTAGAGCGTCAAAATTTAGCAGAATAATTTGTATTGTGTCTAAGATGGTTGGTATTGAAAATTAGATATATCGGTCCACGTTTTGGTATAGTCCCCATATAACGGTACATCCCGATATTCGGTATTTTGCCACACTTTCGGTATTTGTAGGTCATAATGGGTCCTAGTTCGTGCGGTGAAACATTGTATGTATAGGTCCACGCTTTGGTATAGTCCCCATATAACGGTACCTCCCGATATTCGGTATTTTGATGATTTTTGCCACATTTTTCATGGGTTTGTTTAAAAATTGGTATTTGTTTGTCATAATGGATTATAGCTCCGGTTGCGAAACTTTGCATGTATAGGTCCACGCTTTGGTATAGCCCCCATATAGTGGTACCTCCCGATATTCGGTATTTTGATGATTTTTGCCACATTTTTTCATGGATTCGTCTGAAAATTGGTATTTGTTGGTCATAATGGGTTCTTGTTCCGGCGGCGAAACTTTGCATGTATAGGTCCACGCTTTGGTATAGCCCGCATATAACGGTACCTCCCGATATTCGGTATTTTGATGATTTATGCCACATATTTTCACGAATTTGTCTGAAAATTGGTATTTGTAGGTCATAACGGGTCTGAGTTCATGTGGCAAAACATTGCATGTAAAGGTCCACACTTTGGTATAGCCCCCATATAATAGTACCTCCCGATATTCAGAATTTTCATTATTTTTGCCACATTTTTTCACGGATTTGTCTAAAAATTCGTATTTGTTGATCATAATGGGTTCCAGCTCCGGTGGTGAAACATTGCATGCTTGGGTCCACGATTTGGTATAGCCCCCATATAACGGTACCACCCGATATTCGGTATTTTTTAATGGTTTTTGCATCATTTATTCACTGAATTGTCTAAAAATTGGTATTTGTAGGTCATAATGGGTCCCAGTTCGTATAGGTCCACGTTTTGGTCCCCATACAACAGTACCTCCCGATATTCGGAAATTTGATTTTTGCCACAATTTTTCACGGATTTCTCTGAAAATTAGGATTTGTAGGTCATAATGGGTTCTATCTCCTTTGGCGAAACATTGCATGTACAGGTCCCCGAGGTGGAGGGTATTAAAATTTTGGACCTGCCGAACTTAATTTTTTTTTACTTGTTTTTACATAGTTTTTTCACGGTCGAGGACTTTTTAGTCCATTTATGTCTAAAAGGGTTAAAAACAACCCCTAAATGTTGTGGCAACTGTTATAAACTATTATAATTTAGTCGTCGCTCGACACTCGACAAAGTACTGCTATTTTTATATTTATTGTAAGTTTTCTTTCTGAAAAATAAATAAATCTTAGTAAAACAAAGTGTTTTTAGTACAAAATATAAATTACAAAGTGCAATAATTGAAATATTATTGAAAAACCTCAAAAAATATAGAAATACATCGTTTTAAAATGTATAAATTTTTAGTGCCAAGATGTTAATAGCATTTGACAAGAGAGAAAGAAAATGATAAGGAAATAATAGCAAACAGAAAGGTTATATTCAATGTTAATAAACCCGTTTTAAATAAAACCCTTAAGATAACAAAAAATATGGAAAAATAGCATTCGTTCCTATTCAATAATTATAAAATCTTAAAGAAAGTCACAAAAGAAAATCCTGGAAAATTTCAATCATTCGTGTGTATCTAGTGAAAATTTCACAAGTGTTATATTCACCCCCACATTGAAAATGTGAAATACAACCCCAAATATGGGGTTGTTGGCTATGTGTTATACAAAATATTAACTGTCAATATCAGATGATTTTAATGAAAATAACAGCTGTTTGGAAAACAGCTGACATGGTAAAGCAACAGTTTATCAGCTGTTTGGCAACTTGTTAGATTCTCACATGTTGCTTCTACCACAATAAGCCGGTAAATGTAAACAAACTTAACTGTTATACTGTACAGCTGATGAATGTTTACAAATAAATAATCAACAAGTTGCCGGCTTTACCGGTTGGATGGGGCCGGTAAAAACACATGTTACACCTAAAAACGTTTGTTTAATCTTTTTTCGATGAAATTTTTATATTTAATGGGATTGATTTATTAAATTGTTTTTTTTTCTCACGTAACTCTAATAATTTCATTCTATTGGGCTTTTTCATAAAATCATCAAAAAGCATCTATAAAACGGGATCGTAATAAGTTTAAATCTATATTAATAAATTTTATATCTATATATAATAATAAAAGAGTAAAATAATTGACTGACTGACGTAATGGTTCATCAACGCCCAGACAAAACGTCTGAAGCTAGAATTTTGAAATTTTGGATGAGGGTCACTCTTGGTCTGAAGGGGTCAGATTAGACTGGGTTTTTGGAAATTCGTACTAGAATGGTACCCTTTGTATTTGAGGAAGCATTAGAGCTAAATTCAGAATGAGGGTCACTGATAGAGTGCATGATAGATGTACCAAAGGGTCTTTGGAAATTCGCACCATAAGTGCACGATGAGTACTACAATGTACTACATTTGGTACGATTTCGTATTATGTGAACGGTTTGAGCTAAAAACTTGAAATTTTGAATGGGAATAAAGATTGAGGAGTAGAGTCGATGTGAGGTAGTTTTGGACGTGTGTACAAATGTACTAAACGGTACTAAATTTAGTACAATTTAAATTTGGAGGAACAGATGGAGTTGGAATCCTAAAATATAAATTAACATTACTGGTGGACTGTAATATTGGGATATGAAAGAAGTTTTCAAAATTTGTACTTATGTGCATGAAAAGTACTAAACGGTACTAAATTTGGTACAATTTCGATTTGGGTCAACCGATAGGACAAAGGAATGGAGGTAGATTTGGAAATTCGTACTTATGTGTACTTAATAGTACTTAATTTGGTACATTTTAAATTTTGGGTGAACCTGTAGAGTTGGAATCCTGAAATTTAAAATAGTTCTATATATACTATATTATGTAGGAAGTTATAAAAAATTTGTAATTAAGTGTACTAAATGGTACTTAATTTGGTAGAATTTGAATTTGGGCGAACCGATAGAGCTGGTATCCTGAAAATTGGAAAAAATCGATAACTGCCGGAGTGTAAGATTGGGATATTTGGTATTTTTGGAAATTTGTACTTATACAGGGAGAGATAAAAAATGTGCAACAAAGTCAAACGCCATAATTTTTACACCCTCCACCATTGTATGGAGGGTATATTAAGTTTGTCATTCCGTTTGTAACACCTCGAAATATACATTTTAGACCCCACAAAGTGCATATATATACTTGATCAGCATACAATTCTATGTCGATTTAGCGATGTCCGTCCGTCTATCCGTCTGTGGAGATCACTCTAGCTTACGAACTAAATGAAGTAGGTTGATTAAATTTTACTCAAATGTGTATTATGTCTGCAGGACTTTTGGTATTGAAATGGGTCATGCAGGTTCACGTTTTGGTATATCCCTCATATAATGGTACCTCCCTATTTTCGGTATTTTGATGATTTTAGCGACATTATTCACCGGAATTGTTTCAAATTTAGTATTTGAAGTTCGTAATGGATACTACAGCTTAAAACAGAAAATTGTCTGTGCAGGTCCACGTCTTCGTATAGCCCCCAAATAACGGCATCTCCCGATATTTCGTATTTTGATAATTTTAGCGACTATTCACCGTTTTTTTCAAGATTCGCATTTGAATGTTGTATTGGCTTATGACAAAAGTTGCCTTTGCAGGTCCACGTCGTCGTATAGACCCTAATATAACGGCCACATTCGGTATTTTTAAGATTTTAACAGACTTTTTAACGGATTTTATTTTTTTGAAAATTGCCAAAATCGTTGCCAATGGTGGAGGGTATTCAAAGATCGACCCGGCCAAACTTACAGCTTCTTTACTTGTTTTTTTAAATTTTATTTAATGAAAGCAAAAAATCTCGGAAATAGCATGAAATTTTAGAATAAGTTTAGATTTGTTCGAATTGGT
The DNA here is from genome assembly GCF_030504385.1 of Musca domestica. Taxonomy (NCBI): domain Eukaryota; kingdom Metazoa; phylum Arthropoda; class Insecta; order Diptera; family Muscidae; genus Musca; species Musca domestica. The sequence continues at coordinate 430,282 of NW_026712262.1, read as the reverse complement.
CACCTCTGGCACGAATTATGGCCTTTAAACAGCCAATGAAACCGTCACACGCTGCCCGAATGTTGCTCTGCGGTATTTTGGCCCATTCCCGGCGAAGCGCTTGCTTGAGGTGATCGACACTTTGGTATTTTTTAGTGCCAACCCTGCTTTCCAAAATACTCTAGACACAATAGTTCAACGGATTGGTATTCGGAGATTTTGGTGGCCATTGTGCGCTGGAAATGAAACGAGGAACCTCATTTTGTAAACATTCTTGGGTGGCGCGTGCTGAGTGCGATGGTGCTGAGTCCTGTCGGAATGTCCAAGGTCTGCGGCCAAAATGTTTGCGTGGCTAAGGTTTTAATACACCCTCCGGAATATTTTCGCGATAATATTCGGCATTTATTCTGATGCCACGGTCGATTGATACGAGCGGAGAGCGACAATCGGCTGTTATGGCAGCCCACACCATCACTATGGCCCGTGCTTGAGTTCTGGTGGCCAACCGAAGATGCACATTTTCAGCTGACCTCTTCGGCAAGTAAACGCGATCATTTTGTTTAATTACAAACTGCTGGACAACGAATGTTTTCTCATCGGAGAAAACCAAATTCGGCAGTTCACCACTTTCAGCCAAGCGAAGCAACTCTTTAGCTCTTTTGAGTCTATTTTCTTTCCATTGCGGTGTAAGTTCTTGCACTTTTTGGAATTTCAATGGCTTTACCCCGAACTTATTTTTCGATATTTGCGGAATGGAATATAGCGATATTTTCAGCTCATGAGCCATTTTCAGCCACTGCGACGCGGGATTGGATCAAGTAGCTTCTTTACTTTCTGTGCTGATGTTGCTGTTTTCGTCCGTCCACTTCCTTGACGTCGGGCTACGCTACCAGTATGGCACGAGACACAAAAGATTTATTTACATTTAAATGCTGGAGTGCACTAACGATAGCCACTTTTGGTTTTCCAGCCAAACATAAAGAAATCAAACTATCACGCTTGAATTCCATCACGAATAATTATACCCTACACCACATAGTGGTAAGGGTATGTCTTTGTGCATTTGTTTGTAACATGGAAAAGGAAGCGAGATAGGCCCATAGTTACTTTTGAGGATCTCCATAGAATCACTTTCTGAGTTGATTTATGCATGTCAGTCCGTCTGTCTATGTATTCTTGTGAACAAAATGCAGGTCGCATTTATTATCCGATTGAGATGAAATTTTGCACAAATCATTTGTTTGGCCCAAGGACGAACCCTATTGAAATTGGAGATAATCGGTAAAAATTTAGATATAGCTCCCATATATATCTTCTTCCGATTTGCCTTTTATTGTGCACCAAACGTGTAATATCAGCCCGAATAGTATGGAATTTTGCACATACAACCAAATTAGGCCTGAAAATAATTATGCCAATTTTGATCAAAATCGGTTCAGATATAGCTATAGCTCCCATATATATTGTTCATACGATTTGTTATTTTTGTCCTCCGCAGCCATAATATGCACTCTGTAACAACAATATTTGGGAAAATATATCAAATACAGCTCAGAAATACCTTTGCTAAATTTTATCGAGATTGGTTCAGATTTGGATATAGCTCTCATATATAACTTCGTCCGATTTACCTTTTATTGTGCACCAAACGTCTAATATTTGTCCAAATTGGATGAAGTTTGGCACTTACGACCGAATTGAGTCCAGAAGCTAGTATGTCAAATTTGGTGAAGATCGGTTAAGATATAGCTATAGCTCCCATATATATTGTTCATCCGATTTCTAGTATTTGTTACCCACAGCCGTAATATGCACTCCGTAACAACGATATTTCAGGAAATATATCATATACAGCTCAGAAATATATTTGCAAAATTTTTTCGAGATCGGTTCAGATTTGGATATAGCTCCCATATATATCTTTATCTGATTTTTATTAATTTTGCACCAAATGGGTAATACAAGTCGGCCCCGCCCGACTTTAGGACTTTCTTTCCTGTTTTTTTTTCTGGAAAATTATCACCAAAATGCTTTTGTACGCTTGTAAACAATGTAATGAGCTGTCACTGGAATAATTTTAACAGCTGTCAGACGAGTGACCTAGAAATTACAGCAGTCTGAAATTGGTTGCAGTTTTTTTCATCTCACCCTGTATGTACTATAATTATACTTAATGGTAGGAAATTTGGCAACGAGGAAAATTACAGAGGTCAAATCTTGAAATTTGATTTGAAAGTGTTACTAAATATGTTATTGGGATAGAGCCGAAATTCTGAAACTTGCTATTGAGGTCACTGTTGGTTGCTTGGGACAGTAAAAATAAAAAATTAATAAGGCTTTGAAAAAAATAATATTTAGATTTTGACAAAATAAATTATTGCCAACAATTCTATTTTAATTAACAAATTTTCAATATTTTTTCCAGAAAACCGATCCCTCGCTGGCCGTCTCCAACGGATTATGAAGTCAGACAACTTTTGAATGAGTGAACAATTGCGAATACGTCGCTTAGGTGGTCGTAGTAAAACGCTTTCTGCCACAAATTTGGCACCCATCAGTGCGAGTCATAGCAGTGGTCCGGGAACGGGAGGTGTTGGTGGTGTACCTCTAACACCGAACATTAGTCACAGTGCCAGCAGTAATTTCCTGCAACAATATTTTCGTCATCATCCGCAGCATTCGACACAGGCGCAATATTTCACATTTAATCAGACCGATAGTCCCAGGGGAACGCATAACCAATCGCCGTTACAGCATCAGACGCAGAGTAGTACAGCAGCAGCAACAGGAGCCGCAACAACAAATTATGGCATTGAGCCCAGTCCAACGGTTGTAAATTCGGCTAGTGGAAGTGGCAGTGGTAGTAGTGGCCTACGTATGCCCAATATGGGACCTATGCTGGGAACATCGGCCACTGTTGCCATTAACAATAGCTATACTGCTTACAGTGCCAACAATCCGGGACAGGGCGGTGCCCACTCCAGCACCACTGCGGGGGGTGGGACCGCCCACAACAATGGTTCTGGTGTCACAGCCGGCCAGCTGGGCAGTGCCTCGGCACAGGCCCAAACTGGACCATCGAACAGTGCTACAACCGCTGGTGCAGGCCTTGGCGGTGGAATTGGCCCATCCGGCCTGGGTGCGGTGGCCGGCAATATGGGCGGCGTCGGTATGGGCATTTGTGGCGGTATTAGTAGTAACGCCGCAGTCATTACTGGGGTGCCGCCAATAGGACTTGGACTTGCAACCGGTATTGGCAATAAAATGCTCGGTCGCAAGCAAAGTCTAAAGGGCGGCGAACCATTTCTAGCCGATTATGGTCCCGAGGAGTCGCTTAACGAAAGTGCCGATATTGAATGGGTGAATAAACTGTGGGTAAGACGCCTAATGCGATTTTGCGCTTTAGTTGCCTTGGCCTCAGTCTCATTGAATACTCCAAAAACTTTCGAACGCGAACCATCCCTGCAGTATATAACATTCGTATCGGACATAGCGGTAACGCTACTATTTACCGCTGAAATGATAGCCAAAATGCACATACGCGGCGTATTGCACGTGAGTACCAATGTCGATTGTAAATGGTGATCCTGCAGAAGGGGGGTTTGCTGTGCCAATGGAAACGGATGCATGAGCTGGCAAGGACCACGAATGCATGGGGGTATTGTTGGCATGTAAGACATGGTCTTATGTCAAACAATGCCCTGTGTTTTCACTGACCTTGCCAAAGTATTCATTACGAATTGGCAAATATTGCACATCCGAATGGAGAAAGGAAGAGGCTTATTCAACTTTAGTTTCCATTCCCCATAAGGAGCCCTAACAAAAGCTGTTGTTGTATGTGTAGATCCCACATGAGTACAAACGCTTCCTAGGCATAGCGAATTTCCTACAGGGTCATCCATCCATCCATCCTGCATGTATGCATGCATGCTTCTGTGTTATGTGTCACAGAGTTGTATTTCCAAAATCTAATTCAATTCAAATCTAACCAATGTACGACCAAAAAAACAAACCTAGGGTGAAGTGCCGTATCTTAAGGATCATTGGTGCCAATTTGATTTTTCTATGGTATTCTTTTTATGGATTTCAATAATCCTGCAAATATTTGAAATACTTGAAGTTGTGCCAAAGTAAGTATGCCATTTTGGAAAATGGAGAAGAATGAAAGAAAAGATCGAAGAGGACTTTTATTGTTAAAATTATTTTAAATTCTATCCTTAACAGATTCTCCTCCCTATCCATGATGAGGGCACCACGACCCCTAATAATGATACGCTTCCTCAGAGTCTTCCTGAAATTCTCAATGCCAAAAAGTCGTATTAATCAGATTTTCAAGTAAGTCGCAGCAAAATATCCTCTGAGTTCTAATTTTGATCCCTTTATTTTTTCCACAGACGCTCCAGCCAACAAATCTACAATGTAACCCTATTCTTCTTGTTCTTTATGTCACTTTATGGCCTTATGGGTGTTCAATTTTTTGGTGAATTGAAAAACCATTGCGTCATGAATAACAGTGTCTACGATGAGCATGATAGACCGTAAGTCCGCCTGGAAACCATTTTTAAGGGCAACAAAATTTGCTCCCGAAAATCACTTGGCATTGTTTTGTTTTTCTAGAATTCTAACTCTAAATTCATTGGCCATACCGGATACATTTTGTTCCATGGACCCCGATTCGGGCTATCAGTGTTCGCCGGGCATGAGATGCATGAAATTGGATTTTCTCAGTAGTTATGTGATTGGTTTCAATGGATTCGAAGATATTGCCACGAGTATTTTTACGGTTTATCAAGCTGCATCCCAGGAGGGTTGGGTGTTTATAATGTATCGTGCCATCGATTCGCTGCCAGCATGGAGAGCTGCATTCTATTTCAGGTATGTATGGCTAATAATAAAAAAATAATAATTGAATGAAAGTTGTGGAATCGAAAAATGTTAAATTCCGCAAAAACACGAAAGAATGTTTTGGCTAGGAAAGAAAAACCCATACATTTATAAATAGGTGAGGGGTAATATCAAGGTCTTTCTGGGGTAAATCTACTTGTTTGTTTTTATACCCTTGACCACAAGGTGGTCAGGGTAATGTGTCTTTATGCATTTGCTTGTAACAGGCAAAAGGAAACGAGATAGACCCATTGTTCCTTTTGATGATCTGCATAGAATCACATTCTGAGTCGATTTATGCATGTCCGTCCGTCTGTCCGTCTGTCCATGTATTTTTGTAAACAAAGTACAGTTCGCATTTATTGCCCTATCCAGATGAAATTTTGCACAAATGATTTGTTTGGCCCAAGGACGAACCCTATTGTAGATTAGATTAGATTAGATATAGCTCCCATATATATCTTCGTCCGATTTGCCTTTTATTGTGCACCAAACGTGTAATATAAGCCCGAATAGTATGGAATTTTGCACATACAACCAAATTAGAACTGAAAATAAGTATGCCAAATTTGATCAAAATCGGTTCAGATATAGCTATAGCTCCCATATATATTGTTCATCCGATTTGTTATTTTTGTCTTCCGCAGCCGTAATATGCACTCTGCAACAACAATATTTGGGGAAATATATCAAATACAGCTCAGAAATACATTTGCTAAATTTTATCGAGATCGGTTCAGATCTGGATATATCTCCCATATATAACTTCGTCCGAATTACATTTTATTGTGAAACCAACGTCTAATATTTGCCCAAATGGGATGAAATTTGGCACTTACTACCGAATTGAGTCTGGAAGCTAATATGTCAAGTTTGGTGAAGATCGGTTCAGATATAGCTATAGCTCCCATATATACTGTTCATCCGATTTGTTATATTTGTTACCCACAGCCGTAATATGCACTTCGTAACAACGATATTCAGGGAAATATATCAAATACAGCTCAGAAATATCTTTGCCAAATTTTATCGAGCCCATTCTTCACCGGTTTAAGTCATTGGCTGGCTTCTCGGGAAATGAACAAAAGAGCCTAGGGCCAAAATCAAACTAAGTCAGCCTAAAACTCCTTTGTTTCTCTACGAAGAAGCCAGCCGATTACTTAAGTCAGCCAAATAAACGCTTTATGTATTCCCACCTAAACATGGAGGAGGAAGTGAGATACAACCATAGTCACTTTTGAGGATCTTCATAGAATTACCTTCTGAGTCGATTTATACATGCAAGTCCGTCTGTCCATGTATTCTTGTGAACAAAATAAAGCTCGCATTTATTATTCGATTGAGATGAAATTTTCTAAATAACATTTGTTTGGCTCAAGGACGAACCCTATTGAAATTGGTGATAATCGGATCAGATTTAGATATGGCTCCGATATATATCTTCAACCGATTTCGTGTTAATTGTACATCAAATGGCCAATATCAGTCCAAATGACCTGCATATTGGCACAGCCGACCGAATTCAGTCTAGAAGCAAATACATCCAATTTGGTGAAAATCGGTTCAGATATAGCTATAGCTCCCATATATATGTTTCATCCGATTTGATGTTTAAGTCCCTCACATGCGTAATATGCACTCCAAAAGAATGATATTTAGTACCAATTTATCAGATATAGCCTAGAAATACCTCTGTAAAATTTTATCAAGATCGGTTCAGATTTAGATATAACTTCCATATATATCTTTAACCGATTTCGGGTTAATTGTGCACCAAATGACAAATATCAGTAGAAATGACCTGAATTTTGGCACATCCCACCGAATTTTGTCTAGAAGCAAGTACATAAAATATGGTTCAGATATAGCTATAGCTCCCATATATATGTATCATCCGATTTTGAGTTTAAGTCCTTCACATTCGTAATATACTTTCGACAGCAATGATATTTGGTACCTGATATCTTATAGAGCTCGGAAATACCTATGCCAAATTTTATCGAGATCGGCTAAGATTTGGATATAGCTCCTTTATCCGATTTCAGGTTTATTATAATGGCTAATATCAGCCCAAATGGAGTGAATTTCAGGACGTACCTTTCCATTCGGTGGAACTCTGTTCCGATATATATTTTTATACCCTCCACCATACATAGTATGGAGGGTATATTAAGTTCGTCATTCCGTTTGTAACTCATCGAAATAATCATTTTAGACCCAACAAAGTATATATATTCTTAATCAGCGTAAAATTCTAAGACGATTTAGCCCTTTCCGTCCTTCTGTTGTAATCACGCTGCAGTCTAAACGAATTAAGATAGGAAGCTAAAATTTTGCACAGATCCCTCTTTTGTCTGCAGGCAGGTCAAGTTCGAAGATGGGCTATATCGGTCCACGATATTGTATAGCCCTTATATAACGGTACCCCCGATATTCGGTATTTTGATGATCTCATCCACATTTTTCAAAGGAATTGTCTGAAAAACCACGCAAGGAGTACCTTGTGGGTACTGTATACCTCGGAAGAGAATTATTTATATAGGTCCACGATATCGTATAGCCCCATATAACCTACCCCCCGATATTCGGTATTTTGATGATTTTACCCACATTTTTCAACGGAATTGCCTGAAATTATACACAAGGAGGTCTTTGTGAGCACTTTACCCCCTGACAGAGAATTCTCTTTATAGGTTAACGATATCGTATATCCCTCATATATCGGCACCTTCCGATATTAGGTATTTTAAAGATTTTAACTGAATATTTAATGGATTTTATTTTTTTTTTTGAAAATTTTTTAATTCGTTTCAAATGGTCGAACTTAATGTTTTTTTACTTGTTTAATATAATCCTTCTCGAAGTGATATCATGCGCTCTTTAGCAATGTTATTTGGTATAAACGATAAAAATGTCTCCGTCAAATTTAGTAAAAATCGATTCAGAATATGATATACCTCCCTCTGAAACCAAATTATAACTGCTCGAAAGTCAATGGTTGATAGATGGTATGATCTCCTTGAAATAAATTATTTTGTTACGGGAGCTCTACCTCATGGAGACACATAGTTATCTTTTATGTGGCAAGCAGTGTTTGAAGATTCCCGATTTTTTTCATTGACGGAAAATAAGAGCATAGACGGTGAAACAAGACTGTTGCTTTTCTCAATAAAAATTTTTTCCCTGAAGATGACTGTCGAAGACAGTCGAAATATCGGAAAATAAAAATCAAAATTATAAAAATAAAACACTGATGTTTTTCAATTGACCTTAAGCCAAAATAAAGTTAATAAGGAAAATAAGAAATTCAAAATTTGCATTCCCGGGTTCCCTGGTTTTTTTTTATTAAATAATATGAATAATAATACAAAACAAGTAAAAAATTATGCTCGGCCGGGCCGAAATTTTAATAACCTCCACCTTGGGGTAAAGAAAAGATTTTTATATAAACGTATCTGAATTCAAACGAGCTCCACTTTAAACTACAATCCCCAGTAAAACCGTTTGGAAAATGTTGTTAAAATTACCCAAAACCATAAAGTGGGTGAAGCTGTTATATGGGGACCATACCAAAACGGGAACCCCCATAGACAATTTTATACTTCAAGGATTGTCATCTACCAAATCTTCTTAATTACCAAATTTGAAACAATTTCGGGGGTAAATATGACTAGGAGTATCAAAATATCGAGTATCGGTGGATATGTGCTCTATAGGTAAACGTGGACCAAAATATTCAATGTTCCGCCACTGGAACTAGAACCCATTTGCCCAATTTTCTTTACAAATCCATGAAAAAAATGTGGCAAAAATCATCAAAATACTGAATATCGGGAGGTACCATTATATGGGGGCTATACAAAAACGTGGACCTATACATACAATGTTTCGCCACAGGAGCTAGAACCCATTATGACCTACAAATATCAACTTTTGGACAAATCCGTGGAAAAATGTGGCAAAAACCATCAAAATACCGAATATTAGGAGGTACCGTTAAATGGGGGCTATACCAAAACCTGGACCTATTCATTCTATGTTCCACCACAGGGGCTAGAACCCATTAGAAACTACAAATACCAATTTTAAGGTAAATCCGTGGAAAAATGTCAAAATACCGAATATCGGGAGGTACCGTTATATGGCGGCTATACCAAAACGTGGACCTATATGTCTCATTTTCCATACTAACCATCCTAGACACAATACAAATTGTTCTGCTAAATTTTGAAGCTCTACGTCAAATAATGTGGGCTGTATCTTGATTTCAACAGACAGATAGATCTCTGCGGACCAAATCCGTTTCAGGACATTTGGAGTCGATCTGGTGATGTCCGTCCATCGGTCTGTCTGGCTGACTGGTGCACACGATTATTATTGTCAAACTTAGATCGAATTCGGGCAATATCGGTCCACCCCTTCTGGTACCACCCCGCCCCCACAAAATGTCAGCATTTTCAAAGAAAATAATTTACTGCACAGAAAGTGAAAGTATAATCCGATTTCGCCCCAACTTTGCGAATCCTAATATTTGTATCAGTGCTAGGTCAGGTACGGACAATGGATAAAGGGTCAAAATTTTGAATAATTATAACTCTTATAAAATGTGATGTAAGTGTCCGATTGTCTTCAAATTACACACATGAAAATACTTTTCTTATCCCAAGGTCTGGTGTGAAGATGTTATATATCGTTTCACTCCTTCTGGTACCTCCCCTACAAAGGGTCAAAGTTTTAAATACCCATGAAGGCCATATAACGCGAAATTAACACCCAATTGCATTCAGACTTGATAAATCTCAATATATGTCCATCAACATAAGATTTGTTATAAAGATGGTAGAGATCGGACCATATCTTCTGGTACCTCCCCACAAAGGGTGGAAGTTTTGAATAACCAAAACGATCATAAAATCCGAAGTAAGCATCCAGTTCTCGTCAAATTATATACATCCCATTATTTTTATAAACCCAAGATCTGGTGTGAAGATGGAATATATCGGTCCACTCATTCTGGTACCTCCTCTACAAAGGGTCATAATTTTGAATATCCATGAAGCTCATAAAATGCGAAATTATCACCGAATTGCATTAAGACTTGATAAATCTCAATATTTCCATCAACATAAGAACTGTTATAAAGATGCTAGAGATCGGACCATATCTTCCGGTACCTCCTCACAAAGGTTCGAAGTTTTGAATAACCAAAACAATCATAAAATCCAAAATAAGCATCCAGTTCTCGTCAAATTACACACATCCCAATATTTTCGGTTCACTCCTTCTGGTACCTCCTCCACAGTGGGTCAAAGTTTTGAATACCCATGAAGGTCGTATAACGCGAAATTGACATCCGATTCAATTCAGACTTGGTACATCTCAATATTTCTATCAACACAAGATCTGTTATAAAGACGGTGGAGATCAATTATTTATTAAATATTCAGGGAAGACTAAGAGAAGTAATTATTGCAAGCGGAATCTCACTCAATTATATCGTGCGGTTTTGTATTTGGGAGTTCAAACTACGAATCCACTCCATTCAATTCCATAGGCCTACGAAAATCTTGTGAAAATTCTAATGATATAAATTATTCCTTTAACTTTTTCTTCAGTACCATGATCTTCTTCCTGGCGTGGTTGGTGAAGAACGTTTTCATTGCTGTCATTACGGAAACGTTCAATGAGATTCGTGTACAATTCCAACAAATGTGGGGTGCCCGGGGTCACATACAAAAGACGGCGGCATCACAAATTCTCAGCGGAAATGATCAGGGCTGGCGTTTGGTAACCATTGATGACAGTAAACATGGAGGACTGGCTCCGGAAACGTGTCATGCCATCTTGCGATCTCCCTATTTTCGTATGTTGGTAATGTCGATTATTCTGGCAAATGGTATTGTGACGGCAACGATGACATTTCAACATGATGGTCGACCGCGCCACGTATTCTATGAGAGATACTATTATATTGAAGCTGTCTTCACGTTCCTTTTGGATTTGGAGACACTGTTTAAGATCTACTGTTTGGGATGGCGTGGTTACTATAAACATTCCATTCATAAATTCGAATTGCTGCTGGCTGTGGGCACCACCATACATATTGTGCCATATTTTTATCTGTCGGGATTTACATATTTTCAGGTGAGGTTGAGGAAAAGACTTAAGGTGGGAATACAAAAAACGCTTATTTGGCTGGCTTCTTCGTAGAGAAACAAAAGAGTTTTAGGTTGACTTAGTTCGATTTTGGCCCTTTGTTCATTTTCGAAGAAGGCAGTCAAAAAAGCGTTTTATGTATTCTCACCTTTAGTCTCCATTTATTTAACAATACCATTTTCCCTCTCCTTTCAGGTTCTCCGTGTGGTACGTCTCATCAAAGCCTCACCCATGCTGGAGGGTTTTGTATACAAAATCTTCGGCCCTGGAAAAAAGTTAGGATCTCTCATCACCTTTACCGTTTGCTTGCTGATCATAAGCTCCAGCATTTCAATGCAGTTGTTTTGCTTCCTTTGCGATTTCACCAAATTCGAAACATTCCCCGAAGCCTTCATGTCTATGTTCCAAATTTTGACTCAAGAAGCCTGGGTTGAGGTCATGGACGAGACCATGATACGCACCAGTAAAACTCTAACTCCTCTAGTGGCCATATATTTTATACTCTATCATTTGTTCGTAACCCTTATCGTGCTGAGTTTGTTCGTGGCGGTTATTTTGGATAATTTGGAGTTAGATGAGGACATTAAGAAATTGAAGCAATTGAAATTTCGGGAACAAAGTGCCGAAATCAAGGAGACATTGCCGTTTCGTTTGAGAATTTTCGAGAAATTCCCGCAATCGCCACAGATGACAATACTGCATCGAATACCCAATGACTTTACGCTGCCCAAGGTGAGGGAGTCTTTTATGAAACAATTTGTTATCGAACTGGAAAGCGACGACCCCTCGATGGAGAGTTGCAAGAGGCCCACCTCGGAATACTGGGAATCGTCGAGGGCATTTCGTAAACAGAAACCTGTTCGGATTATGAATGAAACGGCCAAGGTGCGCTCGGCCGGCAGCAGTTTGAGAAAATTGGCCATAACCCATATAATCAAGTAAGTACTTGAAGGCTTGCATTAACGGCTCCGGCAAATTTCTCATTAAAGTTCTGACACAAATTCTTTAAGTGATTCGAATAATCAACGTTTGATGTTGGGCGATTCGGCCATGTTACCGGTGGTGGGTGGAAAATGCGGCCTAAAATCCCAGGGTACTATAACGCATTCGAAACCATGGCGTGTGGACCAAAAGAAGTAAGTTAATAGTTCTAAGAATGAGTTCCGCGAAAGCGAATTATTGATTAATCTCAAAATTATCATATGCTTGAGAAATTCGAAAAAATATTGTCTAAAATTTGCTCTAGGGCTAAGCATACACATATAAAATCTTTAGGTGGAACAACTGTGTTCTGTAATTGAAATGGGAAAATGGGGAAACCGGTCTAACTTTAACCAGGATGTTTTCTCAATTTTTTTAAAAAAGTGTTCTAGTTTCGACCTTTGAACTGAATTAATTTATGGATTGCTACGTGCATAAATGTAAATAATTTATGTTCTGCGAGATAGAATTGTTAATATATGGCATGGAGTTGGAAGTGCAGATGGCGCCCAACGCACACAGGGGTCAAATCACAAGATTAATTTGAAGTATTAGTTTTTTCCCATCAAAATTGCCAATTTTAAAATTGAAACATTGAATATGGTTAGTTATAAGCGTTTCAGAACAAAAAAAGTTCTAAAAAGAGTTCTGTAAAAATATTTTAAAAATTAATTATAAATATGACCATATTTCCGCCATATTCGAAAAGTATATGGAGCTAAAAAAATGAAGTTGAAAAGTGTCAGTCGTTATTGCCGACATACCCCTAGCCAATGTTCGATTGTTTAAATATATTTTTACTTCTGTAATGATTATTCAAATTGCTGACTCTCTATGGAGTATGTTCCGAAGGAATGGGTCAATATTTTCATATCGTATCGGATCTAAATAAATATGATAAAAATATTGCAATGTGCCATCTTCAGAGCATATCTTGTATTAGTAGAAATAATTTGATTTGTGAAATATGAAGAGAACCGGATGTTTATTTCGGATGTTATGAACCTTTTGGATATTCAAAATGTTGACCCTTTGTGTGGGGGGTTCCAGAAGGAATGGTCCGATCTCTATCATCTTTATAGCAGATATTGTGTTGATAAAAATATTGAGATGTACCAAGTTTAAATGGAATCGGATGCTTATTTCGCGTTTTATGAGCTTCATGGATAATCCAAATTTTGACCCTTTGTGGGGGAGGTACCAGAAGGAATGGATCTATATATCCCATCTTCACAGCATTTTATAAGAGTTGCAATAATTCAAAATTAACCCTTTGTGGGGGAGGTACTTGATGGAGTGAATCGATATTTTCCATTTTCGCACCTGACCTAGCACTGATGCAAATTTTAGAATTCGCAAAGTTGGAGCAAAAGCGGATTATCCTTTACTTTTTTTTTCAGTAAATCATTTTCTTCGAAAATGTTGACATTTTGTGAGGAAGGTACCAGAAGGAGTGGGCCGATATTGCCCATCTCCGAACTCGATCTAAGTTCGATAATTATATTACGATGTATCAAGTTTGGATCAAATTGGATACTCCCTTCGAGAGTTAGCGTGTGCAACAGCCAGACAGACTTACGGACGGACATCGCTAGATCAACTCCAAATGTCCTGAAATTGATTTGGTCCAAAGAAATCTAGGGTCTAAAACCGTTATTTCGATGAGGCACGTTTTGGCCGTATCAAATGATGTATATCCTCTCTAGCCATATACCTGGGGGTATAAAAAATGCGTCCAATGTCGGCGAAGATATTTCCATGACATTCTCAAATAGCCAAATATCTATAAATCTGTCGTAAAGCCTTTGTTAGCTGCCGTTTACGGTTGATGGCTTATGAAACTCGTTCTGCAGCACAACGCTTCGTAGGGGTGCGAAAATATACATGCCATTCATAACTCAGATGCTTCTAACGGTTGTTATAACCAACCAATCCATTCCCTTTTGTTACGCAGGCGTATTGTTGCTACTTGTTCTGATCGAATGACGTTGGTTGCAGTGACCTACCGGTAACTTGTGTTGATCTCATTTCATGAATGACAACAAGGAGGTCCAATCGATGATTCAGGGTAATTATCTAATGAGGTCTCCTCACAAAATGAATAGCTAAACTGATATGAGGAAATTTAGCCTTTTATGGTCATTACAGAACTGTTTTTTACTACCACATCAGATTTCCCCTTTATGTTATGGAAAAAAATTTCAAAACTGGTAGATTCTTACAGGTTTTGGAACAGAACATTAAAATTTAGGTTAAAGAACAACAAAGTATTTCAAAATCCAAAACAACAAAATAAATGAATTTCGTTACCATTAGGATGTGTGCGAAAATGAACAAATGACTTCCGCCGTCACACAGTGCGGTTGGCGCCCAACGTTTTAAACTTAAGCTAGCAAATATTTCATTTGGAACGGTTTGATTTAATTGGCGCCCAACATTTAGCACTAGTATAGTCAGACCTCATTGGAGCCGCAAAACTTCCCCAGCCGTTATAAGAGATCAACAGGTTCCTTAGACATGCACTTGGTGGTGTCTGCTAGTGTCTTGAAGATATTGTTCTAACTTTTCAATTCAGGTGTGATTTGCCCGGACGGCTTCAACATGTTGTTTAATATGATCCCTAGGATTTCCCTCTACCAGCATATTCAGCTGTGTTCTCATCTCCGCAGACCATGTGATAATGAGTGTGGCTGTTGACTAAATAGCTGATATCCGGAACCAGAAATTCAAACCACGTAGAATGAAACAGGGAATTTCCCGACCCGCTACATGAAATGGCAAGGTTGGGTAATATCTCTGGAATTGCGCAGTCGAAACCTTTTCGTAATTCCTCGTCTTTCAGATGACATAGAGATCGTAACGTATGAGGATTATTGTACGATCATAGGTTCTTGTGCTTGATGACATGTATGTGTAAGGTTGAGCACCACAGTTCGGATCTTAATGATATATCATAAATTCTCCCACTTCCGAACACAAGTCTTTGTTATCCGGGGTAGTCAGGGGTTTTGATTTCAAAGTATTCTTCATTCCCAACATTTCCCTCAAATAATTATTCTTCCGAGCTTTTCATTCCCTGCCCACATGCTTTACTTAATTGGAAATTGAAAAAATTTTCCCCCTTCGCATACCATAATAGGGGGGTTTCCCACAAGTTTCGGCCTCTCCGAACTTAACGTAGTTTAGTACTTGCAAATATAAATTAATATTTCACAGATTTGGATCACGTTCCATTCGACGTAGCGTACGATCGGGTTCGATAAAGCTGAAACAAACCTATGAACATCTGATGGAAAACGGAGACATTGCCTCAGCGCCGAGGGCAAATTCTGGTAGAGCGAGGCCACATGATTTGGACATTAAATTGTTGCAGGCCAAGCGGCAACAGGCTGAAATGAGACGAAATCAGCGGGAGGAGGATTTGCGTGAGAATCATCCATTTTTCGATACGCCATTGTTTTTGGTGCCGCGGGAGAGTCGTTTTCGCAAGATTTGTCAGAAGATTGTGCATGGGCGTTACGATGCTCGGCTCAAGGATCCGCTGACGGGAAAGGAACGCAAGGTGCAGTATAAGAGTTTGCAGTAAGTGGAATACATTTAATGCTTTAAACAATTTAATAAACGTTGTTTTATCTTTCTTAGCAACTTCTTGGGCCTCGTCACCTACTTGGATTGGGTAATGATATTCGTGACCACTCTCTCCTGCATTTCAATGATGTTCGAGACGCCCAATGATCGAGTGATGGATCATCCTACCTTGCAAATAGCCGAATATACCTTTGTCATTTTTATGAGCCTGGAATTGGCTTTGAAAATCCTGGCCGATGGTTTATTTTTCACCCCAAAGGCCTACATCAAAGATGTGGCAGCCGTTTTAGATGTCTTCATTTACATTGTATCGACCCTGTTCCTATGTTGGATGCCCAAACAAGTTCCCACAAATTCGGCGGCCCAATTACTAATGGTCCTGCGTTGCATACGACCGCTGAGAATATTCACTTTGGTACCGCACATGCGTAAAGTGGTCTATGAATTATGCCGTGGCTTCAAAGAAATCCTCTTGGTATCCACCCTCCTGATACTGCTGATGTTCATCTTTGCCAGCTATGGCGTGCAATTGTATGGTGGCCGTTTGGCACGTTGTAATGATCCGACAATCACAAGACGTCAAGATTGTGTGGGTGTGTTTATGCGTCGGGTATTTGTAACGAAAATGAAGTTGACCCTGGGCGAGGGAGAATCCTTTCCGGCAATGTTGGTTCCCCGGGTCTGGGCAAATCCAAGACGATTTAATTTCGATAATATTGGCGATGCTATGTTGACGTTGTTCGAGGTCCTATCATTCAAGGGATGGCTGGATGTGAGAGATGTACTAATTAAAGCTGTTGGACCGGTAAGTTATCCGAAATTTCAAATTTGTTTTTTTTTTGTTCGGTAAAGGGCTGTACACAGTGCTGGATCCATTTAGCTGTCCAATAAACCGTTGGTGTGCGTCAGTGTGAATACTCTTCTAACCTATGTGATGAATTGGCATGGGTTCCTCAAGGTTTCCTCTTGATCTACCGGCAGGTAATCAGACCCATCGTTGCCTATACCTTCCTCGTCAGATTTGATTTTCGTCTCACCAGATGGAAAAGTTAAGGTTGTGGGAAAGAAAAATAGTATCCTCCTGTCTGGGCCTCCGCCCCCGTGGGGCAAATTGCTCCTATAGGGCCCATTCTTATAGGTCGATCTACGATAGAACGAAAATTCAGACGTCTTTATGACGAAGACTGGGCTGGCATTTTTAGACAGATGTCAGCTCATAGATAATAGCGGACCAGCTTTGAGCTCGGAAGCATTTGCCTCCAGTTGTCCTTTCCAGGCTGAACGAGCTGGGCCTGCTTCACGGGAATGGCAGTCTTCTATTCTTTCAGAGGACTGGTACACAGCTACGCTCGGCTCACTTAAGTTAGGATAAGTAAAAAAAATTGACGAACTTGTTGTAGTTGGTGTAACATCAACATATGTTGCGTGTTGCTTTCTGCTAGTCTGGTTCTAACTCCAAATTCAAAAAGTCAGGTTCAAAAAGTTCTTCGGGCTTGGCAGGGTTATTAAAAGGGTGTAAAGTGGTGGTGTATCGCGCTCTGGACAGTCGTTTTGCACATCTTCATCAATTCTCGAAAAATTCTGAACGAAGTTGAACCAAAACTACAATGGTTTGATTAGGTAGCCGACGTTTTTTTCAACTGCAGTTTATAGGGGGTGCACTCCGAGGACGACATTTTTATGAATGCCATTCAGTCTTGTCTAAAAGGCGTTTTGATCTGGAGGCTCTCTCTTATAAAGTTGGGCATGTTTGGATACTCTTCCAAAGCGTTGCATTCGCAGATCGCACTTCGACCACACCCCCAGCCTGACTTATAGCGCTGTAAGAAGTCAACAAGGTCTTCTTGTTCGTGTCCAAGTATTTCTAGGATCTTAGATCATTCAATTCTCTAGACGTGCACACTCAGCTGTGTTCTTATCTCCGCAGACTATATAGTAAAGGGTGTAGCTGTTGACTTAGTGGTGGATATTTTCCTCTCGTGGAAGAAGCCGTTAGGATCCGGGTGATAAAAATTCAGCAGTTATTCGTCATATTCATCAAAAAATAAGACCCGACGACATGACCGTGCGACCGCTTACGCTATGATATCTGTGTCATCTGGAGGGCGAGTAAGGTAGCGGTTAAACAGTTACACAGATATCACCCCATTTTGGGGAACTCCTAGATCCACTCTACGGGGTTTGGACTTCGGGTTTCGGAATTCCACGTACGACTGTCGTCCACACATACAGTTGATGATCCAACCTTTCAAAATTAGACGAAGTGTAGTTTTCCCAACATCCTCAAAGAATGTGGGGTAATTGGGTATTAAACGCCTTTCATAAGTCTTGGACTACCAATACTGTTCTATTATGCGGCTTATTCTGGTTCAATCCTCGTCTAATATGTGTGCATATGGCGTGGAATACTGTTGTGGTCAGAATCCATACTGATGGTAGGCAACTGAATAGCTTCAGACATGTTATTGTCAAGTCACGTAATGGGTGATACTATGGTTAAATCTGCTCTTCCAGTGTTGATCCCCTCCGGTTATTACTTCTGACGGAATGCCACAACGCATAATGGGATTAAAATCCTCTTGTACCAAGCGGTTATTGCCTACCAACAGCGGTTCCCAGATATTAATCAGCGGGATATTCACATTAAGCATCTCTACCTTGGCAAGATCCACACTTGACTGGTACGCCCATACATTCCATGTATGATTCACTAGAGACTGGCACAAGCGAGATAGGCCAGTATTGAACAGAATAATGTAACAGAAAAAGCTAATCCCCACCTCCGCCTTTGGGGCGATCCTTCCTCGATGCGTGGTAACCATAATGATGCCTGCAATTTCATTGAGATTCGTTTTGTGCAGTGCTGCAAGCAAAATATTCCTCCACTTCATAAAATCCATTATCTTTTCTGTCTTGCCTCAGAGTCCGTTGGAAGGGAATTACTAAAATGATACACATTCAGTAGGTGAAACCGCAACATTTTGCATGATGTTCTGCAGTAGAGGTGGTTCACTAGACTGCGGTGGAGTTTCATACATAGATTTTTAAAATCTAGTTCATTACACCGAGCGTTCCACCTACTTCATCTCCTTTAACTGAGCAAGTACATAAATATAGTTCTAGTTTTAGTTCAGTGAATTAAAATGAACTACATTTTTTGGCTTAGTTCACACGCTCCATACAATGAATCGTATAATCGAAACAGTTCGTTCGTGAACTGTAAAACTTTATCCGCACTCCGACGACTCTGGCGAAGAGTGCATTGCAAAATCGTAGTTCGTTAGGGATGCAGTGCAATTGATTTCCGCGTGAGTAAGGGAAGTGCGGCTATTATGACCAGATGCTCTCTGAAATAATGCTATACTTTTTCATTTTTTTCATTAATTTTTTTATAGATTCAAGCCGTCTACATTCACATCTATATTTTCTTGGGCTGTATGATTGGTCTAACCCTATTCGTGGGCGTTGTCATTGCCAACTATTCGGAGAATAAGGGTACAGCTCTTCTAACTGTCGATCAGAGACGTTGGTGTGATTTGAAAAAGAGATTGAAAATTGCTCAACCCTTGCATTTGCCACCTAGACCGGATGGTCGCAAAGTTCGGGCATTTGCTTATGATGTCACGCAACATATTTACTTTAAACGTTTTATAGCGGCAATTGTTTTGATCAACAGTGCATTGTTATCGATAACGGTAAGTCGATGAAACCAGAAATAAAGGGTGAAATAGATCAACGCTTAAATCGTTGACTTTGGTGTGAAAGTAAAACAGTGTTGCCAGTTGTAGCTGACAACAGTGTTGCTTTTTCACGTTTCATTCAGCCAACGATAAAATAATCATAAACAAAATAGTTAAAAAAATTATTTAATAAATACACTCTCTTCCGTATTTTAGTGGATAAAAGGTGAAAGCATTACGGAAATATGCATTTTGCTCAGTGTCACACTGACATTTGTCTTTGTGGTCGAGGTGGTGATGAAAATTATCGCCTTCACACCACGCGGCTATTGGCAGTCACGCCGCAATCGTTATGATCTTTTGGTAACAGTATCCGGAGTAGTTTGGATATTTCTACAAACTATTTTAAGGGTAAATATTTTGAATTTCTTCTTTATTTTTGAGATTAATATTAACTTTTAAATTTATCTTTCAGAATGACTTATCATACTTCTTTGGTTTTATGGTGGTGATTTTGAGATTTTTCACCATTACCGGCAAACACACCACACTAAAAATGTTGATGTTGACAGTTGGCGTGTCTGTGTGTAAATCGTTCTTTATCATATTTGGCATGTTTCTGCTGGTGTTCTTTTATGCCTTGGCTGGAACGATACTATTTGGTAAGCAAGATTATGATATTTAAGAAAAATCTGACTTATCACTTCATTTTACATTTATAATGAACAATTTTAAGCAAGAAACTGTAAATCTTCGCAAGATTAGAAATTTAATGAAATTCATGCAAAGTAATTTATTATGGAATACTGCAACAGTTTAATTAAGCCATTGTACTTATTCTTCAAGTACTCCTATTTTATATTCCGATCGTTTTTATTAAGATCATTTATGGCGTGCTGAACGATATATTAAGTAGAATTGTGATTTCTAGGTTAATTTTGATATTTCCATTACATTTCCTAACATTTTGGTGCCTTAAACTGGCATTTACATAAGAAAAATTACCTGGAATCAGAGTTGTAGCTGTCTAACATTTTTCAAAGAATTCCAATACCTCAAAGCGAAACTCGTACACTTCGCAAACAATTTTCTTGCATGCAATTTATGATTGTTATCAAATTCACTACCAGAAGAAACATATATTTTTTATTAGTGTATAGGGTACTAGAACTAGCCGTAGAACAAAAGTTTACTCTTTTTTATTTATTTAACAAAATAATGGCATTTATTCTAAAACTCATCAAATTTCTATGCAAAAGCTAAACTTGTATAGCTTTCATTTATACGGCAACCCTGTTCCGAACTGCAACCAACTTCACGCGAAAACCATAAATCGCTAAGTAAGATATCTGAGATTGTTAATAGAAGCCGATTCACAGTTCAGTATATTATAAAACGGTTCAAAACAGATGGATGTGTGGAAAATAATAAAAAAACGTCGAATAATAAAATATTTACCTTGTTGGAAAATGTATTTGGGGATGTCCCTCAAAGCTAATTTATCACAAATTTCCACGTGTTGTGTAATTTACCGACGTAAATATTAAAAAAAAAATTAAAATGGGAAGACAACGAGCCTAAACCACTGTTGAAGTGAGAAATTTAGTAATTAAAAATTAGAAAAACGGTAAACCGCTAAGTGAGATATCTGAGATTGTTAAAAGAAGCCGATCTACAGTCCAGTACATCATAAAACTGTTCAAAACATATGGATGAGTAGAAAATAAGTAAAATCGTCAAATAATAAAATATTTACCTTGTGTGATGAGAAGTATATTTTACGGCAAATCGAAAAGGATCAATTTTTGAGTGCACCAAAGCTCGCAAAAATTGTTGAAAGGGATTTGAAAAAAGTAGGTTGGCCCCAAACAACAAGAAATGTACTGCATAAGTCGAATTACAATGGAAGAAGAGCTAGACATAAACCTCCTATCAGCAAGTGAAATCAAGAAGTAAGATTGCGATTTGCCAAGGAGCACATACCAAAAGATGTTTCATTTTGGAAGAATGTGCTGTTCACGGACGAGAGCAAATTTAAAATGTCTGCTTCAGATGGCAGACCTTATATATGGAGAAGGGCAAATGAAGCCCACAGTGACGAACGGTGGTGGATCAGTAATGGTGTGGGGTTCATTTTCAGCCTCTGGACCTGGTGTATTGCATTTTATTATTATGGATCAGACTATATACCTTAACATTTTGAAAGAAAATTTGCCACTCTGTATGGAAAAGCTCGGCCTTGGCGAAGATTAAGACAATGATCCGAAACACAAGGTTTATAAAGTGCGGTCATGGCTGCTATATAATTGTCCCCACATCATGGATACACCAGCCCAGAGTCCAGACATAAACCGGAGCTATATCGATGGAAAAATCCGCCAGCATACCATATCTTGCAAAGAAGATTTGAAGAAAGCTTTGTTGGAAGAGTGGCAAAAAATTGAATCTATGCCAAATAGGCTACAAATGGTAAAAAATGTAAAGGAATTCATACAAAATATTAATGTCTAGAAATACTTTAAATTATACGAAGTGTACGAGTTTGGCTTTTTTCTTTAGATGTACGAACAATATCGCTTCTCTTTCTGTGCTGAAAATATATATAAATGTTGGCCTTTTGTGGGGGAGGTACCAGAAGTAGTGTACCGATATTGGCCATCTCCGAACTCGATCTAAGTTTGACAAAAATATTACGATGTACCAAATCGGATACTCCCTTCGAGAGTTATCGTGCGCACCAGACAGACGACTAGATCGATTCCAAATGTCCTGAAACGGATTAAGTCCAAAGAGACCCAGGGTCTAAAACAATTATTTCGTCTAGCCACGTTTTGATCGTATCAAATGATATATGCTCTCTCTAGCCATATGGCTGAGGGTATAAAAATAAACGGATTCGCTACTAAGTACTAACTATAAATTTCCCTCAGACCCGTTGCTTGTCACTGACTGCTTTGCACCATCCGCAACCTGTGGACGCGTCGTATAGCAATTCGTTATGTTCGCTTTCGGGGATTATATGGCTGTTAAAAAATATAAAAACTACATCTGAGTTTCGTATTTAGCTTAAATCGGGATCAAGGCCTACATAATATCGGCCAGGAAGACTACTTTTGACAATAAATATAGTAGCTTTTACACTATTGTGATATGACTCTCTTTGAATTTCAAATCACAGTTATGTTTTTGACAGCAAACATGGTTTTCAGATGGGCTTTCTGGTCGACCTTATCTAGGGCTTGATCGAGATATCAAAGTTCAACATTTGTTTTCGATTTATTCAGAAAGTTGGAATCCGGCTCATACCTAGTACTTGAAAAAATGTACAAAGGAGAAAAATGTTAAATTATATTTTTGTCCTTTAAGAATTTTATAGAACAAGAAATCCAGCACCTGGCCTTAAGAATTGTGAAAATATTAATTTCCAGTATTCTAAGCGCTAACTCCCTTTTAAATGTAAATTTTAACTTTTTCTTCTTGACAACATTTTAGGTACTGTCAAATATGGCGAAGGCATTGGACGAAGAGCAAATTTTGGTTCCCCCGTTACAGGTGTTGCTATGCTATTTCGTATTGTCACCGGTGAAGATTGGAATAAGATAATGCACGATTGTATGGTCCAGCCGCCGTATTGTACACCGGGGAAAAATTACTGGGAAACCGATTGTGGTAAGTATGAGAATGCCTTTGAAAGTGGTTTGTTCCATCCATGGTCAAATTAAGTAGGTAAAGTCATTTCAAATAAGCATATCCATCCCCTGGTCAAATTTTACTGCCTAGACAACATATATCCAACATATAGATTTTTAAATATTAATTTTGAATAATTTTGAAAAAAAAAATGTAAACATATGATTGCAAGACATTACCTTTTTAATTCTCCCAGTTGAATTTGAAAGTCAAATATTGGTTATGTGAAACATTTTTTATTTGAATTGCAATAGCATTCAACGATGGCGCCCAACTAATCCATTTTCATTATATTAACTGATTTATTTAAATTTATTTAAACAAAATGTAATACATATGGCGCCCAACGTAACAAATATAGCTGATTTCATGATGTAATAGGTTCACAGGCTACGAGTCTTAAACACGGGAAGGCACGTGGTCAAGTAACATTCCAGAGATATGGAGTTCTGTTAATGTCAACACGATGTTTTGTCTCGTCGATCTAGTCACCTCTTTAAACCGCTGCTATAGTGCCAGATAAGAAAACTTTTCGAGACTCTCTTTTCAAATGAGCAGTACGTAATATATCAACTGGGTCTTCTAGTATCCGTAACCTATGGGCTTGTCGTAGAACAAACAGGTTTGCTTTCTCAAAGTGTGAACACTTTTCTAAAAGTCGCCGCTTGAACATCCTCATTTCAAAAGAACCCAATATTGTTTTCATTTTGTTCGCAGACGCATGGGCCTCTTAAAATTTTAACATATTCTTAATACGGATACCCAATTGTCATAAATCGGAGTCGGATTTTTGGATTGGTCATAGACATTGGATATATTGCTATAATATCTTGCATGGCGCCCAACATCGATATTGCAAAGCTATTGAATATTGGGTATTTTAAACTATTTCATATTGTTCTTTAATACTTAGATCATACAAAAGGTTGGGCGCCATAAATGAATAACATGTGATCTGAAATCCATGAAACATCCATAAAGGCAATCATGGCGGAAAATGTTTTTAAACGAATATCCTTTTTATATCCTTCACCACCTTTGGAGGATATATTAACTTTGTCATCCCGTTTGTGACTCCTCGGAATACTCATTTTAGGTCATACAAATGATATATTCTATATCAGCGTAAAATTCCAGGTCGATTAAGCCCGTCTGTCTGTTCGTTGTAGTCATGCAAACTTTCGAGAAAATCGTGCCTCATCGAAACAACGGTTTTAGACCCTAGGTCTCTTTGGACAAAATCCGTTTCAGGACGATCTAGCGATGTCTGTCCGTCTGTTTGTTTGGCTGGTGCGCTCGATAACTCTCGAAGGGAGTATCCGATTTGATCCAAACTTGGTACATCGTAATATTATTGCCAAAATTAGATCGAGTTCGGAGATGGGCAATAACAGTCAACTCCTTCTGGTACCTTCCCACAAAAGGTCGAAATTTTCAATAAAATATTTACTGCACAGAAAGAGAAGGGATACTCCGATTTGCTCTAACTTTGCAAATCCTAATACTTGCATCAGTGCGAGGTCAGGTGTGAAAATGAACTATATCGGTCCACTCCATCAAGTACCCCCCCACAAAGGGTGAAAATTTGGAATAACTATAACTCTTATAAAATGTGATGTAAGAGTCCGATTGTCTTCAAATTACACAAATTCCAATATTTTTATAAACCAAAGGTCTGGTATGAAGATGGTATATATCGATCCACTTCTTCTGGTACCTTCCCTACAAAGGGTCAACATTTTGGTCAATATTGGCCAACTGCTACAGAATCTCCCCCATAAAGAGTCAACAGTTTGAATAATCATAACGCAAGGCTTGAGGTATACATCTGTCGGCAAAACCGACTGATACTATTTTACTTGTTCAAATTTCATGCTGGGCGACATCAATGTTTTACCTTACATTGTGTCATTTTAAACATTTCTAATAACTTTTTATCATTTTTTTCAGGAAACTTCACGGCAAGCCTCATCTATTTCTGCACATTCTACGTCATTATAACCTATATAGTGCTGAATTTGCTAGTGGGTTAGTATAAAATGACCTTGGCGTATTTATTTACAAGTTAATATTCTGTTGATTCTATCCTCCAGCTATTATCATGGAGAACTTTTCACTGTTCTACTCGAACGAAGAGGATGCCCTGCTCTCCTATGCAGATATACGTAATTTCCAAAACACCTGGAACATTGTGGATATCCATCAGCGTGGTGTCATACCGGTACGTCGTGTAAAATTCATATTGCGTTTGCTCAAAGGACGTTTGGAGTGTGATCCGCAAAAAGATCGACTGTTATTCAAATACATGTGCTATGAACTGGATAAACTGCACAATGGTGAAGATGTTACCTTCCATGATGTGATCAAGTAAAAATTCGAAAAACATTTATTTCGAATTGAAAAATTTTAATCATGATTTGTTTTGTCTCGTTTTTAGCATGCTCTCATATAGATCCGTGGATATTCGTAAGGCCTTACAGCTGGAGGAATTGCTGGCCCGTGAAGAATTTGAATATCTGGTGGAAGAAGAAGTGGCCAAAATGACAATACGCCATTGGTTGGAGGGTTGCCTCAAGAAGATAAGAGCTCAAAATGCCTATGTAAGTTAACATTCTGAAACGTATCCTACAATGATACCCACAATGCACTCCTGCCTTTTCAGAAGCAACAAAATTCCCTCATAGCTGGCCTGCGTGCCACAAATGAGCCGATAATACGACCCAGTGTACAAGAAGACAAAACCCCCACTGCTCTGGGTGACAAATCGGTCATTGCCACAATAAGCGGTACTGTGGCAGCTGCCACATGTCCACCCACCAGTGATGCCTTTTCGCCAACCTTTAGTTCGACGGAGAACGAAGAGAAGGATGTCAGCACCAGTGCCATGGCATCAACACCCGGGGCGGGCGCCACTGCCGAAACATCTACTGTACAGGCTACACAGCGCATCATTACCAGCACCAAACGAGGCTATGCCCTTAATCGCTCCGATTCCACGGGAAGTAGCGCTGGACGCAAATTCCTTGCACCAACATCCTCCGATCCCCAACGTTCAACGCTCACGGACAAGGAACGTTTACACATTGCCAATCAGCAGAAAAAGAAAAATTCCATGACAACCAGTACCCTGCCCGTAGTTCCGCTGCCAGCATTGCCGGGCCATAAAAAGAATAGTTTCTTTGCGGGTGACATCAGTCAATTCCATTATCCAACACTGAATCATTTCGATCATGGTCACATACCGGCCTTGGGTAGTCCATCGGGTCTGATGCCTCACATAATACCCGGCACCAAGTTATTACCCTTCAATAATCAAGCGAATGCGGTCTACGAGGTACATGATTGGTGGCAGGAGCAGGTGCTGTGTACTCAAAATAGCGACGATGAAATGTAATCTGTTTTTGCCAAATAATTTATGTTTTTTTTTTTATGTTTACAAGGATTAGAGACAAGTACAAGATATATATTTTTATATGGAACGTTTAGTGGTTAGAGAAGCAACGAAGAAGACGAAAAATTCGATGTCATTAGGTTTAGTTGAGTATTGGTGTCAAATTGTTATAATAGTTTAATTAGCTGTGTAAGAATAAATTTAATTGTTGTTAATAAAGGTATATTAACCATTAAGTCATCTGAGATTGATTTCGAAGCGGGTATCGGGACGGGATTTTCTAACTCATTTTTTGAGTTACCCAAAAAAATCGCTAAAATTAAAATTCGTAAAATTTCGGTAATTAACGATTTTTTTTAACGACCAAAATAAAGGGATCTCTAAGTCTTACAGATAGTAGCAATGCTATCGATTTTAATATATCGACTACTTCCTATACTTTATATGAGATATGTGCAAATTTTTTAAATGGTGGAAGATATAGCGGACCGAAGGATTCCATTTCCATACTTCGACTAATACAGATAAAAAATATTGGCGTTTTCAAAATTTGAAGGAAATCGAACATTTATATTCAATTTTATGCGAAATCATAAATTTCGATAAATTGCATATTCATGTCAGATTAAGAAATGCAGGTGGAGATGAAAAAACTGCAACCAACTTTAGACTGCCGTCATTTCTAAGCCACTTCGAGTCACACAGGTGTTAAAATTATTCCAAAGACAGACAGTTTACAAGCGTGCAGAAGCATTTTGGTGAGAATTTTCCAAAAAAAAATTTGATGGAATTCAAGCGTGACAGTGTGATTTCTTTATATTTGGCTGGAAAACCATAAGTGGCTATCGTCAGAGCACTCCGGCATTTAAATATGAATAAATCTTTTGTGTCTCGTAGCATCGCTCGTTACCGTAATATAGGTAGCGTAGCCCTAAGTTAAGAAAGTGGACGGAAGAAAACAGCAACATCGCCAGAAATGGTTCGAAAAGTAAAGAAGCGACTAGATCAAAACCCGCGCCCAAAAAATGGGTCGTGAGCTGAACATATTGCACAACATATTCCATTCGGCAAATATTGAAAAATGAGCTCGGGCTAAAGCCATTGAAATTCCAAAAAGTGCAAGAACTTACACCGCAACAGAAAGAAAATAGACTTAAAAGAGCTTGGCCGAAAGTGGTGAACTGCCGAATTTGGTTTTCTCCGTCTCCGATGAGAAAATATTCGTTGTCCAGCTGTTTGTAAACAAACAAAATGATCGTGTTTACTTGCCAAAGAGGTCAGCTGAAAATGTGCACCTTCGGTTGGCTACCAGAACTCAAGTACTGGCCATGGTGATGGTGTGTGCCGCCATAACAGCCGATGTTCGCTCTCCGCTCGTATTAATCGACCGTGATATCAAAATAAATGCCGAATATTATCGCGAAAATATTATGGAGTGTGTATTAAAGCCTTCGACACGCAAAAATTTTGGCCTCAGACCTTGAACATTCCAACAGGACTCAGCACGCGCCATCCAAGTTTGGTTACAAAAAGAGGTTTCTCGCTTCGTTTCCAGCACACAATGGCCACTAAAATCTCCGGATACCAATCTGTTGGACTACTGTGTCTGGATTATTTTGGAAAGCAAGGTTGGTAGTAAAAAAATACCAAAATGTCGCTGTGAATGGGCCAAAATACTGCAGAGCAACATTCGGGTAGCGTGTGACGGTTTCATTGGCCGTTTGAAGGCCATAATTTGTGTCAAATGGGACCAATTTGAACAAATCTAAACTTATTCTAAAATTTGATGCTATTCCCGAAATTTTTTGCTTTCATTCAATAAAAATTAAAAAAATAATGTAAAAATTATGGCGTTTAACTTTGTTGCAGTTTTTTTTTATCTCACCCTGTATATATGGGAACCCCTTTAGGTACCTCACCCACAAAGAGTCACGATTTTCAGTACTTTTCTTTACAACTTGCTATAAGTAAATATTTCTCTTAACCAGAAATCTGATATGAATATGTAATCTGATATAATATGTATCGGAATTTATGATTTCACATAAAAGTGGATATAAATGGTCGATTTACTTCAAATTTTGCCCATACAAATTCGAACTAAGGATGAATAGTAAATCTATTTTATATAAATCTACTTACATAGAGACTTAAATTGTCTTGATTCCCACCGAAAGAAGTGAGGCCAGTTTTTAAAGTTTTTTATGGCTCCCAATGTCAGGTGAAAAACAAGAGTTTAAATGTAAATATGTAAATGGTGCATTCCTTATATTGAAAAATCAAACCGATAAACTTTGTTCATTTAGTATTTTAGTAGAAGACTTCCCGAAAAATAAATTTCCATGGAGTAACGCAAAATATTTTATTGATTGCGGCAACCAAATTTCGTATTAAAACTAATATAATTTTCACCAAGTCATAACCTGGGCGACTTGTTTATATGTCGTAGCCTGATCCTCCGTTTACAAAAGACAAGGCAATTGAGTTCACGTATTCATTTCCTTACCCCTTAACTTTTTTTGTTTGTTCTTTTCATTTGATCTATAAAAGATTTCGATGGTTTTTTCCTAATTTATTTGTAGTAAAAAATTGTTTACAAATAAATATACCTTTCAACACATCGAATTTTTTTCCAACCTACCTTGGTTTTTTTCATAAATAAAATTTTCAAAATATATATTTTTTTAACATTTAAAAGTTAGCAATCATTTTTCCTATCGATTTAACGCTTTATTTGCTGCAACCTATCGATTATCCCCGATAACAGTGGATATGGCAACGCCAAGCCATCTGTTATCAGTTTTTGGTGTATTTGCTTTTGTCGCCACATTCTAAACATTTCACAATTTTCTTTTGAACTTACTTCGCTTCGCCCCCTAAAGACTAAAATTGACGGCGTTCATTGCAACGTTTCAACGGCTCATCATTCTAGCCGGATGATTTTTTGTTGTTTTGTTTTGTAAACGTTTCGGTCGGTGGTGAGAAAGTTAGCGGATTTTATGGAAATATAGATTGCCATCCCATAGAAATGGCCGATGACGATGATTCGGGCGTTCATCGCCTCGAAGGAACCAGTGGCAGTGAAGTGCGTGGCGGATTGATAATTAAAAAGGCAAAGACCGATGATGGCAACAAGTTCAAAGTTCCGAAACCCTCAATTTTGGGATTGGATAAATTGGCGGCACAAAAACGCAAAGAACGTGAGGAAAATGACCGTCTTATTTCGTTTAGAGACAACGAACATGATGACGATGATGATAGGCAAAGTGGAAGCAAGACTCCATCGACGGCCGCAAATCTCAGTGAGTTTGCCTTCAAGAAACCGGATACAATGAGTTTCCAAAAGATCAGTCGCCAGTTGAGGGCTCACAAGGATGAAACCCCTTCGCATACGGGTGGTGTATCCGAAGAGGCCAGAGAACGTTTGAGAGAGCACATCAAGAGAGATCGCAGCAAAGGCGGTGTACATTATTCCACTAAAAGTTATGAGGACCGTGATGAGGATAAAGATCGCAGTAGATCATCATCGTCGTCGTCATCATCTTCTTCAAGAGACAGGGATCGAGATCGGGAACGTCATAGAGATAGAGACCGAAGTCGTGATAAACGTCGTGATCGAGATAGAAGTAGGGAGCGTAATAGAGATCGTGACCATCGTAGAGACCGTGATCGTGATCGGGATCGCAGCGAACGGGACTCAACTCGTAGTGTAAGTACGCCACGATTTCGGGACGAGCCTAAAACTCCGTCTGGTGTCTCAGTATCGGGTAGTGCATGGGACGATGATGATCCAGCCGAACGTTCGTCGCGAAAATCGTCTTGGGATTTCCCAACACCAAAATCTTATGCCAGCTCTGAGAAGGGTGATTGGTCTGAACGTAGTTCCAGCAGTGGTTTTGGTTCCATGTCAGGCTCGCGTAGCCGTTCTCGTCGTGATAGAGAAGACGACACACCTCGTCCTACTCCAGCCCATAAGTACAACCAATGGGCTAATGATCGAAAACGTTCCGGGGCAACTCCATCAACGGGACGCAGCAATCGCCAACCTTGGGGCGAAAGTGAGGAAGATCGAGATATGTGGGAGGAGGAACAAAGACGTTTGGACCGAGAATGGTACAACATAGATGAGGGTTACGATGACGAGCACAACCCCTTCGGCAATGCCAATGCCGATTATTTCAAGAAACGCGAAGAAATGCTGGAGCAGAAACGCACCAAGCGTATCAGTGCCCAACAGAGACAAAACAACAAAGACAATGAATTGTGGGAGCGGAATCGTATGTTGACCTCTGGTGTGGTCATGTCCATCAATGTCAACGATGATTTCGACGAGGAAGCCCTGGAACGTGTCCACCTCCTGGTCCACCACATTATTCCACCTTTCCTGGATGGACGTATTGTTTTCACCAAACAACCGGAACCTGTCATACCCGTTAAGGATCCTACCTCAGATATGGCTTTGTTGGCCCGCAAGGGTAGTGCATTGGTACGAGTCTACCGGGAGCAAAAGGAACGGAAAAAAGCCCAAAAGAAACATTGGGAATTGGGTGGCACAAAGCTGGGCAATATCATGGGCATCGAGAAGAAAGTCGACGAAGAGGATGCCAAATATGACAAAGATTCCGACACTGCCGATTATCGTAAGGATCAGAAATTTGCCGATCATATGCGTGATCAAGATAGTTCGGCGGGATCAAGTGATTTTTCGCGTAAGAAATCAATATTCGAGCAAAGGCGATTCCTGCCCGTCTTTGCTGCCCGCCAGGAGCTGTTGAATATTATACGCGAAAATTCGGTGATCATTATTGTGGGTGAAACGGGTAGTGGCAAAACGACTCAGTTGACACAGTATCTTCATGAGGATGGTTATAGTAATTTCGGTATGATTGGATGTACCCAGCCACGTCGTGTTGCTGCCATGTCGGTGGCAAAACGTGTTTCCGATGAAATGGGTACCAAGTTGGGTAAGTCCGTGTAGTATAAATGCATACGGAGTTTTGTAATAATATTGTCTTTTTGTTTTCTCAGGGGAAGAAGTTGGCTATGCCATACGTTTCGAGGACTGCACATCGGAGAAAACTGTCATTAAATACATGACAGATGGTATTCTGCTGCGTGAAAGTTTACGTGATCCAGATTTGGATGGTTATTCGGCAATTATTATGGATGAAGCCCATGAACGTTCATTGTCTACAGATGTGCTGTTCGGTTTGCTGCGTGAGGTAAGTTTTTTTTTAGTCTTTCGTATTTTATGAATATCAAATTGGGAATATAACTATAGGATGTAATCGAAATGTAACAACTACTTCCAGAAAAGTCCATTATAAGAAACAATACTTGCTTACTTTCTTGATAGAATTTTCAATCAGATGTTGCTTTATACCGTTTTATATTATTATTCGACTCCGATCTAATTAATTAAGGAACTCAGAATCTCTTTATTTGCTAAGCGGGATTGATCGATTGATTTGTTTTGTCGTGTTTAAATATTTATCGAACTCTATAGTATGATTACAGTTGATCGGACATAGTATTCCTACTGAATTCAAATAGCATATACGCCAAATTGATCCAAATACAACTGTTTAACCCGACAAAAAGCTCTAATGTAAAAATACTACTGGGTAGGCCGTACGCAATCGATCTAACTTTTAATCTATTTCGTTTCTCATAGTATACCATTGACGGCCGTCTTGCAAAAGGGAATATCTTGAGGGTTTGTAGGACATGAATTCTCTTGACTATTGGCATATATTGCAACTAAGTCCTTCACTGACTCTACTGCTTTCTTAATAACAGCTTTTATGTGGTTATGACTGGAGTTTCTCAATATAATACTTCACCACAAGCCTTCATTCTATTTGAGCCTTATAAATAGTAATACCGCTAAGGGGAGGTCAACCAAAAAAATGTATCCACGTCTGTTTTTTGAAAGTGAAAATAGAGGAAAATAGAGATGGTATATACCATTTGATACAGTCAAAACGTGCCTAGTAGAAATAACAGATTTAGACTCTAGTTCTCTTTGGACCAAATCCGTTTCAGCACATTTGGAGTCGATCTAGCGATGTCCGTCCGTCTGACTGGTGCGAACGATAACTCTCGAAGGGAGTATCCGATTTTGTCCAAACTTGGTACATCGTAATATTTTGGTCAAACTAAAATCGATCTCGGAGATGGGCAATATCGGTCCACTCCTTCTGGTATCTCCCCCACAAAAAGTCGAGATTTTCATAAAATATATTTTCTGCACAGAAACGATAAACCCATTTTGCTCCAACTTAATATTTGCGTCAATGCTAGGTCAGGTTCGAAAGTGGACAATATCGGTTCACTCCATCAAGTACCTCCCCCACAATGGGTCAACGATTTGAATAATTACAACTCTTATAAAATGTGATGTGTTGATGTGTGAAGAGTGCGATTGTCTTCAAATTTCACAGATCCCAATAATTTTATTAACCCATGGTCTGGTGCCTAGATGGAATACATCGGTCCACTCCTTTTGGTAGAATCGGAATTTTCAAAAAAAAAAAAAAAAAAAAAAAAAAAGACTGCACAGAAAGAGATGCAATGCATTTGCGCCTGTTTTAAGTCAGGTACAAAAAAGGTCGAAATTTTGAACCCTTCAGCTCATAAAACGCAAAATTAATATCCAATTCCATTTAGAGTTGGCACATCTGAATATTTCTATCAACACAGAATCTTTTATAATAACGGTAAAGATCGGACCATTCCTTTTGGCACCTCCCTCACAAAGGGTAAAGGTTTTGAATAACCAAAACGTTTATAAAATCCGCAATAAGCATCAGGTTATTTTAATATTTCACACATCCCATTATTTCCACTAACGAAATTAACATCCGATTCCATTCAGACTTGGTACAACACAAGATCTGTTATGAAGATGCCATCTGCCCCACATAGGGTTCAAGATTTTGAAAAATAAAACGCTCAAAGAAAGCCAAATAAGCATTCAATACTCTTTCAATTTCACATTTTTTTTTGTTAACACCAGATCTGTTGTGAAGATGATATATGTCTGCGAACCCCTTCTGGTATCTCACTCATAACTTGCGAAACAAGTCAGCGATTTTTAACAACTTGCTATATCTAAATAATTCTCTCAACTAGAAACCTGAGATAAATATGGAATTTATGATTTCGTGTCATTTTGTCAACTATATCTGGTACGTCACGCACATTTTACTATTTTCTAAAAATTATGACATATTTCATATAAAGTCAAATTCCAAACCAGGCTCGTTGCAATATTTATATCATATTTATTTAGGTCCGATACGAAATCGACAATGTTGGCCCATTCCTTCGGAACTCAGAAATATCCTTGCCAAATCGAGATCGGGTTTAGATATATCTTTATATCATATCTTTAGTCGATTTCAATTTTATCAAATGGGCAATATAAGCCCGAATTGAAAGAATTTTGGCACATACGAACGAATTGAGGCTGGAAAAAGTGCATAAAATTTGGTAAAAATAGGTTCAGATATCATCCGATTTTATATTTTAGTCTCTCACAGCCGTAAAATGCTTTCTACAGCAACGATATTTGATCCCAGCTATCAGATACAGCATAGAAATACCTCTGCTAAATGTTATAGAGATCGGTCCAGTTTGGATATAGCTCTCATATGTATCTCTATTGTGCTAAAAAATATTCTGTGTATGCGCCCAATAGATATTCAGAAGCGGCCTTAAGGCTCAGGGCGACGGACGAGTGCATAAGCAAAGGCCACGCTACATACCATCAAAAAAATTTACAGGTAACAAGGGAGAATCAATAGAAAACTTTGTATCGAACCAGATATCTGAAACAATTGTAGCTGTCTCTCGTGAAACATTCATCCCTACCAGAGATTCATGAATTTTCGTATTACTACCGCAAATGCCGACTGGAAACTGTTGTTATACAGACGGCTCAGTGCTAGTGGAAAAAGCGGAACTGGGACTCTTTATTGAAGAACCAAATACCATAATCTCTTTCCGCTTGCTCCACCACAATACGATCCTTCAAGCGGAGGTCCTGGCGATTCGGTATTTTGATGAATTTAGAAACATTTTTCAATAAAATTGTCTGTCCACAAAAGGAGTTCATTCTGAGTACTTTACCCCCTGGAAGAGTATTGTTTATATAGGTCGACGATATCGTATATGCCTCACATAACGGTACTTCCCTATATTCGATATTTTGATCATCTTAGCTACATTTTTCAATGAAATTGTCTAAAAATCCATACTAGAACTTCTTTTTAAGCACTTTAAGAGAAATTTCTATATAGGGCCACGATAGGGTATAGCCCAAATACAACGGTACCGCCCGATATTCAATATTTTGACAATTTTAGGGACATTATTCACCTGGGTTGTTTCAAATTTCGTATTTAGAATTTGTAATGGAGATAATAATGAGATAACAAAAAGTGCAACGAAGTCAAACGCCATTTTTTTAAATTTTATTGAAAGAAGGCGCTTGCTTCATTCCAAATTACTCCAGACACATGAGTCCAACGGATTGGTATCCGGAGATTTTGGTGGCCATTGTGCTCTGGAAATGGAGCGAGGAACCTCATTTTGTAACCATTCTTGGTTGGCGCGTGCTGAGTGCGATGGTGCCAAAATGTTTGCGTCCCAAGGCTTTAATACACCCTCCAGAATAGTTTCGCGATAATATTCGGCATTTATTCTATTCGAAGCAACTCTTAAGCTCTTTTGAGTCTATTTTCTTTTAGTTGCGGTGTAAGTTCTTGCACTTTTTGGAATTTCAATGGCTTTACCCCGAGCTCATTTTTAAATATTTGCCGAGCCGATTCACGAGCCATTTTTCGGCCACTGCGACGCGGGCCATTTTTCGGCCACATTTAAATGCTGGAGTGCTTTAACGATAGCCACTGTGGTTTTCCAGCCAAATATAAAGAAATTACATTATCAGGCTTGAATTCCATCACGAATAAATTTCTTTCTGGAAAATTCTCACCAAAATGCTTTTGTGCGTTTGTAAACAAAATAATTAGCTGTTACTGTAGGACGAGCGGTTTAGAAATGACAGCAGTCTGAAGTTTGTTGCAGTTTTTTCACACCACCCTGTATAGGCTCGAAATAACGGTATCTCCCTATATTCGGTATTTTGGCGATTCTAGCTACATTATTCACCGGATTTTTTTTTCAAGTTTTGTATTTGAATATTTAATGACTTATGACAAAAGTTGCCTATGAAGGCCCACGTCTTCATATAGACCCCAATATAACGGCTATATTCGGTATTATTAATATTTCAACAGCATTTTTAAAGGATTTTATTTTTTAAAATTTCAAAATTCGTTCCAATTTGGCGAAGGGTATTCATTTTCAATAACAATTCAAATTTTAGTATAAACCCCATCTTGCTCCAATGAGAAATGTTTGGACATCAGTAAACATATTTCAGTAGAAAACTGCAATTCTGGAATACGATCCAATTTAAAAAAAAAATCATAAGTTTAGTTTTCCCGTAGTGGGGATATAAAATAATGCACATATTTTTTATTATTTTTCTTAACTTGTTTCTTTTATTGTTTTGAGTTTAGAAAATATATTTCTTCTTAACTAACCTCACTTATTGAGGATATTTTAATAATTCATTACTTTGTAGCTCCTCCTTGTATTTTGACTTAAACACTAGTAATAATAATAGATCTTTATAAAGGAGTAATAACAGTAACAAGCTCTTAAAAATATATATCTCTTTTTGCAATTTTTCTTTTAAAGTTAAATTATATAATAATAAAAAAAAATAATAAAAATAAATAAGTCTTTTCTCCATTCGTTCCTTTTCGTTTTCCGTTTTCATATAAATATATATGTGTGTATATAGAAAACAATATTAATAGTAATAATAATAGTAAAATAGTTGACAATTTATAATAGAGCACATTGTGGTTGTTTGTAATAAATGTCTCAATATAAAGTTGTTATTTTTTTCTTTAAAAAGTGGGGGGTAGTTTTATGAAAACAGTGTAAATCATGTATCCCCGAAAAACTTAAAGAAAACCCAAGTTTTCTCTAACATGTAGTTGTATGAATTCTGGGGAATTTTTACGTATAAATGAGTAGAATCATTTTTTTTAAATTATTTTGTGAAGAGTCGGGTTGGTTTGGCTAGTTTAGGCTGTGCTTTTCTTGAGTTTGAGGACTAGAACATTTTCGTTTTTATTTTTTTACATTTTTTTCTAATACTTTCATTATTCAAATTGGCAAGTAAACATTTACTAATACTTGGTATACTCTGAGTTGTTGTTTTTTTCTGCCATAATTTAAATAATTTCTAGCCAAGGCCTTAAATGGTTGTTGGTTATCTTATCATTAGAAAAAGTGTACCTCCCCAAAAAAATAAATTACCATTCATTCAATCACGTATTGAGGTATTACTTTGTGGGGGGTTTCTTTTTAAAAATATTAATTTTTTTTCGATTATCACAAATATTTGTTTTGTTTCTGTTTTAAGTGTTCTAACCCTCATTACATACCAAAACTTTTGGTGATTGATAATAACAATAATTATAATAATAATAATAGTATTTATAAAATAATCCATTCTTTGGTTGCAAATTCC
The DNA here is from genome assembly GCF_030504385.1 of Musca domestica. Taxonomy (NCBI): domain Eukaryota; kingdom Metazoa; phylum Arthropoda; class Insecta; order Diptera; family Muscidae; genus Musca; species Musca domestica. The sequence goes on along the minus strand of NW_026712262.1, from coordinate 393,321 downwards.
AAAAATAAAGAATGTTCACAGTTTTTTTTTTTGTTTTGTTTTTTGAGGCAACAAAATTCGCATTCACTTCGCCGCCTTACTTTGAGGTGGAATATGATTTTTTGTTCATCAGCAACAGCATGCCGGCATTCATGCCAACACTGCCCCATTTAACACATTCCGACATCTGAAATAGATTTTGGAAACCAAAATATTATTACCAAATTTGTAAAAGTACTTGACAGTGTGTGTGCGAACATTACCTGACGTTTTCGTACATCCTGCTGACGACTGCCATAGCGACACCAATAAACAAAATGCTGATTATTATTCCACAGGCTTTGTTTCGCTTTGCGTGCAAAGGATATCTGGAAGATGGCAAAGAAAATATATTAACGATTAAAACAAAATTAACGATTAAAAAAAGTGGTGTTTTGGAAAATAAAAAACAAGATAGAGAGGGATTGGTAAAACATCGAGACCATATAGCACTAATAGACATTTGTAGCACTCCCAAAATATGCTTAAGCCTATGACAGAAAAATGCCTATGCAGGTCCAGGTCTTTGCATAGGCCCCATATATAAGTATCTCCCCATATTCGGTTTTTTACACATTTTACACATTGGTTTTAGACACATTTTTTGATGGAATTGAATGAAATTCTACGCAAGGAGTTCTTCATGACTACTTTATCCCCTCAAAAAGAATTGTTTATATAGGTCCACGATATCGTATATCCCCTATATAACAGTGCCTCCCAATATTCGGTAGTTTGATGATTTTAGCTACATTTATCAATGAAATTGTGTAAAAATCCATTGTGGAAGTTGTTTTTAAGCACTTTACCCCCTGGAATAGAAATGTCTATATAGATCCACGATATCGTATAGTCCCCATATAACGGTACCTCCCTATTTTCGGCATTTTGATGATTTCAGCGACATTATTCATCGGAGTTGTTTCAAATTTGGTATTTGATACTACAGCCTATGACAAAAAATTACATATGCATGCCGACGCCTTCGTATAGCCTTCATATAACGATACCTTCCAATATTCGGTATTTTGATGATTTTAGCGACAATATTCACCGGAAATGTTTCAAATTTGGCATTTGAAGTTTGTATTTGATACTACAGCCTAAGACAGAAAATTGTCCGTGCAGGTCCACGTCTTCGTATAGCCCCCATATAACGGCACCACCCGATATCCGATATTTTGGCGATTTTAGGGACATTATTCACTGGAAATATTTTTGAAATTTGGTATTTGAAATTTTATTGGATATTACAGCCTAAGACAGAAAATTATCTGTGCAGGCCCATGTCTTCGTATAACCTCCATATAACGCTACCTTCCGATATTCGGTATTTTGATGATTTTGGCTACATTATTCGCCGGAATTGTTTCTAATGTGTTATTTGAAGTTCCAATAGTTACTACAGCCTATGACAAAAAAATTGTCTGTGCAGGTCCACGTCTTCGTATAGGCCCTATATACCGATACCTCCCAAAATTCGATTTTTGATGATTTTAGCGACATTATTCGCCGGAGTTGTTGATTCAAATTTCGTATTTAGAGTTAGTTGATGGTAACTACAGTCTATGACAGAATATTGTATATGCAGGTCTTCGTATAGCCCACATAAAACGGTACCCCCAATATTCGATATTCTGGCGGTTTTTTGGCACATTATTCACCGAAGTTGTTTCAAATTTCGTATTTAGAGTTCGTAATGAGAACTACAGTCTATGACAGAAAATTGTCTATGAAGGTTCAGGTCTTCGTATAGGCTCCAAATATCAGTACCTCCCTATATTCGGTATTTTGATGATTTTAGCGACAATACTCACAGGAAGTGTTTTAAATTTCGTATTTGAATATTGTAATGGCTAATGACAAAAGTCACCTATGCGGGTTCACGTCTTCGTATAGACCCCAATATAAAGGCTATATTCGGAATTTTCAGAATTTTTAATGAATTTTATATATATATTTTTTTTGAGAATTTTCTAATTCGTCGCAAATGGTGGAGGGTATTAAAAGTCCGGTCCGGCCGATCTTACGGCTTTTTTACTTGTTTTTCTTGCCACAACTCTTCGACCTTATTATGATCACGAAGAATGACGTTAATTGATATTATATCAGACTGGGCAATAGTTAAATCATTTAGACATGAAGTCAGATTATGGTCCGATTAGTTAATGTTCCACAAAGCTAATTTGAGGAACTTTTTCTAAATTGACATAAACGTGATCAGTAGAGGTATTACTAAGCTTTCTGATAACCAACGTATGACATTTTTCCAGTATGGTATCTATTAAATGACTTTGACTCATGACTCTGTAATTAATCAATTTGAAGAGAACAATCACTTCTGTACCTCTTTAATTATTTGTATCTTTGTACTACCAATCGTTCTTGTGTGGGCCAAATTTAATTCTGTATTTTTATTAATGTAATGTTAACTCACTTGATTTCTTATATCCTTCTCGTTGTGCGGTGCCTTTTCCTTGTCGGCAAAATTATTAATACGTAATTCCCAGCCATTGGTCCAAACATCCTCCAGGGACATTTTCAACATTTTAAATGTACCATTTTCACGTATTTTCACAGAAAATATTTCAATTGTATCGGGTTTTGTTTTATTGTCTGGAAGAAGAAAATAAGATTGGGTTCTTTAAATAACTTGGCAAAAAACTAAACAAAATTTAAAACACATGTAGTTTTGAAAGCTTTGAATTTTCCTTTTCAGGTATTGTGGAAACTTTGAGTATATTTTATAAGCTTCTTTCCCCATCTACAGGTGGCTGATAAATTTTGATCGTTTGTGTTTTACAAAAATTAAGAGAACATACGAATTTGAGGAGCAGGATCTTGTCTGATATAAAATTTCGAAAATTTAAAACAAAAGTAGTTTTTAATGTTCAGTACAATCTAAGCAATATTTTAGTATCACCGGTAATATTTTTTAATGTGGTCACGTTCCCTAGCCCTAGAATTGAAAGAAACTCGACAAATGTTTGATGGTTTGAGTTTTACAAAAATAAGAATAACCTAGGAAATTAAGCGGAAATATCTTCACAGATATGAAACTTCTATCGATTACTTTTTCCAAAATCAGGGCGTTACCGGAAAACATGGAATTGACAACTTTCATAAAAACTGAAATTGCTACTTTAAATTCAAGCATTTGTGGGTCTCTTTTTTATACCCTCAGCCATATGGCTAGAGAGGCCAAAACGTGCCTCATCGAAATAACGGTACCAAATCCGTTCCAGGACATTTTGAGACGATCTAGCGATGTCCGTCCGAAGAAGGATAATCTGATATTGCTCTATCTTTGCAAATCCTAATATTCGCATGAGTTCTAGGTCAGGTGCGAAAATGGAATAATAATTTCGCTTCACTCCATCAAGTACCTCCCCCACAAAGGGTCAACATTTTAAATATTCATGAAGCTCATAAAACACAAAATTAACATCCGATTCCATTTAGACCAGCGGTGCTCAAAACCGTGTTCTAGAACATGAAGAGAAAAAGAGATAATTTAAGAGAAAATTAAAATTCTGTTTTTCTTTATACTTTACGGTTCTATTTAATTGTTTTTAAACACGAATGTTTGCCAAAATAATTTATAAAGCAAATGGATAAAAAATATTTGTATAAATAATGACTTAACACGATTTTGTTCTTGATTTAAATAAGCAAAGATAAATTTGACTGAAAAGAGATATTTCTTCTTGAGCACCGCTGATTTAGACTTGTCACATCTCAATATTTCTATTAACACGAGAGCTCTTATAAAGAAGGTAAAAATCGGACCATTCCTTCTGGTACCTTTCACACATAGGGTCAAAGTTTTGAATAACCAAAACTATTATAAAATCGAAAATAAGTATCCGATTCTCTTTATATTCCGCACATCCTATTATATCTACTAACACCAGATCTGCTGTGAAGATTGGTATCTGGTATCTCCCCCACAAAGGGTCAACATATTGAATATTCATGAAGGTCATAAAACGTGAAAATAACATCCAATTTCATTCAGACTTGGTACACTTCATTATTTCCATTAACACAAGATATGTTATAAAGATGGTAGAGAGCGGATCATTTCTTCTGGTACATTCCCCCCAAAGGGTGAAAGTTTGAAATAACCAAACCGATTAAATCTGAAATAAGCATTCGGTTATCTTCATATTTCACATATTCCATTATTTCTACTAACAGGAGATCTGCTGTGAAGATGGGATATATCGGTCAACTCCTTCTGGTGGCTCCCCTATAAAGGGTCATAATTTTGAATATCCATGAAGGTCATAAAACGCGAAATGTACATTTAGACTTGGTACATATCAGTATATCAATGAACAGAAGCTATGTTACAATGATTAGAGGGATCGGACCATTTCTTCTGGTACCTCTTGCACAAAGGGTTAAAATTTTGAGTATCCACGAAGCCCATAAAACACGAAATTAATAACCGATTCCATTCAGACTTGGCACATCTCAATATTTCCATCAATACAAGATCTGTTATAAAGATGTCAGATATCGGACCATTTCTTCTGGTATTGGATATAAATGTTCGATTTTTTCGTAATTTTGTCCATGCCAATATTTTTATCTGTATTAGATGAAGTAAGAAAATGGAATACTTCGATCGTCTATTTCTGAGTCCTCATGCACATTTTAACATTTTCTAAAAATTTTCACATATCTCATATAAAGTAAAGGAAGTAGTCAATGTAGTCCAAACCAGGTTCGTTGCAATATTTATATCATATTTTTTAGTTCCGACACGAAATGGCCAATATTGGCCCATTCCTTCGGAATCTACCCCATAGGGAGTCAACAATTTGAATATTCATAACAAAAGTCAAAACATATTTAAATAATCGAACATTGGCTGAGGGTATAGGTCTGTCGTCAAAAACGACTGATACTTTTTAACTTGTTCTAAAATACAGCCGTAATCGGAAAAAATGGAATCGACAACTTTCATAAAAACTGCAGTTGTTGTTTTAAATTTAAGCATTTGTAGAGATTGACCTGTTATAGATCTCTTATTTATCTTTTACATTCAGAATTTGTCGAGAGATGTCATTGTTTCTTTAAATTTTAGAGTTGGGGAACCTGACCACTTACTTTCAGATACTACAGATGGACAAGTTTTTTCCAGATATAACCTAATCACAGTCACACAATTATTCAGATCTATTCTTATATTTTGTAAAGAAGAGATTTTCCCAGCGCAAAATTATGTACAGAATTCATTCTCTTTTTTCCAAAATCAAATTCATTAGCGGGAAGCAAGTTTTTTTCTTCTTATATACCACCTTGAAAATAATTCACGTATCAAGAGGATTCCTGGAAAGTTTTTAGTTTTTTTTTTTTTTTAACAAAATTTGTTTGTTTTTCAAAAAACACTTTCATCTTGGAATTGACAACCTCCATCAAAACCGAAAATTGTTACTTTAAATTTAAGCATTTAAGATACGCATAGTTGCTTGGCGCTATTTTGATTTAAATTAGAAAATCATCCTCTCTTCTCTTCCATCTCCATTTCAAACAGAGACGATTTTAAAAATTCCAAACTGAGATTATCTTGTTGTGTTTGTTGTCTGGTGTAATTTAAATCTTGTCAACCTGTTGTTTATTTAGTTGTCTGCTTTTTTTCGGTTTTTTTCTATACCCAATTATATCATCCTCAAAGTAAATAAAAAAATTCGCATTTTAACAACAGAAAATTCTCGTCATTTGCTTAATTTAAGCATGTTCTGATTCTCTAGCTGCTGGATGACAGTTATTGTTTTGCTCTACAAATTATGCCAGAGATTGAGTGATAGGTTAGTGTTGACAATTACAATCTGAATTCATGTCGTAATTTAGCAACATTTACATGGTTGTAATAATTAACTCGGCTGACCCGCAAATTGTTGCACAATGGGAGAGTTAAAAATGGGGAAAGAGAAGTATATTTTCTGTAGATCAATAAAATATGCTGATCTTTTCAGATGTAGCTCAGACAAGCCTGGGAGTATATCCTCACTTTATGTCTCCTTGATCTAAACCCTTTTGAGTTTTGTAGAATAGTTTAACCCACTTAGATTTGAAGAGAGCATAATTTCGAATCTAATAACTGCTTGAGATAGAAAATGAAGTGGAGGAACTAAGGGTCTTAAGAATTAGTGGTCTTATCATCAATTCCATCAATAGTTGTATTTTCACATTTATGGAGGTCTTCTAAATATGGTGTCACTTGAAGAATTTCTTCAGCGATAAGTGGTATTTCATAATTTTAGACCGACACGACGTACTCCATAGTCACGTGGCTAAAACTCGAAATTATTACGCCGTAATAAAATGTTCCTCTTCTTCTTCTTGTTCTCATAAAGTGCAATAATGGAATGGCGGCAGAAAATAATCACTTCTTTTTCTTATAAAAACAACAGATCGTCTTGTAATCGATAATAGAGAATATGTATGTCGATAAAGACTTGTCGACACAAACGCGATAATGTGTAATTGTTTATGAAGGAACAATAAATTAACTGCAACCCAAAAAGAGAGACAAGGAAAAACGGCAAAGAGCCACAATAACACTTGGAGGCATAATTGGAGATCATGGAATTGGAAGGTTGAATTTTGTAAATTGTCTTTATGTGATGGCCTAGAAAATGCTCCTTCTCTTCTCAACTCCTATGGATAGCGATGTACCCAAAAATGTATTACGAATTTAATTCGAGGTTGGGCAATTAACAAATTATCTTTTCCCTGAACAAAAATAACAGAAAAAATTAGAATTTCCCAAGCGCCCTGTCCTCTGGACTTCTTGTGCCGGCGATAAATATAATAGAAGTTTCCAAACATCTTAGAAGAGAAATCTACTGGGAGTTTCTCCAAGAAAAACCAATTTATTGTTGTTTTAAGAAATAATGAGAATGACTGGACTAGAGAATGAACTGTGTACATAATTTTCGGTGCAGTTGAAGCGCTGGGAAAATCTCTTATTTACGAAATCTAAGAATAGATCTGAATAAATGTGTGGCTGCGATTTGGTTAAGTAACATTAGTTTTTGCAGGAAAATATTTTTTAAATAAAAACTAGAATTTAATCTATACCCGAACGAAGCGAAAAAATTCGAATTAAATCAAGTTCGTCAGTCATGCACTAATTATAAACCTATAAGTAATAGCACAAAAAAGAGTCCCTAAATAATGCGAAGGGAACAAATTGACACTTTTTTGTTCCCAAGTAAACGAAAGTTGCGAAAAATATCAAATAAAAAAGAATCTAAGTTCGGGTCGAATTTTTTATACCTTCACCATTGGAAAGGAACTTGCAAATCTTCAAAAAAATCGTCGATAAATACCGAATATCCGGGGGGGTGTTACTGTTATTTGAGGGCTATAAGAAGACATGATATTACCTTCTACGAACTTCAAATACGAAATTTAATTTAATTCTGGTTAAAAATTCTGGAATAAAATCATTAAAATACCGAATATCGGGGGGTCCGTTATATGGGGTGGAAGGATATAGCCCATCTTTGAACTTACAGACAAAAGACTGATCTGTGCAAAATTTTAGTTTCCTAACTAAAATCGTTTTTACCCTATCGTGGGGAATCTACCCTCAGTCATATGGCTAGAGAGGGTATATCATTTGATACGGCCAAAACGTGCCTCATCGAAATAACGGTTTTAGACCCTAGGTCTCTTTGGACCTAATCCATTTCAGGACATTTAAAGTCGATTTAGCGATGTCCGTCCGTCCGTCTGTCTGTCTGTTTGGCTGGTGCTCATGATAACCCTCGAAGGGAGTATCCGATTTGATTCAAACTTGATACATCGTAATATTATCGTCAAACTTAAATCGAGTTCGGTGATGGACAATATCGGCGCGCTCTTTCTGGTACCTCCCCCACAAAATGTCAACATTTTCAAAGAAAATATTTCACTGCACAGAAAGAGAAAATATTATTCGATTTTGCTGCAACTTTGCAATTCCTAACATTTGCCTTAGTGCTAGGTTAGGTGCGGAAACTGATAATATCACAATATTTTTATTAACCCAAGGTCTGGTGGGAAGATGGAATATACAGATCCACTCCTTGTGGTTCCTCTCCCACAGAGGGTCAGCATTTTGAATATCTATGAAGCTCATAAGAAGCGAAATAAACATCCGATTCCATTCAGACTTGGCACAGTTCAATACTTCTATCAAAATCTGTTATAAAGACGGTAGAGATCGGACCATTTCTTCTGGTACCTCCCCCACAAAAGGTCAAAGTTTTGAATCACCAAAACGATCATAAAATCCAAAATCGGCATTTTGTTCCCTTCAAATTTCACACATGGCATTATTTTTACTAACAAAAGATCTGTTTTGAAGATGGGATATATCGGTCCACTCCTTCTAGTACCTCCCCTACAAATGGTCAAAATTTTGAATATCTATGGGGCTCATAAGAAGCGAAATTAACGTCCGATCCAATTCAGACTTAGCACATCTCAATATTTTTATCAACACAAGATTTTATCAACACAAGGTGATACAGTTCGGACCATTTCTTCTGGTACCTCCCCCATATAGGGTTCAAGATTTTTGAAAAAAGCGTTCATAAAGCGCGTAATAAGCATCCAACATTCTTCAAATTTCACGCATCCAAATATTTTTGCTAACACAAGATCTGTTGTGAAGATGATATATATCTGGGAACCCCTTCTGTTACCTCACCCACAAAGGATCACAATTTCCAATACTTATATCTGTCATAACTTGCGAAACAAGACGGCGATTCTTTACAAGTTGCTTTATCTAAATATTTATCTTAGCTAGAAATCTGATATGAATATGGAGTTTATGGAAATTATTCATAAAATTTGATATAAATGTTCGATTTCCTTTAAATTTTGCACATACCAATATTTGTGTCTGTATATATAATATATATAAATTATAAAAATGGAATACTTCGTTCCGCTATATCTGTTACCTCACACATATTTCTACAATTTCCAAAAATGTGCACACATCTCATATAGGAGTATAGGAAATAGTCGATATAGTCCAAAACTGGCACGTTGTAATGTTTATATCAGTCTTAGGTCAGATACGACTGCTTCGAAACCTCCACCATAAAGGCTCAGCCGTATGAATAATCATATCTCAAGGCTGGGGATAAAACCGACTGATACTATTTTACTTGTGTTTTTTTTCTTAATTTTTCCTCGACAAATTGGACATTGTCCCAATGTAGTTCGAATTATTTCCAAATAATTATTCTTCTGAGAGTAATTACAAAATCCAATTACAATATAACGAAATGACAAGAAACTTTGAGGTATTTTCACGTGTTTGACAAAGAGTTGAATTGGACCTCTTCATGAGGAGTAATTACTATAAGCAGAACTAATGGGCATTTATTTTTAAATCAATTTCTCCACACCATTTACTAACAAAAATCACGGACGGGGAAACAATTATTCAAAAACCCTACAATTATGGGTGGAAAGTAATCCGACACTTTCAGTTCACCATGAGTAGAAAGACCTTGAACAAAAGAAAACTGAAAGTCCATACTGCAATAGAAAATGTTAGTAGCTGGTAGTGGCGCCCAATATAAAGAAATATTTCAACACTATAAGACGCTACCAAAGTACATTCATGGGTACGTCATGCTGACATACATATCTACATATGTTTGTTATTGAACTAAATTACTAATCATATGGTGTGACGAATTCATGATAAAAAAGAAATACCAAGGGGACAGGTAAAACTTGAAAATACCTTAGTCCCCCAAAAAAAGTTAATAATAATCGCTGTTATAACAAAATTTATTGACCAACGATTTAACAAGACATCCAGATTATTCCAGAGTCAATAAATTTTTGTATTAAAACAACAAACAATATTCTGTGGTAATTAATAATCGATAACAATATATAGGGTAACTCATGGATTGTATTTTCAATTTAGGGTGGGGGGCTTGTTTTGTGAAGCATTAAGTCAACTGAAATTGGGGATAACTTTGCTGTTTGTTTTTGTAAATAAAAGAAAAATGCAGAATTTGAAGACAATAAAATGTCAAAAAATGTTTTAGTTTAAAATAAAGTGGATAAATTGGGAAGGCTTTTCTTTGGAAGGCACTCCACATTCTTGGCCTATAAAAAAGTATCAAGTCCTCGCATGACATATTTTCTGACATATCATAAATGAATACCGTGCCGCACTTAAATCCTACCGTCGTTTCCCCTTAAAATTTTACATTAATATGCCTAGCCATGATGCCAAGCTGCTTATGTACCCTCTCTTTAAGTTCTTCTTCGACAGATCCGGATCCATTGTCATACTTCATCTAATACAGACAAAAATATTAATATGTTCAAAATTTGAAGGAAATCGAACATTTATAACCAATTTTATGCGGAATCATAAATTCCATATTCATCCAGGTATCCGGTTGAGATATATATTTAGCTATAGCAAGTTGTAAAGAATCGCCGACTTGTTTCGCAAGTTATAACAGATAAAAGTATTGAAAATTGTGACCCTTTGTGGGTGAGGTGCCAGAAGTGGTTGGCAGATATATATCATCTTCACAACAGATCCTGCGTTAGCAAAAATATTTGGATGTGTGAAATTTGAAGAGAGTTGGATGTTTATTTCGCTTTCTTTGAGCGTTTTGTTTTTTAAAATCTTGAAACCTATGTGGGGCAGGTAGCAAAAGAAATTTTCCGATCTCTACCATCTTTATAATAGATCTTGTGTTGATGGATACTTTGAGATGTAACAAGTCTGAATGAAATCGGAGGTTAATTTCGTGTTTTATAAACTTTATGAATATTCAAAATTTGGACCCGACGTGGGGGAGGTACCGCAAGAAATGGTCCCATCTTAACAACAGAGTTTGTGTTGATGGAAATATTGAGATGTACCAAGTCTGTTTGGAATCGGATGTTAATTTTCTCGTTTTATGAGCTTCATGGATATTCAAGGTGTTGGCCCCTTTGTGGGGGAGGCACCAGAAGGAGTGTGCCGATATAGTCCATCTTCACATCAGACCTTGGGTTGATAAAAAAAATTGTGATGTGTGAAATACGAAGAGAACCGGATGCTTATTTCGGATTTTATGATTGATTTGGTTATTCAAAACTTTGACCCTTTGTGGGGGAGGTACCAGAAGGCAAGGTCCGAATTCTTTATAGAAATATTGAGTTGGTAGAAATATTGAGATGTGCCAAGTCTGAATAGAATCGGCAGTTAATTTCCCATTTTATGAGCTTCATGAATATTCAAAATTATGAGCCTTTTTGGGAGAGGTACCTGGAGGAGTGGACCGATATATTCCATCTTCACAGTTGACCTTGTGTTGGTAGAAATAATATTATGTGTGTAATTGGAAGAAAACCGGATACTTATTTCGGATTTTATATTCGGTTTGGCCATTCAAAACTTTGACCCTTTGGAAAGGAATTTTCCGATCTCTACCATCTTTATAACAGATCTTGTGTTGATGGAAATATTGAGATATGCCAAGTCTGAATGGAATCGGATGTTAATTTCGTGTTTTTGAGCTTCATCGATACTAAAAAATTTGACCCTTTGTGGGGGAGGTACCAGAAGGAGTGGACCGATATACCCCATATTCACACCATACCTTGGGTTAACAAAAATATTGTGATGTGTGTAATTTGAAGAGAGACGGATACTTATTTCGTATTTTATGATCGTTTTGGTTGTTCAAAACATTGGCCCCTTTGTGGGGGAGGTACCAGAAGAAATGGTCAAATCTGTAGCATCTTTATAACAGATCTTGTGTTGAAGAAAATATTGAGATGCACCAAGTTTGAATGGAATCCGATGTTATTTTCGTGTTTTATGAGCTACATGAATATTCAAAATGTTGACCCTTTGTGATGTGTGTAATTTGAAAACAATCGGACTCTTACATCACATTTTATAAGAGTTATAATTATTCAAAATGTTGATCCTTTTTGGGGGAGGTACGTGATAGAGTGGACCGATATTGTCCATTTTCGCATCTGACCTAGCACTGATGCAAATATTAAGATTTGCAAAGTTTGAGGAAAATCGGATTATTGTTTCTCTTTCTGTGCAAAAAATTATTTTCTTTAAAAATTTTGACATTTTGTGTGGGAGATGCCAGAAGGAGTGCACCGATATTGCCTATCTCCGAACTTGATTTAAGTTTTATAATAATATTACGATGTACCGAGTTTGGATTAAATCGGATACTCCCTTTGGGAGTTATCGCGTGCACCAGTCAGACGGTCATCTCTAGATCGACTCCAAATGTCCTGAAACGGATTTGGTCCAAGCAGGGTTTTGGCCGTATCAAATGATGTATACCCTCTCTAGCAATATGGCTAAGGTTAAAATAAAACACGACTTATGTAGTTTTTAACTAAGAGCAAATCTTATTTCTCTTACAAATCATAAACATTGCTCGTAGTTTCTCTCTCTTAAAGAGAGTAAAAATCAAAACAATAACAACGTCGTAATAACAGAAATATAAACAAAACAAATATTGCCCGCATGCATGCCATCCACGAAGCCAGTCTGGCAAACGCCTTTACCTCTCCTTTGACGTTTCATTTACTTTCTATGCAAGAAAGACAACAAAAACAATCAAACCGTAAATTCAACAACAACATTATTGAGACAGTCGTATTGTGGGCATTCAGTGAATAAGTTGAGTGGAGTAGAGTGGTAAATGCTGAAGAAATATAATTCTTGGTTTGTTTTAGAACTTTCCAGATTGAGTGGCGCGCACACTCTTCGTTTGGCAATTGTTTTGGACGCATTTCGGTTTGCTCATTACCTTTCAACCCGACCACTTCACACACAGCGCGTACACATCATTTTATACCATTTTAAATACAACTAAATTCGCAAATTGTGGGTTTTTCAATGAGTCTGATTTGTTTTGTCTCTTTTTGCCCATAAACGAAAACAGCGCATTATCTGAGGGGCTGCTCCAGGCTAAAGAGTGACTTGTTAAAGCTTTAGAAAAAAACTGTGCAAAAAATTATTTGAAGACTTAACATATGGTATGTGCGAACTATATGTGTATGTATATACACCATTTTTATATGTGGGCATTAATAAAAGGTATTGTGTGGATGGATATCATCTACCCTTCTGGCTGAGTCGTATGTAAATATTTTTTTCATTTCTCTTTTTAGAACATTTCCGAAACTGGGGGAGAGGTACAAAGTTCAGCATTATGTGTGTTTTAAATTTTAAAACGTAGTTAGCCGGTGATCGATGTGAAGGGGTTTGGCAGTTAAAAAAAGATATCTGAGGATGGTTTCAACCTCCGCTCAGATCGATAAATCAGTCATAAGAATGGCATGTTTCATTCTACGCTGGATGTTATCAGACTTATTATTATTATTATTTATTTTTTTTTTTTTTGGATTGTACAACGAATAAATAAACAATCCGGAAACTGCATGGGCCAAACTAATCAAATGTAGTGCAGACGTAATTGAAGTCCTAGACAGGCAAACAAGAACCTTAAAAATGCTGAAAGGATAAAAATGCCAGGTATGGGATGAGTGACGAATGAATTCTTGAACAATACTTTGCTGGAATTTCTATAGGAATATAATCCTCAACTATGGCATATCTTTGCTAAAGTATCAAGTATCAGTTCCCTGGTTTTCGAAACACGATTTAATTTTATTTAATGTGCAGTAGCTCCAAGCGAAACTCGTACACTTAGCAAGCAATTTTCTTCCATGCAATATATGATTGTTATCAAATTCACTACCAGAAGAATCCTATATTTTTTATTAGTGTATGGGATACCAGAACTAGCCTAGAACAAAAGTTTATTGTTTTCTATTTATTTAAAAACGTTTATTCTAAAACTTACCAAATTTCTAAGCAAAAAGCTAAACTCGTACAGCTTACATTTATTTTGAACTGCGCCCAACTTCACGCGATTCTTGAAATATGTATTTATGGAAGTCCCTAAAAGCTAATTTATCACAAATTTTCAACGTGTTGTGTAATTTACTGACGTAAATATTAAAAAAAAAAATAAAAATGGGAAGACAGCGAGAACAAACCACTGTTGAAGTGAGAAATTTAGTAATTAAACATTACAAAAACCATAAATTGCTAAGTGAGATATCTGAGGTCTGATAATAGAAGCCGATCTACAGTTCAGTACATCATAAAACGGTTCAAAACAGATGGATGTGTAGAAAATAAGTCAAAAAATGGCAAATAATAAAATATTTACCTTGGGTGATGAGAAGTATATTTTACGGCAGATCCAAAATGATCAATTTTTGAGTGCATCGAAGCTCGAAAATTGCTGAAAAGGATTTGGAAAATGTATGTTGCCCTCAAACAGTAAGAAATATATTGCATAAGTCGAATTACAATGGAAGAAGAGCTAGATATAAACCTCTAATCAGCAAGCGAAATCAAGAAGAAAGATTGCGATTTGCCAAGGAGCACATGTCAAAAGATTTTTCATTTTGGAAGAATGTGCTGTTCACGGACGAGTGCAAATACAACCTTTTTGCTTCAGATGGCAGACCTTATGTATGGAGAAAGGTAAATGAAGCGCTCCTTTCCAAAAATATGAAGCCTACACTGAAGCATGGTGGTGTCAGTCAGTAATGGTATGGGGTTCATTTTCAGCCTCTGGACCTGGTGTATTGCATTTTATTGAGGGTATTATGGATCAGACTATGTATCTTAACAATTTTAAGAAAGTTTGCCACTCTGTGAGGAAAAGCACGGCTTTGGCGAAGATTAATATTTTTATCAGGACAATGATTCGAAACACAAGGCTTTTAAAGTGCGGTCATGGATACACTAGTAAAGAGTCCATGCAGAAACCCCATAGAGAATTTATGGAGCTATTTCGATGGAAAAATCAGCCAACATACCATATCTTGCAAAGAAGATTTGAAGAAAGCTTTGTTGGAAGAATGTTAAAAAATTGAACCTCGCTTTAGCGAAAAACTTGTTAAAAGTATGCCAAATAGGCTACTAATGGTAAAAAATATGAATGTACAAAATATGAATGTCTAGAAATAGTTTTAATTATACAAAGTGTACGAGTTTGGCTTTGGCATTGAAAAATGATCTCTTTAAATATTTATTTCTTTTTTCCTATAAATGATTAAAAATGTTTTTTTTTTTGCTTTTTCAAATGAACGAAAAAAATCCGTAAATTTTGTTTTTGGAAGTTATAAGAAAAATAAAAATGTGTCTTTAGCTGTACGAGTTTCTCTTGGAGCTACTGTAGATCTCAGTCAGTTTACTCAGGAATCTCAATATCTAAAGCAATGACTGTTGAAAAAGGAGTGTCACAAGGGTCTAACATGGGTCCACTAATTTTCTCTTCATACGCGAACGACCTTTCAGAAAAAAAAATTTCTTTATCTGTACGACTTTCGCTGGAGCTATTGTAGATCTCAGTCAGTTTACTCAGGAACCTCGATATCTAAAGCAATGACTGTTAAAAAAAGAGTCCCACAAGGGTCTATCCTAGTACTCTAGTCCAGTACTTTTCTCTTTATACGTGAACGACCTTCCTGATCAACCACCACACAGTTAAGCACAGAGTCAACTAACGTAGATTTTTTGTCTTTGCTTCAAAAATGTTCACATCAATTTAATTAATAATGCTTTCGAAGTGGATTGGACCCATTTCACCTCACAATTCTTCAGCGTCAGCCAATCAAAAAAAGTCCATTATTATTAAAAATGCATTTGCAAATTGAATATTTATCATTCGATTGATTTTTGATTATCGATCAAGTCAAATTTAGCACTCAAATTTTATTTTGTTTACTTAATTTTAGTGTCACTGAAAAAAAAAAATGAAAACAAAACAAACGTCGAAATGTCGAACTTTATGGCCAAGTAAATATTTGCTAATCAAACTCAAGTGAGCTACAAAACTCGTGACGATTTATTGTCTCTCAAATGTTCGTCAAAATCGAATGAGCAAAAAGACAAAGTTTT
The DNA here is from genome assembly GCF_030504385.1 of Musca domestica. NCBI lineage: Eukaryota > Metazoa > Arthropoda > Insecta > Diptera > Muscidae > Musca > Musca domestica. Next base: position 377,306 of record NW_026712262.1, on the reverse strand, counting down.
ATAAAATGAAATTTTAATTAAGAGGTCTTAAGACTCCCCACCGAATGTGCAGTAATATGGGAAGACATTTTTCACATTGTGATAAATTTATGAACCTTAGTGAACAGGTTTTTATTATAACTTCATTACGAATTACACAAACGATCTAAAGACCATTTATCTGGTTTGTAAAGTAGCCCCTGTGAAATCTTGGAGAGCTCCTAACAATGCCCAGTGGTGGGACGTAGTTGGTATTTTCCTAGAGGAAATTAGATTGTTTATTAACAATTTCCGGAATAAATGTACTCGAGGCATAAAAACCCCTGTTGGTATAGTTTTTAATCAAACGCATGGCATATTCTGCGATTTGGGTAACTTTAGATATTTCGTAAACAAACTGATTTGAGTAACGCTTATTATGGTACCGAAGATTTTTTCCGCACACAGAGACGAAGTATTTTTCTTTCCGATATTTCAATTTTTTTTTCATTACCATTAGAGAAATTGGGAACCATTTGGGTAATGCGTACACCAATACAGGCATAATGTTAGTTTTGTAAAGGATTAACTTTGTTTTGTCCGGGAATGGCTTAATTTTTACCAGGGAGGTGCTAAAAAATCTGATGGAGAAACGTTATTGGTATTTTCCCAATTGAAATTAAATTGTTTATTAACAATTTCCTGAATAAATGAATTTGAATGCATAAATCTCCTGTGGCATAGTTTTTAATCAAACGCTGCGATTTGGGGTAGTTTTAGATACTTCGTAGACATACTGATTTGAGTAACGCTTATTATGGTACCGAAGATTTTTTCCCAACACAGAGACGAAGTATTTTTCTTTTCGATATTTCAATTTTTTTCATTACCATTAGAGAAATTGGGAACCATATGGGCAATGCGAACACCAATACAGGCATAATGCTAGTTTTGTAAAGGATTAACTTTGTTTTTTCCGGCTTCTTTTTGTCAATTCTTCCAAAGGTTTTTTTTTTTAAATCAGGATCAGAATCATTTATTTCATATTTTACTCAACGTTTCATTGGCATAATTTTTTTCGGCTGCACCAGAAAGAATTTCAGAAAAGAAATTCTTTTCCCAACCAGTTTGTGTAGATTCCCCATTCCACACTTCCCCCAACACTTACCTTTTGTGGTTTTGCATAAAACAATACCGAACCATGTTGGTATCGGTGTATCATTTTTATCTTGCAATTCCAAATCATCTTCATCGAAGTCATCGTCGTCATCGGCAATGGCATAATCACTGCTGTAATCCGATGACGAGACACTTGTTGTGAAAATTCTTTGCGAATCATTATGACAGTTTGTTGTTGCGACACTGTTGCATTTGCCGCTCAGATCTTCAATGCCACCACAATTGCCATTAGAAATTGTGGTCTGATGGTGGTGTCCTGTCGTTGTTTTATTGCTTAAACTGAGCAAACGTTGACGTCGCTGTTGTTGTTGGGCCAATTTGCGTGCCACCGCAGCACTGCTGCGCAACTCCACAATGAAGCCACACTCCACAACGGCACAAAATATGCGCTGCTCCTCGCGTGTAAACCATTTAGATTCACGTAATTTTTGTACAGCCACCGAGCTGCCGAATGTGGTTTGGGTAGGTGTTTTATTAAATGATATTAAGCCCCGGAAACCAGCCAGTCCAGCTGGACTATTGGCTCCACCACCGCCGCCGCCTCCGCCACCACCATCACCATTCGTTGGCTGATGGTTTTGCAGAGGCCACCATTTGAGGGAGTTGACAAAGCTATTGGAACGATTTATTTTAACAGGAGTTGTGGCTGTCATTGTAACTGTGGGCGCCGTGATTGCAGTTGGATTAAATGTTTCGGATTTCTTAAATATTTATAATCTTTAAAGTTGTTTTTTTTATTTTAGTCTTTTAATTTATTGTTGACTTTCACTCGCTTGGCTTTTGTTATCTGCAAATTTACTTTTTGGCAATTGCTGCACCCCAATTCACTTTTTGCGTGCAAAAATAAACTTGCTTGTTTTTTTATTTTTAAATGTTTTAATAAATGCACTTTTTTGTTGTCTATTCACAGCAAAAAATAAAAAAGGAAAAAATATATTTTTTCTTTATTTTAACAAATCCGTTAGCACAAAATGTTTGTAGCGCTGTATTTTTCAATTCAACAGTCTTCTTTGCTATCGCTTATTATTTGTCTGTTTTTTTTTTTTTTTTGTTATTTTTACGGCAAAAATATTCAGATTTTACTGCAGTCTTTCCGCTTTTCGATTTTCAGTTCCTCACTGTAAGAGATGCACAAGATAAATACCGAATATGTCTGGCAATTGGGTTTATTTATTAAAGCCGGTTTGAAATATTTGTTGTTCAGTGGTGTCTCCCTCTCTCTATTTTCCATTTGCTGTCTCTCACTCTCCTTTTAGATGTTGTTCTCGGTATGTTGTTGATGATATCAGGGGTGCTCAAAACCGTGTTCTAGAACATGAAGAGAAAAAAGAGATAATTTAAGAGGAAATTAAAATTCTGTTTTTCTTTATATTGTACTGTTCTATTTAATTGTTTTTAAACACGAATGTTTGCCAAAATAGTTTATAAAGCAAATGGATAAAAAATATTTGTATAAATAATGACTTAACACTGTTTTGTTCTTGATTTAAATAAGCAAAGAGAAATTTGACTGAAAAGAGATATTTCTTCTTGAGCACCCCTGATGATATGAAATGGTTTTTGTTGTTTTGTTTTGCCTTGCATTTACTGATTAATAACAGTGCCACTCTCCTGTGCCCCCTCACTGTTGTGGCATTGTATCATCTACCACATACTCTCCTTCCCTATCTCTCTCTTCTTCACTCAATGTCTTTCTTATTAACCACATCACCCACCGTTTGCCAGTTTGAACAGCAGTGGGGTAGTACCTTACGGTATACGTGCCCATTCGCACTCAATGAATGTGGTGAGTTCATGTCTGTTCTCTCTTCACATGTAAACTCTCTTCTCTACGGTCATCATGTTAATGGTGTAACCGGTGTTATCGCTGCCCCAATGAAACATTTGGCTAGTGTTATTATTTGAATTCTATAAACATTACTAATATATGCATGCAGGGTTGCCATTTCTCAAAGAATAATTACTATGAAACAAGTAAAAACGGCATTAAGTTTAACGACGTGAAAAACGAAAATATGTGTCTAAATCTGTAAAAATATTAAATGTAACTGCATTCAAATGAAAAATATGGTTAAATCTAACGACAAGAAGGCGAAATCTCAAAAACAAAAAAAAGACCTATATTTTTTTGTCGAAACTTGTTATTGTGGCGAGACAATATATAATTCGAAATTGCGGTGAATTTCTGTTTGGGCAAAAAAAAAAATGAATTATTTATTTTGTGGAAAATCTAAACAACACAAGTTAAAAAATATCAGTCGGTTAAGCTGAAAGATGTATACCCTCAGCCATTGTTCGATTATTTAAATATATTTTGACTTCTGTTATGATTATTCAAACTGTTGACCCTCTATGGAGTAGGTTCCGAAGGAATGGGCCAATATTGTCCATTTCGTATCGGACCTAAATAAATATGATATAAATATTGCGGCGTGACAGGTTTGAGCTTTTTCAACTACTTCCTTCACTTTATAAGAGATATGTGATAATTTCTAGAGAATTTTGAAATGTGCGTGAGGTACCAGATTCCGAAGTATTTTAGAAATATCAAGTTGTAAAAAATAGCTTGACTTCCAAAATTTTGACCCTTTACGTGAAGTAGTGGACCCATATATTTCACCTTCACAGCAGATCTTGTATTAGTAGAAATAATAGGATGTGTGAAATATGAAGGAAAACGGATGCTTACTTCGGATTTTATGATCGTTTCGGTTATTCAAAAACTTTGACTCTTTGTGGGGGAAGAAGAAGAATTTACTTTAGGTACGATGTTAATTTCGTGTTTTATGAGCTTCCAGGATATTCAAAATTATATGAAGAGAACCGGATGCATATTTCAAAATATTGACCCTAGGTGAGGGGATGTACCAGAAGGAATGATCTGATCTCTACCATATTTATAGCAGATCTTATTTTGATGGAAATATTAAGATGTGTAAAATCTAAATGGAATAGGAAGTTAATTTCGCGTTTTTGTGGGGGAGGTTCCAGAAGCAGTTTACCGATGTATTCCATCTTCACACCACACCTTGGGCTAATAAAAATATTGTAATGTGTGTAATGTAAAGATAATCGAACTCTTACATCACAATTTATAAATGTTATAATTATTCAAAATTTTGACCCTTTGTGGGGGGATACTTGATGGAGTTGACCGATATTGTCTATTTTCGCATCTGACCTAGCACTGATGGAAATATTAGGATATGCAAAGATGGGCCAAAATCGGTTCATCCTTTCTCTTTCTGTGCAGTAAAATATATATGTTTTTTTTTAATTCGACCTTTTGTGGGGAGGTACCATAATGAGTGGACCTATATTGCCCATATCCGAGCTCGATCTAAAGTTGATAATAATATTTCGATGTACCAAGATTGGATCGCATTGGATACTCCTAGCCAGACAGACGGACAGACGGACATCTCTAGATCGACTCCAAATGCTTTGAAACGGATTTGGTCCAAAGAGGCCAAGCGTCAAAAATCGTTATTTCGATGTGGTACTTTTTGGCCGTATCAAATGATATATACCCTCTCTAGCCATATTGCTAAGGGTATAATGAGCAACTAGTGGCCGTTACGTTCTTGGGCCATGTTCGGCTGTGTGGCACGTAGCGTCGTTCTGTTCAAACCAAATGTAGCCAATATCAACCTCATAATTTTTTGTGAACAAAAATTCGTTCAATGTGGACCGAAAGCGTAACGGCTACGGCTATTGGACCAAAACATTTTATATGGCGGACCCTGTTTATAACTAGCAAGTGCTCGCTACTTTGTTATGGAAAAGTCCGCCTTAATATTTTAGATTCGTGTTAGGCCTTTTTAGAACTCAAAATGCACTCAGTACCAAATTAAGTACTTTTCGTATGATTTTAGTAATCATTTGCAAAACCGTTCCATGTCTCAATCCTAGACACCAACAGTTATCGCAATATAAAATTTCACGTTTTCAGCTCCATCCCTTCACTCAATACCAAATGTAGTACTATTTAGTGCTTTTCGTATAACTTCGTATAGTGCACATTTACAAAACCACCTCCAAATTTCAATCCCAAATATCAAAAGAGACCTCAATATCAAAATTAAGGATTTCAGCAACATTAATTCACTCAAAACCAAATTTACTACTGTTCGCTGTAGTAGCTCGTGATGGATTGAGTTGATTTTCAACACAGGTTAATTTTAGTGAAATCCAATTGTTTCTTTATTGTCAACTTGTGACGCATTCTTATGTTATAATTCCTTAAAATAGTACATTATTATTGAATATCCAGTTAAGCATATTAACACTTACTTTTTGGTTTCAAACCATCAAATTTTCATTTAAGAAAATCTTGCGCGAATTATGCGCAGCTACTTCAGCTTGGTTGAAAAACAGTTTTAAAAAGAATTTCCGGATGTAAAGCAAAACATAAGATGGATAGTGCATGAGGTACAAAAGTATAAGAACAATAGTAAAATGAAAAGTATAGATACATAGCTGCATATTTTCAGTGCTGCATTACATTGGCGGCAACAACTACCATTAAGTACTTTTCGTACAAATATAGGACGCATTTCCAAACCACCGCGAAATCTCAAACGGAGATACCATCAGTAATCTAAATATTAAATTTTAGGATTTCTGTCCTATCCCTTCACCCAATATCATATATGGTACCATTCAGTACTTTTCGTACAATTATAGTACATATTTCCGAAAACACTTCCGGCCTATACATTAACCCTAATACAAAATATCAGAATTCCAGCTACGTCGGTTCACCACAATTCCAATTTGTACCAAATTAATACCATTTAGTACACATAAGTACAAATTTCGATAACAACTTGCACAACAACAACTTGATGCAATCCAATACAAATCTTATTTCCCAAATTCAGGATTCCACCTCTATCGGTTCGCCCAAATACAAATTGTACCAAATTTAATACCATGTAGTACACATAAATACGAAATTCCAAAACTTCCCAGTCCGAAACTGTAACAGTAATCTTAGATCCAAAACTCTCTATCGGTTCACACAAATCCAAATTGTACCAAATCTAGTACTACTACTGGAGCGCCCTTTTACCCAACTTAGTTCAATTTAGTACTTTTCGAACAACTCCAAATTTCAGCCTAAGTTGCAAGCAGTTATCTAAATATGAAATTTCAGAATTTTATGTCAATCCCTTCAACCAAAACTAAATTTAGTACCATTTATTAGTTTTCGTACAATTATGGTATACACTTTACAAAACACCTCCATATATTAAGGCTACACATAAACAGCGACTCTAATACTAAATTTCAAATTTCAAGCACCATATGTTCAACCAATACCGAATTGTACCGAATATAGTACTATTTAGTAGTACCTCTCGTACATTTGTTGTATACATTTCAAAAATCATCTCTTTATATTGTTTCAAATTTCTATCTTCATCCGTTCAGCTTAAACTACATTGTGTCAAAATGGTACTAAATGGTACGTACAGTTCGCAAACTTAGTACGCATTTCAAAAATATATTTTTCACATCTTCTAATCATTGTAAAAATCCCAGAAAATCAACTCTCGTATGTCAGCCGCGAGCCTTAATTCTAATAAATTCTAATTAACAACAAAATATAGGCCGTAATTATATTCTTATATTAGACAAAATTCAATTTTAATTAATCCCCCCAAAATGCACCTAATTTTTGCTAACACAGCAACCCTGCCCACCAGTTTATCTCTCTATTACTCTGTGTACATTTGTTTTTACCAAAGTGATGCATTCAAATTTGCCCGTTTTGTTGGTGGATTATACTCTCGCACTCACACTCACTCTCCCGGTGGGGGCTATGATATCTCTGTGCTCTCGAGCACGAGGGAAAAGCACGAGGAGTTGATTTTATTTGAACGACTATATGTCACGATGTGTTTGTTTATCAACAAAAACAATCATTTTTATCATCGTCTTCATCGTCGTCGTTTAGACTCTTTTGCTTGCTAGGTGTCCGTATGTACACACCCACTTATTCGAATTCTTAAAGGACTGACATATGTACAAACATGTGTACATACTATATGTAGGTACATTAATTTCATCTGTTAGGTATAGTTGTACCCAAAGAAAAAAAAAACGATTTGTTTATTGACGCATTCGCCAAAGAATTAATCGCATGAGTTGGATATTTAGTTTAGGCAATTTAGCTTTTGCAAATTTTGTGGCTCTCTGCTGTGCTGGGCTAATGAAATTTTTAGTGTCCCTGTTTTGATCATAAAAACAAACGTGGTATGTATGTACTGTATGCCTGTGGGCATACAGTGTCCATCAAAAGAGAGGAAACACCTACAACATTGAAACTAATCCATGCTATTGTGCTTTTATATGAAATGCTATCTACAGGGTTGTCCATGTTCGACGGACCCATCTGGCAACGCCATAACTTTTGACAGAGATGTCACATCGTTTAATGACATACCGCGTTTGAAGCGTCAGTCCAAGCAGATTTTTACCATGAACCAATACACGCACTCTGAAATAGTTGAAATTTACATTCAACAGAAGAAGTCAATTGTGAAACAACGTGCTTTTAAAACATTAAAAAATGTGAGAAGTGCGCCTTCTAAGAACACCATTAAGCGTTTATACGAAAAATTTTCGACTGGTAAGGCTCTTTCTAATCCGAAGAGGCCATATAAAAGTCGACCAAGGCGATCGGCCGAGAATATCGCTGCCGTACGAGCCAGTGTTGAGAGGTCCCCAAGAACATTCCAAAAACGCCGTTCTCAGCAGTTGGGCATGGCTCGGTCTACTTTACAACGGATTGTTCGCATTGATTTGCATTTGTTCCCGTACAAAATTCAATTGACGCAAAGAATGTTGCCTGCGGACAAGCCTCGTCGATTGGAATGGGCCCAAAAATGCCTGCAAAAATAACAGCAAATTTCAATGAAAAAAACCAACCATGAAGTTTAAATCCCACAGCGTCCGATTCTATCCGGATTGACTCGAAGGAATAAACCTTCGACCAAGGGTCGTCAACCCAGCAAATACAGGTTCGAGTTCGTCCATTTTTCTGATGTGGAAGCAACATTACTCGAAATTTTTGCTCCGTATTCTCTTGGTCCGAGCCGAGATCGAGACCAATCCCGGACCATGGTTCTGCTCCGTTTGTCGTAATCGCATCCACCACAGATCGGTCTCGGTGGGATGCAATGGATGCATGGAGTTGGTGCATTTACGGATTTGTTCCGGTTTAAACCGGATATCGGAGTGTAGCGATAGGGACTACATTGCTTCCAGCTGCGCCAATGTAGACCCCGTGAGTCTTCATCTTCGTCGTCGCAGTACGAGACTCCCCCTCCACATCTCCACATTTCTCCAATTCAACTGTGATGGTCTCCGAGGTAAGATCAACGAAATCGTAAGCTTCATGAGACCGAAGAACATCAAGTTCGCAGGGTTCCAGGAAACAAAGCTGAGTACCACCATAACAACATATTAAGAAAGGATCGCACCAGAGGTGGATAATTAGCGTTCCTATTGCACCACTCTGTCCAGTACAGACCTATATCGGCTGAGCTTGACTCTAGTGAACTGTACATGGAATATATGGGGGTAGCGGTGTGGAACCGCCGAGGTGGAGGTTCTTAAAGTTTACATTCCGCCGTTGCATAGCTGTGCCCCACGTTATATGCCCAACATTAGTTCACTTCTGGTAGCCAATAACCATCTGGTGCTAGAGGATGTCCATCAAGAAATATGGCATTCCGTCCTAGGTAGTGGACCTGGCTGAGCAAATTGATAACTCCACGTTTTGCACAGTGAATAAGGACGCGTCCACCCCAGAATAGGGGGAGACTGCCACAGCTTGCCGGACATATCCATCGCATCCCCAGGTCTGACGAATATCGTAAGTTGGCCATCAGTCATTTCTTTAGGCTCTGAATGCCGCACTTTCCTTGACCATGGAAAAGCCAATTGGCAAGAATTCAGAGAATATCCCAATCGCCGCTTCAGAAAACTGCCCAACCCATCGGATGTTCAGGTAGCAGATAGGTGTTTCCGGGACATCATCAAAGCTGTAGCCGCTCCCTCGTCGAATATCTGAAATAAGACCAAATTTCCCAGTATAGGCAGCGGGATTAGCAAATGAACGAAATGAGCTTCGCCGTACTAACCCTAATAACACCAGTGTGAGGGAACTTACTCTGGAGCTAAACAGGTTAGTCGGTGAGCATAAGCCGAAAAGAAGAATTGCAACATCAGTACCGGATCGAGTTAATTGTGGGCAACGGTTATATCTCTCTTGAACCCTGGAAAAAAGGATGATCGGACAAATCTCTCATTTAACGACGTGAAAGTGACAGATCCGAAGAGGGCGCGTGTTATTTCAACCGGCAATTTATAGAGTACCCCGAGAGTGACAGGGCTAAGAGAAGGATCCTACGCCGTGTACGATCTCTTCCAACCGTGGAGGTACCACCACAATTTACGTTGGAGGATGTTGAAGATGTTGTTGAAAGACATCCAAAGCGCTTGGTAATGACGGAATCTCTATGGTGATGTTGAAGCAACTGGATGAACCAGGAGTTGAATATCTCACCAAACTCCTCAACCTGTCGTTAGCCACTCTTATTGTTCCAGATGCCTGGAAAAGGAATAGGGTAGTCCCGCCACTGAAGCCAGGCAAGGGTGCCAGCAAAAGTGATTCATACAGGCCGATATCACTTTTGTCACCAGAAGCAAAGACGCTTGAGGCTTTACTCCTCCCCAGCATAAGAGGGTGTTTCCCCGTAGCTTACCATCAACACGGATTTCGAAAATTGCATAGCACAATAACAGCTTTACACGCCATTTCCACAACATGTCAGCAGAGGACACAACCAGATCAGGCTGTGTGTCAGAGATGTTATGGTGGCACTTGGTTTATCAAAAGCTTTTGATACAGTCAAACATGCCACACTGTTCGAGGACATTGAACGCACTGCCCTCCGGCCAAGTTTAAAACGTTGAATAATAAACTACACGTGCGGACGCCAGAGGCAGGAAGTAGAGCATCCGTAGATTGAAACAAGGAGCTCCCCAAGGTGCGATGATATCTCCGGAACTGTTTAACCTCTACCTTTCTGGGCGCGATAGGCCGGTCTTTGGTAAACTATGCAGCTCCGGTGGTCCGCAAACGTTAGTGTTACGCAGTAGGAAAAATATTCAGCCCTGACAGAATGCCGCCCGTTACAGGGTGCCTCCTCATGACACCTGACGACCACCTAAAGGAGGAGGCGAAGGTCTTATCGGTGCGACGGCATAATAAAATAATGATGTCAATACAATATCTGCTTGGGTGTTACAGACAGAATCATCCGAATCACCATCTGGTGGATACGCAACGCGGTCTCACAAGTCATGGGTATAGCAGCTGAAGAGCGAGAGAAAAATCGAGTAGTTTTGGCTCACTTAAGATCCAAATGGTGCAGCCGACTCAATTCCTATTTGGCCCGGATTGACAGCGATGTGCAGAACATCTGCCCAGCATGTGCAACAGGTCCACATGACACGCTGCACCCATTTCACTTTCCCAGGAAAACCTACTCAACTAACTCCACGGGTACGGGTGGACCCAAACCGTACAGGTTGTGACGTTTTGAGACTGGACTCAAAAGCAAAACCCAATTAAGAGGAGTCAGAACGAACACAGCAGTATGAGCTGCTACGATAATCAAATTCCAAACAGCAACGAATGGAACGGAGAGAATCTATCTGTCCACATATTTAAATGGATCAATAACTTTATATGATTTCCTTTTCGCCACATTTGCTATTAAATTAAATTAATTTTGCCCGTTACTGTATAGTGTAGGCCCCATCTGTAAAGAGATATTTTATTTATGTACAATTGTTGTTGTCATTTCTTGTTGCTTATTTTTAAAATCGTTAATTTCTTAATTGAAATAAAGCTAACAAGTGGTCGGTCATTGTGTCAGATTTGTTTTAGAGTCTGCTTTCAAATAACAACAACATCATCATCAACAACAACAACAGCTATACAAATGACCAGTGTGCCAATATTCTGCCTTTCATTATATGAAGACATATATACACACATATACCTCTTTATATAGTATCGCACAGAAGCTTTAATATCGAACAGGGATGGATAATGCAATACTGCTAATGCTAAAGGTTCTGCTAAAAATACTTAGTATTGCCTGCTTTGAATTTGAAGAGAATGTATCGCAATTTCTTTGATGGAATACAGGGAGAAAATCAAAAAGAAGAAATTGAATTTGAATTGGGTTTGCGATGAGAGAAAAAATACTTATATCGCAACGCCAGACAGTATGAGCCACATCTTGAAATTGGAGGGCAACAAATTCGCAATTCGGACCAGATTAAATATCTGAGCGTTATATTGTATAGTAACTTTGAATTTATTAGGCATATTGACTATATACTTAGAAAAGTCGGGAATATATATGGGGTCTACCAGCGTGTTATAACCACTAGTGGAGGGCTGACTCTTAAGGTTATATTACTTATCTACAGTTAACATGTCCTCTAATTAAATATGCCTTTCCTAGTTGGTTTGGGATGTCATCCCACCAAAAAGGGAATATTGTCCCATTTGGGAGAGGCGAATTCTTAGGTCCTGTTTGGGATTAAAGCTAACCCAGGATTAATGTGGATAATTTACGGATTCATCGATTTTAGGTGTATAGATACATTTCTTATGGCTAGCGCTCTATGTTTCCTAGACAGAGCTGCATCAGTCGATAAGAGGTTAGTTAGAGAAAGCCTTGTACATGAATCAGATGTACACAGGCTAACTAACAATTATAGGCCAAGGAGAAGTTTACTAACGATGAACTTAGAGGGTCTTATCCAACGAGAGAACCAACTCCTCTTCTATCACCGAAGTTTTGGGACGCTCGAATTAGAGAAGCCCGTCTATCAAGTATCACAGTAGCAACCAGTGTAAATAGTTCATAAGTTATTAGACTAAGTTGTTAAAAGTAGAATTAAATCGAGAAACTAAGTAATTACAAGTTTATAGATATGTAATAATAGTGATAGGTACCAGCATAGCTGAGGCCACAGCTGTTCGCATACATGCCCACAATGAGCTGTCGAACGAGTTACGATCCATCTGAGAGGGCCTAGACATCGGCTGCCGAACAAACCTACTATATGCTGCCTAACCAAGTTCCGATCCATCTGCAAAGGCATGGACTGCTGCTCGCGAACATATCTACCGTGAGCTCCCGAGCCAGAACAACCTTAGACAACCTTTATATATTCTCCCGAATTTCTCTACATTGAATTGCCGTCCTCGAGCGATTATACCATGTGTCCTCAAACCGTCTCCGAAGATCCGAACACTAATCTCGTTTTCCCAGACCATAAACCAAAGTACCCCATTACCATTTGGGTATTCAAAATATTGATCCTTTGTGTGGAAGGTACCAGAAGAGAGATCCTATATATTCCATCTTTCCACTGGAGCTTGTCTAAGTAAAAATATTAGGATATGCGAAATTTAAAGAGAATTGGATGCTCAATTCGAACTTTATGGGAGTTTTGGTTATTCAAAAATTTGACCCTCTGTGGGGGAGGTACCACAAGGAGTGGGCCGATGTCTATCAAATTCTCAACAAACTTTGTGTTGATAGAAATGTTGAGATGTACTGTGCTAGAAAGGAATCGGATGCTCATTTCGAGATTTACGAGCTTCATGGCTATTCAAAATTTTGACCCTTTGAGGGGGAGGTAATACATGGAGTATCTTCATCTTCACACCAGATTTTGTATTAATAAAAATATTTTGATGTGTGAAATTAGAAGACAATTGAATGTCTATTTCGCATTTTATCATCGTTTTGGTTATTCAAAAATTTGACCCTCTGTGGGGGGAGGTACCAGAAGCAGTGGGCCTATGTTTATCAAATTCTCAACAAATTTTATGTTGATAGAAATATTGAAATGTGCTAAGTTTGAAAGGAATTGGAATATAATAAGAGTTATAATTATTCAAAATTTTTACCCTTTGTGGGGGAGGCACTTGCTGGAGTGGACCGACGGACCGACCGACTGACGTAAATATTAGGATTTGCAAAGTTAGAACAAAATCGGAATATCCTTTCTCTTTCTTTGCAGAAAAATATTTTCTTTGAAAGGTTCGACCTTTTGTGGTAGAGGTACACGAAGGAGCGGACCGATATTGTCCATCTCCGAACTCTATCTGAATTTAATAATAATATTACGATGTACCAAGTTTGGATTAAATCGGATACTCTCTTCGCACCAGCTAGCCAGCCAGCTAGATAGACAGACGAATGAACGGACATCGCACAGTGTCACGACCGCGGCCAAAAATGGTAAAAACCAAGTACATAAGAGCACAAATTTATTGATGAGAATTGATAGAAAACATTCCAGTTAGGAATAATATGAATTTTGGTAGTGATACGTCAAGTAGTTTTGCCTGTACGAGGGTTCAAATCTGATAGTTTTTGGCAATCGGCATTTTTCTATTTTTTTCGGAAAATTGACACTTTTTTCATATGTTCAAAAATTTGAATATTAAAAGTAACGGTTATAAAAAAAGTGTTTATTTTAGTTACTTGGGATGTCAAAAACTTGGCTTCACCTTTGTTTGGGTGTAAATAGTGATCATATGGTGTTTACAGTTACAAACACCTGTTGTACTTAGTTCATCTATTTTGTAAAGCAAATCTTGAAATTAGTGGAGTAGAAAAAAAAAGGTTAAAAAAGTTTAGTCTACATTTTTGTTGATTTTAGTTGTGAAAAGTATGTATTTTTAACCTATAAAAAAATTAGCTGCGGAAACCTGCGGTCCTAAGAGTTATTTGCTTTTTTTAGTGACCACCTCTTTAAAAAACTGTGACATATTTTTGGAATGGTTAGAAGTAAAGTATCAAAGTATGTCATATGTTCTGGCAAAACTTAAAGAATTTATTGAGGATCGAATTGGAAGGAAAATGACGGGCGAAGAACACATAAAGGTTAAAAATATTTGCTACAAATTGTCTTCTACGTGGAAAAAATACTATCAAAAGAGGGATAAAGTAGAAATGGTCTTAAAAGATTGGTTTCTTATGGATACGTTTAAATTTGATTCGGTACATTTGAAGATTATTTTTATTAAACCAATTATTTAAAAACATTTAAATATTTAGGAACCTGATAAGTCTACATCAAGAGGTCGACCACGCATTAACTTTGAGGAAAGTTCATGTAGAACAAAAAGGCGACGTGTAGGTGAACTTGTTGCATCTACTTCGGCGGACATCATAACAACAGCTGCAAAAAGATTTTCGAATGTAAAGGAAACGGACATTATTTCAGTGGAAAAAGCATTGGCGCTCTACGTGGATATGGATTTATCAGTTAGACAGTATAACATGATGAGAAATGCTGTAAATGCTATACATAAAAATTGTTTCCCATCGTATTATGCTATAGCAGAAGCTAAGAAAAAATTGATTCCAGAAAATATAGAAGTGACGGAAACATCAATGAATGTACCTCTACAAACACTTTTGGATAATACCGCGAAGAGCATTCTAACTAAACTACAAATTTGTCCGAAAAATAATATAACTTTAGAATGTAAATGGGGATTTGATGGCAGCAGTGGTCATAGCCTCTATAAACAAAAATTTCGAAACGAAGACGCAACAGATGAATTTATGTTCGTTTCTTCATTTGTGCCCTTGCGTATTTTAGATGATACAAACGAAAATGTCTTGTGGCAGAACGACAGGCACTCATCTTCAAGGCTATGTAGACCTATTAAAATACTTTTTACAAAGGAAAATTCACAGACTATAAATGAAGTCAAAGAAAACATAGAGAAAGAAATAGCAGATTTGGATGCTTGTGTATACATTGATAACAGTTATGAAATTATGATTTCTCATCGCATGAAACTAACAATGGTTGACGGAGCTGTATTAAATGTATTGTATGGCAATAAAAGTTGTGCAACCTGTGTTTTATGTGGCGCCAAGCCTTCACAAATGAATGATGAATCTATATACCAAAGAGAAGTCAACGAAGAGTGTTATAGGAACGGTATATCTAGTTTACACGCCTGGATTAAGTTTTTTGAGTGCATTGTTCATATTGCATATAAACTACCTGTCAAGACATGGCGAATTGATAGTAGAAACACAATATTAGTGAATGAAAATAAAATCAGGATACGAAGAGCATTAAAAACAAATCTAGGTCTTCTTGTCGACAAAATAAAACCGGGCTACGGGACATCAAATGATGGAAATACAGCTCGACGTTTTTTTTTTCAAACATTGAAGTAGCGGCAGATATTACCGGGGTCGACAGAAGATTAATTTACAATTTTTCCCTCATTTTGCGGATTTTGTCTTGTGGGAGATTTATAAATATAAATTTATTTCATAAGCTTCTTCAAGATACATGGCAACTTTACATCGACTTATACTCTTGGTATTACATGCCAGTCACGGTGCATAAAATTTTAGTTCATGGCATTGGATATGTAAGGTACAGTACATCCCCTCTTGGACTGCTTTCGGAAGAGGCTATCGAGTCATGCCATAAAATAATTAGGAGCAACCGTTTGAAACACACCCGAAAATGTGGTAGAGTCGAGTCAAATAGGGATTTAATTCAGTATTTGATACTACAATCGGACCCTGTAATATCCTTGAACAGTCATAATATATTGGCCCGAAATTATAACATGGAAGACATTAAATCATATATTTGTGAAGAAAATAACTTAAATATTCCGGAAATATGTTCAGAAGATGAATCTGATGATTGCAGTGAGGTATGTAGTGAATAGTGTATTTCAAAGCTTATGTTATTAATAAAAATTAAATACGAATAAAACGTGTTTTATTGAAAAGAGGGTTTTGTAATATAAAATACTCTGAAACGTAAACCTACAGACAATTTTAATATTTCACTAAATAAGAAGTAAACTGCAAATATTCATTTAATATGGTTGAATACATACGATTTCATAGGCCAACAAATCGAAATTTTCAAGCCCCATTGTATGGGAGGTATACCAAATCATGGTCCGATCAATTCAATTTTTTGTCACTTGTTTTATAGCCCAAATTAGAAGTAAACTGCAGATTTTCGTCGAATTTGGGTTAATACATTCGTTTTTATATCCCAAAAGAGAGAATTTTTCAAGACCCATTGTATGGGAGGTATACCAAATCATGGTCCGATCAATCCAATTTTTTGTCAACTGTTTTATAGGCCCAATTAGAAGTTACATGCCAATTTTCATCAAATTTGGTTGAATATTAACGATTTTATAGGCTAAAAGAGTGAAATTTGGAAGACCCTATATATGGGAGGTATACCGAATTTTGGTCCAATCTATCCAAATTTTTGTAATTTGCTTTTTAGCCCAATAATAAGCATCTGTACAAAATTTCATCCACCTACGACAACTCTTTCTATTTTTGGCCGCCGTTTGTATGAACTCGCGACATAGTGCATCGCTAGGTCGACGCCAAACGTCTTGAAACGGATTTGGTCCAAAGAGACCTAGGATCTAACACCTTTATTTCGATGAGGAACGTTTTGGCCGTATCAAATGATATATATCCTCTCGAGGCATATGTCTGAGGGTATAAAAATGTACATATGAGGTTACATTCTTAATTCTACCATGGTTGGTACCTTAACGCATAGCCTTTACTCACTTTTGTTCCTCGGAAATAGAGTATATCAATCAAATTGCATATCCCAGAAATTCGGGCTATCTTTCCCCAATGTTGAAGGTTATTAAAAGTTCGACCTTACCAAATTAAACCCAATTTTTTCCTTATAACCAAAAGAATTAATAACTAAAATAAAAATATTTAATTCGAACCTCCCATCCCTGGCTCAAAAAGGTCTGAAGCAAAAATAAACATTAAAAGTAAATATAAAATATTATACTCAGAGATAAGGGAAGCATCTGGCTAACATTAGATTGTGAGAGAAGAGAAACTTCACAGAAAGTGCAATTGCACTCAAACCCTATGGCGTGGATGTAACCACCTACAGCATTTGAAAGAGAACTGTAGTAACTACTGAGAGCGACACCAGTCATACTCTCATTAAATCTATTTTACTGTACATCTGTATGTGAATATGTTTGTACTTATCTTCCTATGATTTATTAACAGAATCTGAGCAAAATCACACGACACTTGGCATCATTGACTATTGACTGCTGATAACCATTGTGGACCCTGTATCCCTTTGGAATACCTAAAGATACTCGTTTGTCATATAATCTTTGGATGGCCCCATCAATAGCCCCAAATGACGTTGTTGTGGCCTGGTGGCTGTACCCAATTGAAATGCCTAACAATTTGTCAATTGGCCAAGGCGAAATCAAAAAACAGTGCCTTCGTTGTGAAATTGATTAAATCTATAGCTAATCTTAGAAAAACAACAACAATATAAATTTAAATAAATAATTAAACAAATAATGAGTCCCATTTGGATGGTAATCAGCCATCAGCGGAATGAATGATCAAATGCTCTGTTTGATTTGGAATTATGAGATTTTATTTTCGCTGAGGACCACTTACGGCGACATTTTTCAAATATTTTCTGAATAATTTCATTTGGTTGACATAACCAATTAATGGACGTAAGGGAGTACTCTACGTCTTCTTAACTGCTGTCACGTGGCGCCAAACGGACGCTTTGACAAGTTTGAATACTTTTTATAGAATGTTCATAATTTTTGGATAATAAATCCTTTAAAAATACAGAATTCTTAAAAAATACACAATTTTTCATAAGGTCCAAGTTTTTGGAAAAGTGCTCTTTAAAAAACCTCTGAGGGCCCAGGAAGTCCTTAAAAAGAATCGAGGTTCTTGAAATTGTTTTCTTAGAAATATACTCAAATTTCCACGCTTCATTACAGAAAAACGGACGACCTGTAATATATCGGCTAAAAAGGACCCTTAATGAATATCATGATTTAACCTTTAACTAACAAGGTGGTGGTTAATTTTACTCTCTCTCTCTCTTTATATTTCGTTGAAATTTTCTCTTCTTTTGCGATGAATAAAAGTACCTGTTTTGTTTACTTAAAACATTTTATACCCTACACCATATGAAAGTAGTTCCTTTTTGCTGATCTGCATGCGTAGAATCACATTCTGAGTTGATTTATGCATGTCCGTCCATCTGTTCGTTTGTCTGTCCATGTATTTTTGTAAGCAACGTACTGGTCGCATTTATTAACCGGTCAAGATGAAATTCTACTAATTTGTTTGGCCCTAGGACGAACCCTATTGAAATTGGAGATAATCGGTCAAAATTTTGATATAGCTTCCATATATATCTTCAAGCGATTTCGGGTTAATTGTGCACCAAATGGCCAATATCAGTCCAAATGACATGAATTTTGGCACATCCTACCGAATTAAAGGTAGAAGCAAGTACATCAAATTTGGACAAAATCGGTGAAGATATAACTATAGCTCCCATACAGGGTGAGATAAAAAACTGCAACAAGTCAAACGCAATAATTTTTACAATTTTTTTTTTAATTTTATTAAATGAAATGTTTAAAGTTTAGATTTGTTCGAATTGGTCACCTTTGGCACGAATTATGGCCTTCAAACGGTCAATGAAACCGTCACACGCTGCCCGAATGTTGCTCTGCGGTATTTTGGTATTTCGAACCACATCTGCTGATGTTGCTGTTTTCTCCCGGTCACTTCCTTGACGTCGGGCTACGCTACTAGTATCACGGTATCGAGACACAAAAGAAATGCTGGAGGGTTCTAACGATAGTCACTTGTGGTTTTCCAGCCAAATATAAAGAAATCACACTATCACGCTTGTATTCCATCATGAATAACTTTTTTCTGGAAAAATTCTCACCAAAATGCTTTTGTACGCTTGCAAACAGTATAATGGCCTGTCGCAGGAATAATTTTAACAGCTGTCGGACGAGTGGCTTGGAAATGACAGTAGTCTTTATGTCCGGGCAACACATAAACAGCGACCCTTATAGAAAATTTCAGCTTTCTTGCACTCTCCGTTCACCCAATACCCATTCGTACCGAATATAGTACTATTTACTACTTTTCCTGCACTTCCAAACCCACCCTTTTTTCGCAAATATGCCATCAACAGGGACCCAATACAAGTCTAAATTACCAACTTCTTTCATTCACCCAAAACTGAATTATTCCAAAATTAGTACCTCAGTTTTTACACTTGGCACAATTTTCCAAAACCACCTCCTTATACCAACTCCATTTTTAAGAATTGATTCTCATACCGAATTTTAAGATTTTACCATATTTTCTTAATTCCAAATTGTACCAAATTTTGTGCATTTTTGTTGGAAACCCCAGTTTGTAATACGTATTTTCCTATGCACCTCCAAGTTTTAACCCAAGACACTAACTGTGTTTCTTGGGCAAAAATTTAGATTTCAAGCAATATACCTTCACTCAATACCAAATATGGTATAATTTATTACCTTTCTTACACAAAGGTACAAATTTCCAAAACTACTTCCATATCCCAATCCTACATTCAGTAATCTTAGGATTGCAGCTCTATCGGTTCACTCAAATCTAAATTGTACCAAATGTTGGTACATATAAGTACAAATTTCCAAAACTACCTACCTCCATATCCCAATCCTATACACCGACGGTAATCCTTTTTCCAAATTTCAGAATTCCAGCTTTATCGGTTCACCACAATTCTAATTTATACCAAATTTAGTACCATTAAGTAAACAAAAGTACAAATTTCCATAACAACCTGCATGATGCAATTATATCCCAATTTAAGGATTCCACCCCTACCTGCTGTTCGCTCAAAAACGAATTGTACCAAATTTAGTACTATAAGTTCGAATTTCCAAAACTTCCTGCATACCCCAATCTACACTAATAGTAACCTTAGTTCCAAAATTCGGAATTCCAGCTATATCGTTTCACCCAAATCGAAATTGTACTAAATTTAGTACATTTTAGTACTTTTTGTGCATATAAGTACAAATTTCAAAAACTACATTCATATCCCAATCCTACACTCAGCCATTAATGTTAATTTCAAATTTCAGGATTCAAGTTCCATTCATTCCCCCAAATTTAGTATAATTTACTACTTTTAGTCTACACGATTCGAACTGATATCAAATGTGGTATATTTTACAAATTTCGAAAACCGAATTTCCAAATAAGACCCTTTGGTCCATTCACTCCATCAGTGACGCTCATTCCAAATTTAAGAGTTGTAGCTATACTGGTTCGCCATATTTAGTACTTTTCATACATTTTTGGTATGAATCTCCAAAAACACAGCCTTCGGATCAAGAATGAATTTCATCCAAAATTTTAAGATTCTAGCTTCAGCGGTTTCGTGTGGGCTGTTGATTCCCAATCAGTCAGATATTTTGCAATATATATAGACAGATATGTATATTTTTTACTTTTTTTGGACTTTTGCGAAGGGGTACGAAAAATAGTGGACTAATCTTTTTTTCACACTTAATTTTATAGTGAAAAAATTTGTGCACCTATTTTACAAGAGACACGAAGTATGGGGAGTGACCCAATTATGTCCATTATCACCCCTATCTATTATATTACTACGTGTCAAGTTTCAGATAAATCGGATACTCCCCTTGTTTTAAATTGAGTGGCAATATTTCAGAAAATTTAAAAAAATTCCTTAGTCTGATATTCTTTTCCCCATAAGGTCCATATATTCGGAAAGTATTCCGTGAGACCTTTCAATCAGGCCACTCATATATTGTGATTTTTAAATGGGGAGTTAAGGGTTTCAACCATTCTCAACGTATTTTAAGTTTTTATTTAGCAATTTCTATATAAATTTGAAATTTGTGTTTTTGTGAACCGGAGAAAAAAGTACCTTGGTTTATGTCTTTCCTAATTAAATTTTAGTTTATCTTGACGGGCATCAGAAGTAGTGAAGTATAAATTGGTCATTATAGCAATATTGTCCTAGTTTGATAGCAATGTTACGACGCACAAAGTTTGGACCAAATAGCCAGACAAAAAGACGGTCGAACTTTGCTATACCGAATCCAAAGGACCTTAAATTAATTTCCTAACTTAATCCATTGTTATGACAATTGGTGTAGGGTAACAATCAGGCTCGATCTCCTTTATTTATATTATTTTATTCTATAAAACTATTGTCCGACTTCCAATGTGGCTGGTAGTTCTGAAAACATTTCCAATGCTCATCGTTTCATAAATTCACTTATGGCAATTATCATGAAATCTCAAATTGTGAACCCAAGTGAACTGACCCCCATAAGGCCATCACACACTGCGATACTCGTCCCCAAACACTCTACCTTTTTCGCTCCACCATTATTTGTTTTTGTCGAGAGGAGCCCCAATTAGTTTGAAAGCCAAACCCCCTAATGCAATACGCAATTTGATACGCCAGCTTTAATTGTTTATTTTTCTCTATTCTTGAAAATAACAAAAAAAAAAACAACAACAACAACAATATTATTATTGTCCATTTGTTTATTTGGCATTTATTTTTGTTTACATTTGAACATTTTTTCGAAGGTAGGTAGTTTTTGTGGGAAGATGGTTACGTCGGTAAGTAAGAGGTAGGTGGTGCTAGTCCCCACCGTTGCAGGTGGTTAAGTCAATAGCAAAATAAAGTGGCAAATTCTTTGCAAATGACGAGGTGGTTTTATGTTTTTGGAACTACTCTCTTGATGCCTGAGTGTTCTCTGTCTCTCTCTCTCCCGCTCTATTCATTAACTGCGTATGGTGTTGTTTTTACAGTTGAGAGCTGAGTATTGATTCATATTCGGAAATATGAGCCAAAGTGCAGAAAAGTAAACACAGGCGATAACTTTTCACAGTGTAGCTGTTAAAAAGCAACAAGTATCTATTATGCGAACAAATAAATAAAACAAATAAATTAAATAACTCGAAAAAAGACCCACACGGCTGTCAAAAAAAAAAAAGAAAAAAAAATAGCCATGCATTCATTGACTTTGTTGTGATGGGTTATCCGAGAATGTGGACAAAAAACGCAACAATAACAATAAAAATAAAATGTGCGAACGTGTAGAAAAGCATGTCGCACCGATTTGGCATTCCGTAATGGGTTTGTCATGCTTTTGACTGCAATATTTGGAATATTTCTCATATATGAGAGTTTAAAGCGGGACAATTTTTCTTAGCCTCAGCCATATGGCTAGAGAGGGTATATATCATTTGATATGGCCAAAATGTGCCTCATCGAAATAACTTTAGATCCCAGGTCTCTTTGGACAAAATCCATTTCAGTAGTGGAATTCTCTAACTAACTTTTTGAGTTACCGACAAAAGTCGTTAAAACTAAAATGCTTATAATTTCGGTAATTTACGAAATTTGTCGGTAAGATAACGGCGAAATCGAAGCAGTCAGTAAGGCCTGCCGATAGATAACAATGTTTTCAACTATTTCAAAATTTTGGGTCTAAAAGTTACCGATTTTTGTCTGCAACTCCAAAAATGAGTTAGAGAATTCCACTACTGGGCATTTGGAGGCGATCTAGCGATTTCCGTCCGTCTGTTTGTCTGCCTAGCTGGCGCAACTCTCGAAGAAGCATCCGATTTGATCCAAATTTGGTACATCGTAATAATGTTATCAAACTTAGATCTAGTTCGGAGACGGACAATATCGGTCCACTCTTTCTGGTACCTCTCCCACAAAAGGTCGAAATTTTCCAAAAAAAAAAAAAATATTTTACTGCTGAACTTTGCAAATGCTAATATTAGCATCAGTGCTAGGTCAGGTGCGAAAATGGACAATATCGGTTCACTCCATCAAATACCTCCCCCACAAAGGGTCAAAATTTTGAATAATTATAACTCTTATAAAATGTGATGTACACGTCCGATTGTCTTCAAATTACATACATCATAATATTTTTATCATCTCAAGGTCTAGTGTAAAAATGGAATATATCGGTCCACTCCTTCTGTTACTTCCCCCACAAAGGGTCATAATTTTGAATACCATTGAAGCTAATAAAACGCGAAATAAACATCCGATTCCATTCAGACTTGGTACATATCAATATTTCTATCAACACACGATCTGTTATAAAGATGGTAAAGATCGGACCATTACTTCTGGTTCCTCCCCCACGAAGGTTCAAATTATTGAATAACCAAATCGATTATAAAATTCGAAATAAGCATCCGATTCTCTTCATATTTCACACATCCTATTACTTCTACTAACACAAAATCTGCTGTGAAGATGGAATATATCGGTCCACTCCATCTGGTACCTTTTCCCACAAAGGGTCAACATTTTGAATATCCATGAAGCTTATAAAACGCGAAATTAACATCCGATTCCATTCAGACTTGCCACATCTCAATTTTTCAATCAACACAAGATTTGTTATAGAGATGGTAGAGATCGGATCATTTCTTCTGGTACCTCCCCCACAAGGGGTCAAAGATTTGAATAATCAAAACGATTATAAAATCCGATATCAGCATTCGGTTCTCTTTATATTTCACACATCCCATTATTTTTACTAACACAAGATCTGCTGAGAAGCTGCTGAAGAAGGGATAAATCGGTCTACTCCTTCGGATACCTCCCCCACAAAGTGTCAAAACTTTGAATATCCACGAAACTCATAAAAAAGCGAAATTAACATCCGATTCCATTTAGACTTGGCACATCTCAATATTTCCATCAACACAAAATCTGTTATAAAGATAAAAAAGATCGGACCATTCCTACTGGTACCTCACCCACATAGATTCAAAGTTTTCAATAACTAAATCGATTATAAAATCCGAAATGAGCGTCCGGTTCTCTTCATGTTTCACATATCACATTATTTCTACTAACAAAAGATCTGGTCTGTAGATGGTAGAGATCGGGCCATTACTTCTGGAACCTCCCCCACAAAGGTTCAAAGTTTTGAATAACCAAAACGATTATAAAGTCCGAAATAAGCATCCGGTTCTCTTCATATTTCACACATCTCATTATTTTTACTAACACAAGATCTGCTGAGAAGCTGCTGAAGAAGGGATAAATCGGTCCACTCCTTCGGGTACCTCCCTCACAAAGGGTCAAAATTTTGAATATCCATGAAGCTAATAAAACACGAAATTAACATCCGATTCCATTTAGACTTGGCACATCTCAATATTTACATCAACACAAGATCTGTTATAAAGATGGTAAAGATCGGACCATTCCTTCTGGTACCTCACCCACAAAGGTTCAATGTTTTGAATAATGAACGCCTGCACACCAAGACTGAACCTAAGAATCTAGCTTCAGTCATTTTGTCTGGGCGTTGATTTTCAGTTAGTCAGTTTTTTATAGTTATTCAGAGAGTTTTTAGGATCTTTACGCTGTTTGTTGAAACCTCTGCTGGCGTCGATCACAGTTTATCGAGGAAGAATGCTATA
Source organism: Musca domestica (assembly GCF_030504385.1). Lineage (NCBI taxonomy): Eukaryota > Metazoa > Arthropoda > Insecta > Diptera > Muscidae > Musca > Musca domestica. The sequence continues at coordinate 352,716 of NW_026712262.1, read as the reverse complement.
ATGGTTGTTATCTCGATGTAATATGTCGATTCCCTTCTAGCTTCTGCTGTAATTTTTCTCTTCTGTCCCTGTCCTCAGGTGTTCGATTTTCCTTCCCTTTTTCGTAGTCAAAGCATTACAGAGCCGTATTTTAATCCTTGGGGGCTTTGTTGTGTAATGCTCTTCAGGATATCTCACCCTCTTTGCCTTTTCTAAAAAAGTGGATGGAAGATTCTGTGACACAGTCAGAGACAGCGACTTTGAAAACGAAATTTCGAAGTTAGTGGAGTTCAAAAAGAAAAATTCGAAAAGGCAACCTATCTTTTGCCTAACTTCTGTCTTATTCGAAATTCCGTTTTCAAAGTCGCCTCTCTCTGACTGTGTGTGTCGAGACAGTACCTTCCGGGGCTGGGTTATTTACCCTTCCTCTTTCTATTGAGAATCCAAAGTGTCATATCATAGACTATTTATTAGAAACAAATTTGCTAGGTCCCACCAAATACCAATAATTGGCTTGCACCGTTACTTGGTACTATTCCAAAACCTGACCTATCTAAATTAGTTTATTTGTTTTCCATTAAACCTCCCTTCCATTTAAGTACAAAAACATTTTTTTTTGTAACTGACGTTGCATTTATTTTCATTCAGTAGCAAAGATCAATTAACACTTAAAAATAATTGACATTTCACAGCAGTTACAATTACAATTTTGAAAAGCAACTACAACAACAGCAGCAAACTACAAAAACAATGACTTACAACTATTCTCTCAATGAATGGGACGTAGAAGGCAAACAAAAAAAAAATAGCCAATAAATAATTATAGCAGCACAATGACGGGTCGTTATTGAATAGATAATCACTTTTGCCGGCCGGTTAGTAAACTGAATATAACTGACCTATACGCTCGAGAATGCGATTTTGTGGGTGTGAAAAAAATTGTTATTTCATCGAAGGGATTACTCACACTTTGCAAATAATTCTATTTTCTAAGAGACCAAAGAAACCAAACACCAAAGAAACCAAAAAACAATTTTTTGAAGCAAATCGTTTGGAAAATAGGGCAAAAGACCTCGAAATAATTAAAATATGAGAATATACGTATATATAAGGACCATACAAAAATGTGGACTCATACAGGGTGAGATGAAAAAACTGCAACCAACTTCAGACTGCTGTCATTTCTAAGCCACTCGACCGACAGCTGTTAAAATTATTCCAGCGACAGCTCATTATATTGTTTACAAGCGTACAAAAGCATTTTGGAGAGAATTTTGCACAACAAAAGTTATTCGTAATGGAATTCAAGCGTGATAGTGTGATTTCTTTATATTTGGCTGGAAAACCACAAGTGGCTATCGTTAGAACATTTAAATGTGAATAAATATTTTGTGTCTCGTACCATCGCTCGTTACTGGTGATACAGGTAGCGTAGCCCGACGTCATGGAAGTGGACGGAAGAAAACAGCAACATCAGCAGAAATGACTCGAAAAGTAAAGAAGCGACTTGATAGAAATCCGCGTCGCAGTGACTAAAAAATGGCTCGTGAGCTGAACATATCGCAATATTCCATTCGGCAAATATTGAAAAATGAGCTCCGGGTAAAGCCATTGAAATTCCAAAAAGTGTAAGAACTTACACCACAACAGAAAGAAAATACGCTCAAAAGAGCTAAAGAGTTGCTTCGCTTGGCCGAAAGTTGTGATCTGCTTAATTTGGTTTTCTCCGATGAGAAAACATTTGTGGTCCAACAGTTTGTAAACAAACGAAGAGATCAGCTGAAAATGGAAATGTTGGCCACCAGAACTCAAGCGCCGGTCATGGTGATGGGGTGGGCCGCCATAACAGCCGATGGTCATTCTCCGCTCGTATTAATCGACCGTGGCATCAGAATAAATGGCAAATATTATGGCGAAAATATTCTGGAGGGTGCATAAAAACCTTGGTCACTCAAATATTTTGGCCGCAGACCTTGAACATTCCAACAGGACTCAGCCACATCGCACTTCGCACGCGCCACCCAAGAATGGTTACAAAATGAGGTTCCTCGCTTCATTTCCAGCGCATAATGGCCACCAAAATCTCTGGATACCAATCCGTTGGTATGGTATCTGGAGTATTTTGGAAAGCAAGTTTGGCACTAAAAAATACCAAAGTGTCGATCACCTCAAGCAAGCGCTTCGCCGGAAATGGTCCAAATAACCGCAGAGCAACATTAGGGCAGCGTTTGACGGTTTCATTGACCGTTTGAAGGCCATACTTCGTGCTAAAGGTGAGCAATTCAAACAAATCTAAACTTATTCTAAAATTTGATGCTATTTCCGACATTTTTGCCTTTCATTCAATAAAATTTGAAAAAAATGTAAAAATTATGGCGTTTGACTTTGTTGCAGTTTTTTTATCTCATCCTGCATACATATGCATTCCTGGCGTTTAGATAAGATTTAGACTTTTGCTGTTTTTTAGGGCCTACAGTAGAATTTAGTGACAAACCATTTTGTAGAATATTCTAACTTACTACGACCCCGTTTAAAGAGAGTTTTTAACCATATTTTCAAAAAAGGGCCAAAAGACCCCTTTGTTGACTCGCTTGAGTATTAAAATATTCGATCAAAATAATTCTCGTATTTTTATCGACAATATTGCCAAAGCCAAAGCCTAAAACCAATGGGTTCCAAGGAATCTTAGTCCGAAAATTACGAAGTGTGTGAAAAGTGTGTAAGAGGGGGCATGTGCCCTCTCTATTTAGGTTAGATTGCGTTTTAAACTTTCAGAACGTCAATACATGTGTCTTCTATTTTTAGCCCAGCTGGCTTTTCCTTGTAAATATTTTTTGTGTGTCGCCCAGTGTAATGTACTTTATACCCAACAACAAAACATTCGCGTCTCCATGCAGAATGCCATGAATTGCGCTATTCCAAATTATATCTCTCCAATTTTGGTGATAATACAACATTTGATTCGTATTAATTTCTTTGTCTTTTACACATATTAAGTTTGGGGGCTCATACGCCATAAAGATAAGATTAGAGAGTCAGAGTGAATTTTCAAAAAAAAAAAAAAAGAAACATTTGAAAGACCTATCTTGGCCTTGACGTCAAGCCCCGCACAACATAACGCATAGTGACGAAATGAATAAAAAAAGAAGCAAAGAAAGTTAGTAGAACATTTGATAATGTTTGAAGGTCGGTGATTTGAAGTTTGCAATTCGTCACTTTATTGGGAAATGTCATAAAACATATGTTTAGTCATATGCAATAAAATAATCCCATACTATACTTTGGAAGTTCTATTCTTCGTTGATAAATTTTTCTTCTGCATTATAAGGAGTGGAATTTTTTTTCCTTTTCGCAATCTAATCAAAAAATAATAATTTTCAAAATCGATGGTGCATTTTGTGTTTCGTGATAAAAAAAAAATGTTGCACCACAGCCCATATTAATTACTTTCCAGGAATTATAAGCTATATATATGTGTATATCTTAGAGGAAAATAATTAGTTTATTTTTCCATTTAATTTCTTGCAATAGAACTTTGAATACATTTCTTGTCGAATGTGGAAACCTTTTTATTTTTTTGGTGGCAGTAACAAAACCATTGCACAGTGGGTCATATTAAACGAAATATAGTCACCCTATGGTAAGTTCGAAATGGCTATTATTTTCAAATTTATCTTAAGAGATGGAGTGATTCATCTGAAAATTCTCTACAATAGTAACCATATAGATACCGTCCCCGTTTAAATATTCAAAGGGGCTCTTTGGGACCTTTATCTAAAATATATTGAGAACCTCCTTTAAAACGGGATCGTAGCAAGTCAAAATGTTCAATAAAATTTTTTTTTACAAATTTCATTACATATGTCCAAATTCAAAATCTAATCTAAATAAATATTGAGAACGTACTTATTTTTGTTAAAACCGTATGTTATTTGAGTTTATGCAAAAATCTCCTATAAAACATCATTTTGGAAGGATGACGTCAACGACAAAAATATTCTTCATCAAATTTCACTATAAGTTGCCAAAGAAAAGAAATCTCTACTTTCATTATATATCAAGAAAATATTTCTTTCAATTTTGCCAGAAAAAAAAAACTCGGAAATATTTCTTCATTTTTTTGATCAATTTTTTACTCGGCCAGTTTTTGAGTTGATTCGTGAAAGTAAGATAAAATTTCGTTTGAGCCGAAAGTGTCAAAGTTCTACACGAAATTTCAATATAAGTCTCAGAATAAACTATATATGCAGGTTTAATAGATTTTGAGATATTCACATTCGAATTTTAAATATTAAAAGATAAAATTATACTTTTCCCTTTTTTCCTGTTAATTTTATAAGTTTCCAAACTGAGTCCAAATCTCCCATAATACTTATATTTTTGGGAAAAGTATCAAAGGAAGAAATATTCTAGACCAAATTTCACTATAAGTTATCAATGAAAAGAAAACCCTAAATCCATTAAATATCAAGAAAATGAGTGTCTCAATTTTAACAAAAAAAAAAAAAAAAAAAAAAAAATCTTAATTTTTTGATCAATTTTTGCTGGTTTTTATTTTTAGTTGATACATGAAAGTGACATAAAACATCGTTTTGTATTTAGAGTTTCAAAGGAGGAAATATTCTACACTAAATTCCATTATAAATCTCAGTTTAAACTATATATCTAAGTATAATGGTTTTTATGAAAATTGCATTTGAAATTTATATATTAGAAGCAAAAAGCATATGTTTACATTTTTGACTGTGAATTACGTTTTGAACACATTACCATTCTAAGCCACAAACAGCCTTAATAATCCATTTTCTGGGGAAAATGTTAAAAGAGGAAATATTCTCCATCAAATTTCACTTTAAGTCACCAAAGAAAAGAAATCTCTATTTCCACTGTATTTCAAAAAAATATTTGCATCAAAGTTGGAAAGAAAAAAAAAAATATTTCACTATTTCTTTTTTTTCTTTTGAAATTTGAAATTTTTTGAAAGTTGCTGCATGAAAGTAACATCAAACTTCGTTTTAAGCAAAAAGTGTCAAAAAATGAAATATTCTACACCAGATTTTACTTTAAGTTCCAGAATAAACTATATATCTAGATATAATAGTTTTTAAGAAATTTTTATTTGAATATTATGTTTTAAAAGTGCTAATTATGTGCTTATGTTTTTTGCTGTACATTTTCTTCGTTTCTAAATTTTGGGCAAATTCTCACATAATACATCATTTTTTGTGGAAAGTATCAAAGGAAGAAATATTCTCCATCAAATTTCATAAAGAGTTAGCAAAGAAAAGAAATATCTATTTCTACTATATAGCAAGAGTATATATCTTTCAATTTTGCCAAAAAAAAAATAACATGAAAATATTTTCTATTTTTGAATCGAATTTTTCCTTGGCCTTTTTGGAATTGATGTGTGAAAGTAACATAAAATTTCGTTCTAAGCAGAAAACGTCAAAAGAGGAAATATTCTACACCAAATTTCTGAACATTTTATTCGTTTCTATTCTAAGTCAAAATTTTCCATAATACTTATTTTTTGGAGGAAAGTGTCAGAGGAATAAATATTCCCCATCAAATTTAATTTTGAGTCACCAAAGAAAAGAAATCTCTACTTCGATTATTTTTTCAAGAAAATATTTGTTTTGTTTGTCAAAAAATCAAAAATAAAATAATTTTTTGTCGTAAATTTTCTTTTTTCATATTTTTCGAGTTGTTTTCTTCCGTCCACTTCCTTGACGTCGGGCTACGCTACCAGTATCACGGTAACGATCAATGGTAAGAGACACAAACAATTTATTCACATTTCAATGCTGGAGTGCTCTAACGATAGCCACTTGTAGTTTTCCAGCCAAATATAAAGAAATCACACTTGAATTCTATATCGAATAACTTTTTTCTGGAAAATTCTCACCAAAATGCTTTTGTACACTTCTAAACAATATAATGAGTTGTCACTGGAATAATTTTATCAGATGTCGGACGAGTGGCTTAGAAATGACCGCACTCTGAAGTTGGTTGCAGTTTTTTCATCTCACCCTGGAGTAGAATTTTATGACAAATAATTTTGTAGAATATTTTGAGTTGCTACGATTCCATTTAATGGGAGTTTTCCATCATATTTTGAAAACAAGGACAAAAAAAAGACCCTTCTGTGACTCGCTTACACTTTTCGACCAAAATATTTATCGTATTTTTATCTGTAATATTGCCGAAGACACTATATCCTCAAATCAGCAGATTCAATGGAATCCTATTCCAAAAATATCCAAAGCTGTGGACGAGGGGATAACTTGCACCCTCTATTTAGGCTACTGTGCGATGCATACTTTTAAAACGCTTTGTCTTCTATGTTTAGCTCTACTTTCATAATCTGCTCTCTTTGGACCAAATCCGTTTCACGACATTTGGAGACGATGTCCATCTGTCTGTCTGGTTGGTGCGCACAATAACTCTCGAAGGGAGTATCCGTTTTGATCCAAACTTGGTCGTAATATTATTGTCAAACTTAGATCGAGTTCGGAGATGGGGCAATATCGGTCCACCCCTTCTGGTAGTAATTAAAGAAAGGCATTGCACTGCACAGAATGAAAAGGATAATCCGATTCTGCTCCAACAAATCCTAATATTAGCCTCTAGTCCATGAAGTACCTCCCCCACAAAGGGTCAACATTTTGAATAATTACAACTCATATAAAATTTGATAAATTGAACAGCTCGATTGTCTTCAAATTACACACATCACAATAGTTTTATTAACCCAAGATCTGGTGTGAAGATGGAATATATCGGTTCACTCCTTCTGGGTTAAAATTTCTAATATCCATGAACTCATGAACATTTGATTTCACTCAGGCTTGGCACGTCTCAATATTTCTATCAACACCAGATCTGTTAGAAAGATGGTAGAGATCGGACCATTCCTTCTCCTCAAAAGGGTCAAAATTTTGAATAGCCAAAACGATCATAAAATTTGAAACTAGGATCCGGTTTTCTTAATATCCCACGCATCCCATTATTTTTAGTTACCCAAAGTCTGGTGTGAAGGTGGAATATATGGGTCCACTTCTTCTGGTACCTCCCCCACAAAGGGTGACAATTTTCAGTTATTGTATTTTTCTAGCTTGCGAAATAAGTTAGTGGTTCTTTGCAAATTGCTATAGCTAAATATTTTTCTCAACCAGAAACCTGAGATAAATATGGAATTTATTTCGACTAAAATTGGATCAAAATGTTAGATTTTCTTGTAATTTTGCCCATACCATTTTTTTGTCTGTATTAGGTGAAGCCATGGTAGAACTAAGAAGGTAAAGTCATGTAATCAATGTTTACAATTTTTTTTTTCAAATTTAAGCTTTGACAACATTTTATTGTCAAATTCTATATTCTCAAATTCATTGTATACACACACAATCAGGGATGGGAACTTTTTATACAAATTTGACAAGGTAAATTAAGGAGCTGGAGATGTTTATTTGAAATTAGGTTACCTTTATTTCATTGTAACATGGATGAAGCATGAAAATGGAAAACTTATTTGGCATGTCGCAATATTTATATCCCATTTTTAGGTCCGATACGAAATGGGCAATATTGGCCCATTCATTCAGAACCTACTCAATAGAGGATCAATAATTTGAATAATAATAAGAGAAGTCAAAATATATTTAAATTATCGAACATTCTTTCATAATCTGCTAGGTTTCCCTTGAAATTATTGAGAAAAAAAAATAATTTTGTAGCAAAGTGTAATTGACATGGCTAATTAAGAAAAGGAATTTTGTTACAAGAAAAAGATTTTGAAAAAAATCTATTTGAAGAGCCCTTTGCAATTGAATAATGAAATTTCAAGTCGCAGAAAATTTCCGTATTTTTTAGAGTTATAATTATTTAAAACTCAAGCCCTTTGTGAAGGAGGTATAAAAAAGGGATAAATAAGTGCGCTAGAGTCCCTTTTCTCACCATCGATGAATTTTTCAAAAAATTTCTCTAGAATAATCTTTTTACTTCAATGTTTATAAAGGGTGAATCGAACCTTCCCCTCACTGTTGGTTCTTAGCTTCAGTAATTCAATCATTTTTTTCATTGAAATAAATCTGTTCGAAAAAAAATACATTCTTTTATATTAGTTTGACTTATTTTATTTTTATTCCTCTATAAAAATTAATAGCCTATATTTTAGCTTTATAAAGTAGCTACAACAAATGTAAACAACTCAAAGATAGAAGACAGCAAAAACAAGAAAAAAGTGGGGAGGGGTGGAGAAAAAAATCTCAGCAAAGAAATCCAAATGAAAAAAATAAACAATAAAACAAATAAAATGCATGCAAAAACCATATTGTTGTACATAGCTTTGGCGTCCGTCACAAAGTTCGCCTTTTACTTCCCCACATCTGCTGCCATACCACTCTTTCTCTCTCTCTCTCTCTCTCTCTCTCTCTCTCTCTCGAGAGAGAGAGAGAGCTATTTCCCACCCATACATTTCCTACCTTTTTATGCCAATAATTGTGATATGCAAGTTGCTGTTTGTTGTATTTGCTGATATAAGGTGTCAGTTGGACCGAAAGAAAGATAGACAGTCAGCCAGCCAGCCAGCTAGCCAGACGTTGAAGTCACCCATTGTCGTTTACTGCGGCCAGCAATCAGCCGCCTGTGCTTTTTCGCCAGACAAATGTAGATCTATTTTTAGCTTCATTTTTTTATGTATATTTCATGCAAAACAATTTAACAACAACAACATCAACAGCAAAACGATGCAAAAACAAAAAGCAAAACAAAACAAGACAACAATTAATAAAAAAAAACTAAATACTACGTAAGACTATTAAAAAGTGCCTAATGAAAGACTGTTTAATTGCCCTATGGCATCCCGATTAAGGTGATAAATAATAACGGTTCTTAAATCTATGAAGAGATTCCAGATTCAGTAATTAGAAACTGTTAAAGACCTACCTAATTATGCTTAACTTTCTTAGCCATAAAAAGGCTGATATTTTAGCTATTATATTTTTGGCAACACCGTTTTAAACAGCTCACGCACGATTCGAGTTTTGCTTCACTGTCAAACAACTTCAGTTGCAAGTCTTTGGATTTTATTATCGAAATGCGTGCTCTGTTAAGAAAGTATGTCGAGCTCAGCCGTGGGATGATATCCAACTATTTTTTAACCCAAAATGCAAGAGATGTTCTTGCACATGGTTTTAACAAGACGGTGCCACATGCCACATAGCACGCGCAACAATGGACGTATAGAGTGGCTAGTTTAGTGAGCATTTTCTTTCACATTTAGGACCGATCGAGACTTTAGCTCATGGGTATACAGATTTAGTTGACGCATTAGAAGACAAAATTGAAGCACGACCTAAATGTTGGAAAGAGTATGCCAAAATCTGACCAAGCGGATGGACCATTTGAGGCACAGTCAAGGTCAACATTTGCATGAAATCTCTATTAATAAGGAAAAGTCGGGCGGGGCCGACTATATGATATCCTACACCTCTATGCATATTTAGTAGAGCCCCCGTAACAAAGGTATTTATTTGAAGTAGATCATATATTAGAGCAGATATAGTTTGGTTTCAGAGGGAACTAATATATGGTAGGATTAACCTATTCTGAATCGATTTTCATTAAATTTGACTGAGACATTTTAATCTTTAATACCAAATAAGATTGTTATAGAGTGCATGATATCACTTCGAGAAGGATTATTTTGAAAAAATTTGTATGGGAGCCAAGTTCCACCAAATGGAAACGTACGTCCCGAAATTCACTGCATTCGGGCTAATATTAGCTATTATTTGCACAATAAACCTGAAGCCGATCTCGATAAAATTTGACAAAGGTATTTCCGAGCTCTATAAGATATCTGGTACCAGATATCATTGTTGTCGAGTGCATATTACGAATGCGAGGGACTTAAAGACCAAAACGGATGAAACATATATATGGGTGCTAAAGCTATATCGGAACAGATTTTCACCAAATTTGATGTACTTGCTTCTAGACAAAATTCGATCGGATGTGCCAAAAGTCAGGTGATTTGGACTGGTATTGGTCATTTGATGCACAATTAACCCGAAATTTGATTAAGGATATGTATGGAAGATATATCCAAAATCTTAGCCGATATCGATAAAATTTGGCAAAGTTATTTCCGAGCTCTATAAGATATCTGGAACCAAATAACATCGTTGTCGAATGCATATTACGAATGTGAGGGACTTCAACACCAAATCGGATTAAACATGAAGATGAAAAAAATGCAACCAATTTCAGACTGCTGTCATATCTAAGCCTCTCGTCCGACAGCTGTTAAAATTATTCAAGTGACAGCTCATTATATTGTTTACAAGCGCACAAAAGCATTTTGTTGAGAAGTTTCCAGAAAAAAAGTTATTCGTGATGGAATTCAAGCGTGATGTGTGATTTCTTTATATTTGGCTGGAAACCCACAGGTGGCTATCGTTAGAGCACTCCAGCATTTAAATGTGAATAAATCTTTTATGTCTCCTACCATTGCTCGTTGCCGTTACTGATACTGGTAGCGTAGCCCGACGTCAAGGAAGTGGATGGAAGAAAACAGCAAAATCAGCAGAATGGTTCGAAAAGTAAAGAAGCGACTTGAACGAAACCCGCGTCGCAGTGGCCGAAAAATGGCTCTTGAGCTGAACATATCACAATATTCCATTCGGCAAATATTGAAGTGCAAGAACTTACACCGCAACGGAAAGAAAATAGACTCAAAAGGGCTAAAGAGTTGCTTCGCTTGGCCAAAAGTGGTGAACTGCCGAATTTGATTTTCTCCGATGAGAAAACATTCGTTGTCCAGCATTTTGTAAACAAACAAAATTATGGTGTTTACTTGCCAAAGAGGTCAGCTGAAAATGGGCACCTTCGGTTGGCAACCAGAATTCAAGCGCCTGCCATGGTGATGGGGTGGGCCGCCATAATAGCCGATGGTCATTCTCCGCTCGTATTAATCGACCGTAACATCAGAATAAATGCCGAATATTATCGCGAAAATATTCTGGAGGGTGTATTAAAGCCTTGGACACGCAAAAATTTTCAGCATCATCGCACTCAACAAGCGCCACTCCCAGAATGGTTACAAAATGAGGTTCCTCGCTTCATTTCCAGCGCACAATGCCCACCAAAATCTCCGGATACCAATCTGTTGGACTAAGGTGTCTGGAGTATTTTGGAAAGCAAGGTTGGCACTAAAAAATACCAAAGTGTCGATCACCTCAAGCAAGCGCTTCGCTGGGAATGGTCCAAAATACCGCAGAGCAACATTCGGACAGCGTGTGACGGTTTCATTGGCCGTCTGAAGGCCATAATTCATACCAAAATTCGAACAAATCTAACTTTTTCAAAAATTTGATGTTATTTCCGACATTTTTTGCTTTCATTCAATGAAATTTAAAAAAAATGTAAAAATTATGACGTTTGACTTGTTGCAGTTTTTTATCACACTCTGTAGATTTCTATACCAAAAAAGTTTTTAGATCTAATCGTTAATATGATACGAAATAATACCAAATGTAGTACATTTTAGTACTTTTTGTACCAAATTTGATACATTCATCTGTAACCCTCGTTCCAAATTTAAGAGTTCTACCTCTATTTGTTTGGCAAATTCAAAGGGTACCATATATAGTACATTTTAGTACTTTTGATAATTAAGTAAAGTTCAAAAGAGTTTAGGAGACTGGTTTCTATGGAGTTACTGAATATAAGAACTTTATTTTATTTATTGTTGGTACTTTATTTGGTAATAAGATTTTCTGCTGGGAACTTAAATCTTCCAAAATAATAAATTTTTTACAAAGGTATCAATTGTATATGTATGTTTGTATATTAAATTTGTACGTGGTACAAAATTTGCTAACGCCTGGAACCCATCACACAACTGTTTGCCATGAAATGTCATCCTGCCAAACCGAAAGTCAGAACATAGAGCACACATTTTTTTTGAGGAATGTAGCAGAACAATAAAACAAGTCAAAAGCACATGATATTTTTAATAAAATACAAATACAACAACAACAACAAAACAACATTAAATAACAAAAGACAAAACGAAATGAAAATAGAATGCGGCACATAAATTTAAATACGTACATTTTTTTTCAGAATTTATTTTTTTATTTTGTCTTTTAATTTTTTTACTTTATCTGCCATGCTAGAGGTGGGAAGAGGGCAAAGACCAAAAAGTGTGAAGATTTGTATCTTTTTTTTTTTTAACAAAAAAAAGTGGAAATGCTCAGATGTGTCAACAGGAAAACATTTGGTCAGTTCCCGAAATGAAATTTTGCCAAAAAAAATTATTTTATTTTGATTTCTTGCCATGGGTTTGAGTTCCACGTTTATTGTTGTTTAAAATTTACGCGAATTGTTATTTTGCCAATTTCTGTTTAGGAAAGTGGTTGCTTGACAAAAAAAAATATTTTTTTTTTTCTAAAATTTATTTTCTTTCCCTTCTTTTGCATCCATTGAGAGGTGTTATTTTAATAATAAAAAAGGCTCCCCTATTCTTAAAAGTAAATGACTAATTTTAACCAATCCTCGATCCAATTATGGATCTGATACACATCTGTATGCACACCTTCTACATGTACATGTCATCCTCCTCAACCCCATCAGATGACGTGAATCAATCCAAAAATAAAATGCAGAAAAAATTCGCCCACTTTGACGTACTTCCACCGCCCTGCGTTAAGTGATTGGCTCCCTGCAAAGGCAGACAGACAAGTGTTGAACAAACAATAAAAAAGAGTGCGTTAATAAATAAGAAAATAAAAAAAGCAATAATAAAAACAAACACGGCACACATATTCCAGTTTCAAGCCTTAACTTTCATACAAAATACTGGCTTTGTTGTCGTTGCTTGTGCGATTTTGTTTTTTACATTTTTGTTGCTGTTGTGTTTTGCAAAGAAGAAAACGAGAAAAAAAACACAACTCGGTGTTATTCACCTCTCTGTGTCAATGATTGTCATACTTTTTTTTTTTGCATTCATAAAACTTCGTGATTATAAGCAGAGTTGCCAAGCGGCATCAGAGAGACTTAGACTCATGGCTACGGGAAGTACATATTATTTGATAGTATCAAAGTTGTACCACATCGAAAAAAGAGGCTGAAATCACAAAAATATCTGTGCGAAACACATTTCAGAATATTTGGAATCGTTCGAGCCATGGAGTTGCAAATGTGGTCAATTTGTACGGTGTTTTTTTGGCAATTCAAAATATTACAATAGGTACTAAATAAAGAGAAAATATGGATTATTTTCTTTGGTGGTTTATAGTAAAATTCGTTGAAGATTATTTTTGTCTTTGACGCCATCCTTCCTAAATGGTGCGTTGTAGGATATTTTTGCATAAAGTCCGGCTTTAACCCTAAAATGTATTTTTATACCCTCAGCCATATGGCTACAGAGGGTATATATCATTTAATACGGTCAAAACGTGCCTAGTCGAAATAACGGTTTTAGACCCTAGGTCTCTTTGGACCAAATCAGTTTCAGAACATTTGGAGGCGATCTAGCGATGTCCGTCCGTCCGTCCGTCTGTCTGTCTGTCTGTTTGGCTGGCTGGTGCGCACGATAACTCTCGAAGGGAGTATCCGATTTGGTCCAAACTTGGTACATCGTAATATTTTTGTCAAACTTAGATCGAGTTCGGAGATGGGCAATATCGGTCCACTCCTTCCGGTACCTCCCCAACAAAAGGTCGAAATTTTCAAAAAATATATTTTTTGCACAGAGAGTGAAAGGATAATCCGATTTTGCTCCAACTTTGCACATCCTAACATTTGCGTCAGTGCTAGGTCAGGTGTTGAAATGGACAATATCGGTTCACTCCTTCTGGTACCTCCCCCACAAAGGGTCAAAATTTTAAATAATTACAACTGTCATAAAATGTGATGTAAGAGTCCGATTGTCTTCAAATTTCACACATCCCAATATTTATATTAACCTAAGGTCTGGTGTTAAGATGGAATATATCGGTCCACTCCTTCTGGTACCTCCCACACAAATGATCGAGATTTTCAAAAAAAAAATATATATTTTCTGCACAGAAAGAGAATCGATAATCTGATTCTGTTCCAACTTTGAAAATCCTTATATTTACGTCGGTTCTAGTTCAGGTCGAAAATGGATAATATCGGTCCCCTCCATCAAGTACCTCCCCCACGAAAGGTCGAAATTTTGAATATCCATCAAGTTCTTAAAACACTAAATTAACATCCAATTCCATTCAGACTTGGTACATCTTAATATTTCAATAAACATAACGTCTTTTATAAAGATGGTAGAGATTGGACCATTTCTTCTGGTACCTCCCCCACAAAGGGTGTAAGTTTTGAATAATCAAAACGATAATAAAATCCGAAATAAGCAATCGGTTCTCTTCAAATTACACACGTCATAATATTTTATTAACCCAAGGTCTGGTGTGAAATTGGGGTATATCTGTCCACTCCTTTTGGTACTTTTCTCACAAAGGGTCAAAATTTTGAATAACCATGAAGCTTATAAAACGCTAAATTAACATCGAATTAAACTCAGACTTTGTATATAACAATGCTTCCATCAATACAAGATCTGTTATAAAGATGGCATAGATAGCACAATTTCTTCTGGTACCTCCCCCACATAAGATTCAAGATTTTGAAAAACAAAAACCTCAAAGATAACGAAATAAGCATCCAACTCACTTCAAATTTCACACATACAAATGATTTTGTAAACACAAGTTCTGTTGTGAAGATGATATACATCTGCCAACCCCTTCTGATACCTCATCCACAAAGGGCCAATTCGAGTCATTACAAATTTTTATAGTCCAAATCTGGCACGTTGTAATATTTTTATAAGTCTTAGGTCAGATACGAATTGGTCAGTATTGGCCAACTGCTTCGGAACCTCCCCCATAAAGGGTCAATAGTTTGAATAATCATAACTCAAGGCTGGGGATGTAAATCTGTCGGAAAAAAACCGACTGATACTATTTTACTTGTTTTTATTAATGCATTTTTATTGAGGCTACCAAAAATTACTACACAAATCAGTCCTTTGGTAAAGACTTTTTTGGCATGGTGCAAACATCAAGGCAAACTTGTATTATACCCCCAACGTAAGGGGTACAGGCCATAAAATTCATTGCTGAGATTCCGTTCAAATTTCCAATGAAATATCAAGACGCGTACATCCATATTTTAGTACATGCTCACAAAAATCACTAAAATGCTAGTTACTTAAATGCATCGATGTGGCAACCATGATTGCACCCAAAACAGAAACATGTTCATTGGAGCAGAGCAGTTACATATTTATTTCAATTTCTTTTACAACCGCTTGAGTAGGGGAGATAAATTTGCAAATAAACGCTGAACCAAAAACAGAAATATTCTAGCAGACATTCTATCTGTTTTGTAGCTGTTTTTGTTGTTGTTTTTTGCACATATTTTGTCTGTCATTTACTCAAATATTTTTACACTTTTCTCAATTCCTGTTGCATTTTTGCATTTATTGAGAGTGTTTATTGTAGCATAGAAGTAGAGAGAGCGAGAGCGTAGGCTGTTTATATCATAATAATGATAACCAATGGATGCTGTTATATTGGCGCTATGCAACAACCCAAC
Organism: Musca domestica; assembly: GCF_030504385.1. NCBI lineage: Eukaryota > Metazoa > Arthropoda > Insecta > Diptera > Muscidae > Musca > Musca domestica. The sequence goes on along the minus strand of NW_026712262.1, from coordinate 337,095 downwards.
ACACCTCTCCTTTCTCTCTCTCTCCCTTAATTGAATTGTTTGTACGAACGAAATATATTATGACAGCAGAGTTCGTACATATTTTTATCTGATACTAATAATATATGGATATAATATTATTTTAAAAAAGTTATTTTTAAATGGAACAGTAATCCTTGTGGGATTTCCAATTAGGAAAGAAAATCTAGTCAGAGCGGTCGACCATGCGGCACATTGTGCGATAAAACATGATTACCAAAAAATTGATTTCGTAAGCAATTATTAGAAGTTTGAACCACTTACTAATAGATTAATAAGTCATTATTATAACATAGGAAAGTGAAAGGGAGTAAGTATTTATAGCGAGTATATATGTAACTACTTATGTATTTAAGTATATGTAAGTACATAATAATCATATGGAATGTAGGTGAAAAACCACCTACAGGTAAATACTAAAATGTTGTCTACATATGGGTAGTCTGTATATAAGAGTAGTGAAATAACTAATTGATTGACTCAACGAGAATCAAAGCCCAGACGAAAGGCTCAAGCTAAAATCTTGGGTGCGAAAAGTACTCAAAATTGCATATTTTGTATTGGAAAAACGGAAATTTTTATAGAGTTTCATTGATGGAGTGCTGGATAGATGTACCAAAGGGTTTCTTGGAAATTCGAACTTTAAGGTTACGAAAAGATCTAAAATGGGACTAAACTGCTAAGATGATACCATTTGGTATTATGTAAATATTTTAATTTGGTATGAGAATCAAAGTTGGAAAGTAAGTTAGAGATATGGAGGTGGTTTTGGTGCTAAGTGTGCGCACTGTCCTATATGGTACTAAATTTGAAACAGTTTAGTTTAGGGTAAACGGATGAAACTGTATTTTTGATGCATTTTAAAATTATGTATTGGGGTCGCTGCTTGTGGTAGGTTTGTGATAAAGAGGTGGTATTGAAAATGCGTACTACCAGTGCACGAAAAGTACAAAATAGTACTAAATTTGGTAGAATTTAATATTGGGTAAACATACAGGGTGAGATTAAAAAATCTGCAACTAAGTCAAACACCATAATTTTTACATTTTTTTTTTAATTTTATTGAATGAAAGCAAAAAATGTTGAAAATAGTATTAAATTTTAAAATAAGTTTAGATTTGTTCAAATTGGTCACCTTTGGCACGAATGATGGCCTTCAAACGGCCAATGAAACCGTCACAAGCTGCCCAAATGTTGCGAAGCGCTTGCTTGAGGTGATCGACACTTTGGTAATTTTGTCCTGTTGGAATGTCCAAGGTCTGCGGCCAAAATGTTTGCGTGCCCACCCTCCAGAATATTTTCGAGATAATATTCGACAGTTCACCGCTTTCGGCCAAGCGAAGCAACTCTTTAGCTCTTTTGAGTCTATTTTTTTTCTGTTGCGGTGTAAGTTCTTGCACTTTTTAGAATTTCAATGACTTAATCCCGAGCTCATTTTTCAATATTTGCCGAATGGAATATTTCGATATGTTCAGCTCATGAGCCATTTTTCGGCCACTGCGACGCGACAAGTCGCTTCTTTACCATTTTCGAACCATTTCTGCTGATGTTGCTGTTTTCTTCCCTTCACTTCCTTGACGTCAGGCTACGCGTCAAGTTGTAAAGAGTCGCCGACTTATTTCGCAAGTTATGACAGATAAAAGTATTTGAAAATTGTGAAACTTTGTGGATGAGGTACCAGCAAAAATGTTTGTATGTGTGAAATATGAAGAAAGTTTTTACGCTTATTTCGCTTTCTTTGAGCGTTTTGTTTTTCAAAATCTTAAACACCATGTGGGGGGAAGTACCAAAAGAAATTGTCCGATCTCTACCATCTTTATAACAGTTCTTGTGTTTATGGAAATATTGAGATGTGCCAAGTCTGAATGGAATCGGATGTTAATTTCGCTTCTTATGAACTTTATAGATATTCCAAATTTTGACCCCTTGTGAGGAAGGTACCAGAAGGAGTGGATCGATTTTTTTCATCTTCATACCAGATCTTGGATTATTAAAAATTTTGTGATGTGTGTAATTTGAAGAAAATCGGGCACTAAAATCACATTTTATAAGAGTTATAATTATTCAAAATGTTGACCCTTTGTGGGAGAAGTAATTGATGGAGTGGACCGATATTGTCCATTTTCGCACCTGAGCAAATATTAGGATTCGCAAAGTTGATGCCAAATTAGATTACCATTTCTCTTTCGGTGCAGTAAATTATTTTGTTTGAAAGTGCTGAAATTTTGTGTGGGAGGTACCAGAATGAGTGGACCGATATTGCCAATCTCCGACTCGATCTAAGTTTGACAATAATATTACGATGTACCAAGTGCGCACCAGCCAGACAGACGGACGGACATCGCTAGATCTACTCCAAATGTGTTGAAACGAATTTGGTCCAAAGAGACCTAGGTTCTAAACCCGTTATTTCAATGAGGCACGTTTTGGCCGTATCAAATGATATACATACCATCTCTAGTCATATGGCTGAGGGTATAAAAAGGTGAATATATCTTAAAATGTTTTTCCAAATCATTTGAAATTTTCGAAAGTAGGTGGCCCTACTTTCGATTGTTTCTGTGTGCATTATACATTTTGACCTCCTGTCCTCTTTAATGCTAAAAATCAATCAAAACGATTAAGTAAAACACTTCAAACAATATACATTAAAATAATTACATGCATACACACACATCTATACATACCTATGCATATAATTATAAAGCCATTGCGTGTCAATATGAATCACTGCCAACGAAGCGTTGACATTAAAAAATCGATTTTTAAATACAATTCATTCCATGATTTGTATTATACAGTTGCCAAGTGTATGGTTTTTAATTTTCGTATATTGTGTATCCTATTTATTGTGTGCAAATAGCTGCAATTGTGAAGTGTTTTTATACCCTCAGCCATGTGGCTACAGAGGGTATATATCATTTGATACGGCCAAAACGTGCCTCGTCGAAATAACGGTTTAGACTCTGGGTCTCTTTGGACCAAATCCGTTTCAGGACATTTGGAGTCTAGTCGAATTGATCCAAATCTGGTACATCGTAATATTATTGTCAAACATATTTGCAGTTCGGAGATGGACAATATCGGTCTACTCCTTGTGGTACCTCCCATGCAAAATGCAAACATTTCCAATGAAAATAATTTACCTCATAGAAAGAGAAAATATTATTCGATTTAGTACAAACTTTGCAAATCCAAATATTTTTGTCAATTCTAAGTTATTTGCGAAAATGGACAACATCGGTCCACTCCTTCAATTACATCCCCCACAAAGGGTCAAAATTGGGAATAATTATAACTCTAATAAAATGTGAAATAAGAGTCCGACTGTCTTTACATATTCCAATATTTTTATTAACACAATATCTGGGTTTAAGATGGGATAAATCGGTCCATTCCTTCTGGTACCTTACCCACAATGGGTCAAAAATTGTAATATCAAAGAAGCTCGTGAAATGAGCATCCGATTTCTTCCAAAAGTTGGCACTGGAACGGAGTATATTGAACCACTACTTCTGGTACCTCCCCCACAACGGGTCAAAATTTGGAATAACCCAAACTATTATAAAATGCGAAACACGCATCCGATTCATTCTAAGCTTCATACTTCACAAGCTCTGGTGTGAAGATGGAATATATCGGTTCACTCAATCTAGTACCTTATCCACAAATATCGATCGACTCCATCAAGTACCTCTTCCACAAACGATCAAAATTTTGAATAATTTTAAAACTTATAAAATGTGATGTAAGCGTCGGATTGTCTTTAAATTACACACATCCCATTATTTCTACTAACACAAGATCTGCTGTGAAGATGGAATATATAGGTTCTGCTACCTCCCCCACAAAGGGTAAAAATTATGAATATCCATGAAGCTTATACAAAGCTAAATTAACATCCGATTCCATTCAGACTTGGTACATCTCAATATTTCCATCAACACAAGATATATTATAGAAATGGTAGAGATCGGACCATTCCTTCTGGTACCTCCCCCAAAAAGGGTCAACGATTTGAATAACCAAAACGATCATAAAATCGAAATAAGAATTCAGTTCTCTTCATATTTCACACATCCCATTACTTCTACTAACACAAGATCTGCTGTGCAGATGGGATATATTGATCCACTCATTCTGGTACCTCCCCTAAAAAAGGAACAAATTTTTGAATATCCATGAAGCTCATAAAATGCGAAATTAACATCCTATTCCATTCAGACTTGGTACATAACAATATTTCCATCAACACAAGATCTTTTATAATTTCTGACGTTGGGCAAGACTAGGAGTTTTCATGCATTCTGAGACCTAAAGTAGAATTTTATGTGATATAAATTTGTTGAATATTTTGACTTGTTACTATCTCGCTTAAATGGCTTTTTAAACTAATTTTTTGAAACCTCACTTGAGGGCTATACTTTTCGACCAAAATAATCCTATCTTGCCGAGAAGGCAAGAAATCATAGAACGAAAATTTCTCAACTTAGGTTACTTCACAATATAAACTTTCAAAACGCCGATACGTATGTCTTCTATTGATAGGTCTATTTCCTTAATCCACTGGAATTTTCCTGTAATTATGGAAAAAATTGCAGTTTGTGAACAGTGTTATTGGCCAAAATATTCCCTCAGTCCCCTATAATATAACTTTGTAACGCACGGAATTATTGAATTCCGGTTGAGATAGTTCAAACGTTATGTAAAAATAGTGCAATTAACAAACTAAATCTAACACTTTCGTCACATCCAATACCATCAACTTTACATTACAAGGTAACGGAATGTGTGAATATCTAAAGTAAATAAATTACCCAGCAAGCATTTGGAAGTGAGTGACTCACTTTCATTTTAAGATGCCACTTCTGCGACGCTTCTAATCGTAATAAATGCGATAGTATGTACATTTACAATAACAAATCTACTGTTGTCTACTTTCTATCGTCACGTAGTTACTACGTAGTGGCGCAAGAAAGTTAAAAGAAGGTATCTCGTGTGCAGACACTATGTAGTGACTGCCATCGGATAAAACAGTGATAGTTTGCAATCATTCACTAATTGAACATAAATAAGACTTTATTCTATCTGAGGAATATAAGACACTGTGGCGCAGTGGTAAGCATGCCAGATTTGCTCTCTGAACACCTCGGTTCGATTCCCAATCCAGACATCACATTTTTAAAACGAAAAAAAAAATGTTTGAGCATTTCATCTAATAAGTAAGAGTTCTATGTAAATTAACATTGGAAAACGTAACAATAACAATAAAAAAAAAATTATTTGCTTAAGTCTGGAGTAAAAAAATTTTTTTTGTTTTTTGTTTTTTCACTTCCAATAACTATCGAGGAAGTGACTTCCACGATTTTTAGAAAACTATCGCGGGCGTGGTTCATCTCTTCCCGAAGGATGATCCTTCCGGGGTGAGAAAGCGATATCAGACGCGATAATTTCAATCGCTTAGGCGTGACTTCTAAGTGATTTGGGGGATAGATTTTGCTTGCTGGGTATCGCTGTGTATGTGGCGCCAAGTCAACACACTTAACCATATTGGCTGGCTATCTATAAACTATAATTTTATAGAGAAATGGAAATGTGTATGTAACGATGTATGTAAACATCTGTATGGTGTGGACATATATGTAGTTACAGTATGTCAAACAAGAAAACAAATTAAGTTCGGCCGGGCCAAACTTTTAATACCCTCCACCTTAGGGTAAAGGAAACATTAGAGCCCAATATGACCCACATATACCAACTTTTAGAAAAAATCATGGGAAAATGTGCAAAAATCATCAAAATACCGAATATCGGGAAATACGGCTATATGGGGCTATACAAAAACGTACACCTATACATACAGTGTTTCGCCAAAGAAGCTAGAACCCATTATGACCTGCAACTACTAATTTTCAGAGAAATTCGTAAAAAAAATGTGTCAAAAATCATCAAAATACCGAATATCGGGAGGTACTGTTATATGGGGACTATACAATGTTTCGCCACACGAACTGGGACCCGTTATGACCTACAAATACCAATTTTCAGACAAATCCGTGAAAAAATGTGGGAATAACCATCAAGATACCGAATATCGGGAGGTACCGTTATATGGGGACTATACCAAAACGTGAACCCACACATGCAATGTTTCGTCACCGGAGCTGGAACCCATTGTGACCAACAAATACTAATTTTTAGACAAATCCGTGAAAAAATGTGGCAAAAATAAACAAAATACCGAATATCGGGAGGTACCTTTATATGGGGGCTATACCAAAGCGTGGACCTATACATGTAATGTCTCGCCACACGAACTGGGACCCGTTATGACCTACAAATACCAATTTTCAGACAAATCCGTGAAAAAAATGTGGCATAAATCATCAAAATACCGAATATCGGGAGGTACCGTTATATGGGGGCTATACCAAATCGTGGACCCATACATGCAATGTTTCGCCACACGAACTAAGGCCCATCATGACCAAAAAATACCAATTTTTAGACAAATCCGTGAAAAAATGTGGCAAGAATAATCAAAATACCGAATATCGGGAGGTACCTTCATATGGGGGCTATACCAAAACGTGGACTTATACATGCAATGTGTTGCCACACGTACATGGACCCGTTATGACCTACAAATACCAATTTTCAGACAAATCCGTGGAAAAATATGGGAATAACCATCAAAATATATAATATCGGGAGGTACCGTTATATGGGGACTATACCAGAACGTGGACCGATATATCTCATTTTCAATACCAACCTAGACACAATACAAATTGCTCTGCTAAATTTTGGCGCTCTACGTCAAATAATGTGGGCTATATCGTGATTTCAACAGACAGACAGACGGACAACGTTAAATCGACATAGAATTATTATATTATACTAGCTGGTCCGGTCCGCGTTGCCGGCCCGTAGTTTTTGTCTATTATGCATATTTGTCAAAGCATAATTATTCACAGATATGACTGATATAAGTGTTCCCGTACTGGTCGATTAAAAGTGTTTTAAAATAGCTGTACCCATATTTAAGCCGTGGGCTTCAAAGGTGTGGATGTGCTATACAAATCTATTAAAAAGTATATATCAATCTTATCCCCATGTAAGGGATCAAATTAATTTTTAGTATGGTAAAAATCGTAGCAAAATCTTCCAGTGAAATGAGCAGTAATTTGGAATTTGCTGTATTTTGTAAACCTCATAATTGAGCGCTGAATGAATTAAGAATAGCCAAAGTTAATTACTTTTTTAAGCCATTAGCACCTCAGATTGTCCATTAGCGTTCTTATAAGTCCCCCTAAGGGGGGTACTATTATATGGAAAAAATTCTAAAATTTGTAGATATGTTCATATTTTTGTGTAAGTTTTCACCCCCCAAATACACATTTTTAGCCAAATCCTTTTAAATATGGTAAAATTAGGAGATACTTTTATATGGGCACTACTCCGAGACATCGACCTACATTGAAAACATTCTTCTAGCCCTTATAATCCAATATGACAAATAGAGACCAAATCAAAAATTTAACAGAACAACTTAGCATGTCAAACTGAAAAACATTCCGCGTGATTTAAATGAGTAAAAATAGTTTTATCCACCATATTATCATATAGATGTATTTCCCAAATCTACGTTTCCAACCAATATTCTCTTGAGAGTTACAAATTCAATAGAATACAAAATTTTCTTTTCTGACCACACATTATATGTGAAAGTGGACTTAGGAAAATACTCCAATGTGGGGACTTTACTTAAATAAATTCCTATGTGGCAATTATCTGTATGATGGTTCCCTAACCCCTTAGAGACAAAGATGCCAAATAAGGGCCAAAATATGAAAAAAGTGGCCAAGACCCCAAAAATAGCTTAAATCGATATCATGACCTGCAAAAGTGATTTAAGGTATCTTGAATGTTTGGGAAGAATTCCTGGAAGGATAGAAATCCTTTTCTTACTAAAAGTCCCATTCGCTCTATTATTTTGCACCCTTTAAATTTGGTATTTTACTGATTGTACTTCCAAAGAATTTTGCATTTTGAGCTCTCATTGGACGGATTATTGTCACATGAAAGAAGTAGTTCCACGCTTTGAAATGAGCTCCATTAGGCTTTTTCTGTCATTTTTGGTTGTTTAAATGTGTTCGCAAATACAAATTAAAAAAAATGACAAAATTAGAATAACAAATTGAAAAAATCTTCAACTTGTTCGCTGATTTATTACAGCAAATGTTTAAAGACCCTTACTATTATTTTAAAATTCGATTCCACTGAAAATCTTTTCGATTTTTTCCCGATTTGATAATTTTTGCAATGAGATCTCTTTTTCGTGATTTTTTAGCGAATTTGAAAAAGTAATTATCTTTTAATTAATAATTATCTTTCTTTTGGTGTGACCGCGTTAAATTATTTCGATATCATCTATTCCGTTTCGCCACCATATAATTCGGTATTACACTTCCATGTAACCCGCCATCAATTTCAGTTCTCAAGAAATCAAGTCAATTAAATAAACTGGTTTTAATATTCGAATTCAAAAATAAAATATAAAAAACACTACAAATGTACATTAGAAAAAAGCCAGTCAAAATAGAAAAAAATCATGCAAAATAAAACATTACTATTGTACATTTGAAAAGTCAAAATAAAAATGTTAATATATCACATTTTTACGCGATTTTTTTGGATATTATCCTTTTCGGAGAGGAGACAACTCCGAATTTGTGTGGATCGTTAAAATCAGTCCAGCGGTTCTTAAGTTATAAGCGTAGTAACTAACACAACTTACATTTATATATATAGATTTTTTCAAAAGATAAATTTTATTAAATGAAATAACTTAAATCTGAAAAATATCGAGAAGTTGTTGTTCAACTTGATACAATTGTTCTTCCAATTTTCAATCATTTGGTCACAAAACCTCTCTGACACAGTGTGTTTTATATCTGCTTCATTTTACTCTAGAAATCCATTAATCGCTTAACAAATTCTTTTCGTATTATCCATTGAAGTTCATTTGGCGCATGCCATGTGATTTTTTACTTTTACATACAAAGCTATAGACACATGTATGATACATATGTATACTCATATGTAAAAAAAATATTTATGTTATGTGAAAATATATACAACAATATAATAATTATTTTAATAATTATTACATACAGAATATATCCGTTGTTGTTGAGTTTTTTTTTTTTTTTAATTTTATTATGGAAGTATGCCAGTGCAATTTGAACAAACGGAGGAGGAAATACCGATGGGGAAATTCATAAAAAATCATTATATACTATATTTTGTTTTGTATTTTAAATGTAAATTATTGAAATGTGAAAAAGTGTTTTTGCATATATTTGTAAAGTTGAAAAATTTTAAATCATTTAAATTATATCAATTTAAATTACTTTAAATTAAATTCATAAAGAAAGGGTTCAAAAGGTTGTTAGGAACATATTGTTTTGAAATTTTTGGTACGACTGCCCCGACTACCTAAAATAATTTCCTTGAAAATCAAAAATCCAAATCCAAAAATGTTTAATATTTTTTTTTTAAATAAAAATCTACAATTTTGTCTCTGAAAGGCTTTAAAAATGAATTTTTTGAACAATTTAAGACATGTTCTTCGAGTTAGGTTTTGACATAAATACCATTTTTTATGTATGTAAGACTATTCTCAAATTTTTTACATCATAGCTTCTCCCCTTTAAAAAAATATAATCTGATTCGGATATTATTTTCGCTTTATTGTGGGGAGATTTTCGCTAGGTGTGATATTTTTGATTTTTTAATTTTTTTACTAATTGTGATAACAGAAAGTGGAGTGTTTACTCAATATGGATATATATCGAAGTTTAATATGTTCTCCATATATCTCAATATGGTCTCGAAAGTCCGCGAAAAAGATAAGCAATATTTAAGCCTGATAACAATGTGCGACCGAATTCAATCTTTTAAATCATTGCAGGGAATATCCAACAGATTATTAAGGTAAAGCTAACAAGTAAAAAAGCTGTAAGTTCGGCCGGGCTGAACTTTAAATACCCTCTACCATTTGCAACGAATTTGTCAATTCTCAAAAACAATAAAATCGGTTGAAAATTATGTTAAAATCTTAAAAATGCCGAATGTAGCTGTTATATTAGGGTCTATAAGACGACATAGACACGACACGAAAATACCGAATATCATGAGGTAGCGCTATACGAAGACGTGGACCTGTACAGACAATTTTCTGTCATAGGCTGTAGTTTCCATTACGAACTTTGAAATAATTCCGGTGAATAATGTCGCTAAAATCGTCAATATACCGAAAATAGGGAGGTACCAATATACGGGGGCTATACGACGACGTGGACCTGCACAGGCAATTTTCTGTCATAGGCTGTAGTATCTATTACGAACTTCAAATACCAAATTTTGAACAATTCTGGTGAATAATGTCGCTAAAATTATCAAAATACCGAATATCGGAAGGTACTGTTATATGGGAGCTATACGAAGACGTGGACCTACATGGCCCATTTTCAATACTAAAAGTTCTGCAGACATAACATACATTTGAGTAAAATTTTATCAATCTACTTCGTTCGAAGCTAGAGTCATTTCCACAGACGGATAGACGGGCGGACACCGCTAAATCGACTTTGAATTTTATGCTGATCAAGAACATATATACTTTGTGGGGTCTATAATGTGTATTTCGAGGTGTTACAAACGGAATGACAAACTTAATATACCCTCCATACTATGGTGGAGGGTATATAATAACATGTGTGAAATTTGTAGAGAACCGGATGGTTATTTCGGATTTTATGATCGTTTTGGTTATTCAAAACATTGAACCTTTGTGGGGGAGGTGCCAGAAGGAATGGTCTGATCTCTTCCATCTTTATAACAGATCTTGTTTTGATCGAAATATTGAGATGCGCGAGGTCTGAATGGATATTGGTGTTTTATGAGCTTCATGGGTATTCTACATTTTGACCCTTTGTAGCGGGGGTACCAGAAAGAGTTGACCGATACATTCCATTTTTGTCACAGATCTTGTTTTAGTAGAAATAATGGGATGTATGAAATATGAAAAGAACCGTATGCTTATTTCGGATTTTATAATCGTTTTGGTTATTCAGAACTTTGACCCTTTGTTGGGAAGGAATGCCAGAAGGATTGCTTCGATCTCTACCATCTTTATAACAAATCTTTTGTTGATGGAAATATTGATATGCGCCAAGTCTGAATGGAATCGGATGTTAATTTCGCGTTTTATGAGCTTTATGGATATTCAAAATTTTGCCTCTTGTGGGGGAGATACCAGAAGGAGTGGACTAATGTATATCATCTTCACATCAGACCTTGGATTGATAAAAACATTATAATGTGTGAAATTTGTAGAGAACCGGGTGCTAATTTCGGATTTTATAATCGTTTTCGTTATTCAAAATTTTGGACCCTTGTGGGGGAGGTACCGGAAGGAATGCTTCGATCTCTACCATCTTTATAACAGATCTTTTGCTGATGGTAATATTGGGATGTGCCAAGACTGAATGAAATCGGATGTTAATTTCGCGTTTTATGAGCTTCATGGATATTCAAAATTTTTACCCTTTTTGGGGGAGGTACCAGAAGGAGTGAACCGATACATTCCATCTTTACACCAAATCTTGGGTAAATAAAAATATCGTGATGTATGTAATTTGAAGGTATTCCGAATTTCACATCAATTTTTATAAGATTAATAATTTTTCAAAATGCTGACTCTTTGTGGGGGAGGTACTTGATGGAGTGGACCGATATTGTTCATTTTTGCACCTGGCCTAGCACTGATGCAAATATTAGGATTTGCAAATTTGGAGGAAAAATTGATTATCCTTTCTCTTTCTGTGCAGAAAATTTTGTTTTTGAAAGCTTCGAATTTTTGTGGCAGAGGTACCAGAAGGAGTGGACCGATATTTCCCATCTCCGAACTCAACCTAAGTTTGATAATAATATTACGATATGCGAAGTTGGAACCAAATCGGATACACCCTTCGAGAGGCATTGATGCAAACCAGCTATCCAGACAGACAGAGAGACGAATGGACCTCGCTAAATCGACTCCAAATGTCCTGTAATGGATTTGGTCCAAAGAGACCTAGGGCCTATAACCGCTATTTCGATAAGGCACGTTTTGGCCGTATCAAATGATATATAACCTCTCTAGCCATAGGGCTAAGGGTATACCTAGCCATAGTCAAACTGAACAAATTGTACTTTTTGAGTAACACGAACTGTTGGAATAACTCTAAAATTTTGAGGGGGAACTTTACGCTAACGAAGCAGCGGACACTTGCTAGTTTATTAATATTTTCTATTTATTATTTTAATTTTTGAAAATTATTTCTTAACATAATTTTACATCCCAATTGAGTGTGTGTGTGTGAGTACGTATGTGGATGTTCATTTGTATTTTGATAAATAAACCTTGGACCACACATTTATAGAATTCTTGGCTTGATTTCAAAATTGACGACACAAAAATTATTCAACAAGACACACACGAAAAATACAAAATAAAAAAAATACAAAAACAAAATATATAAAAATGTGTAAAAAATTTATTAGATAAACAAAGTTAATTTTTGTGCTAAACAATTTGTTGTTGACCATTCTGTTGTGGCCTTTACGCCGCGATTCCTCTGTTTTACAACAGTAAAATGTTTTGGCCACAACACAGTAATGGCTAGATTCTAGTATTCATTATTTGCAGATGACAAGAGAGAGAGAGAGTGAGAGAGAATTTTATGAATAGCAAAATGGGATGAGCAAAACCATTTCCCTTGTTACCCATTACTTAAGCTTTTCCCATGAACGATTCGAAATGCCTGATAATCCGAGCGGAAGTTCATGATCAAATTTGATTAAACCCTACGTGCACTTGGACACACATTACTTATGTGTGATATTCCCGATCCATTATGACTAAGAAGAATCCCATTTACTTTTAGGGGGGAATTAATCAGCTGCCATGGGCATATGAATGGGCGTGCGGCTTTAGTGTTCCATCTTATCGCAGCAATCAATCCTCCACACCTTTGATTAACTAAAACGCCAGCCATATAAAATATATCACTTTAAATAGAATGAAGTCTAATTTATTTCACAAAATCGCAAATTATTGCAATTTCAATTTATTTTTTTGCTATTATTGTTGTTGTTATTCTTGCACTTATTTGTTGTTTATTATTTTATTTATATCTTGTGATGATTTTCGATTGTAAATTTATAATCAAGAAACGCCATACGAGTCAAACAATTGTATTTAATTAACTATACCTGGTCAATTGCGAAATTTATATAAACAATAAATGTTTGATAATTTAAAGACGTATTAAATTCTGATTCGAAATAATAAGGGTATTTCTTCGTTTGAACGTAAGGGTATAGAGTTTACACACAAAAGGAAACGAGATAGACCCATAGTTCCTTTTGATGATCTGCATAGAATCACATTCTGAGTCGATTTATGCATGTCCGTCCGTCCGTCCGTCTGTCCGTCTGTCCATGTATTTTTGTAAACAAATTACAGTTCGCATTTATTGCCCTATCCAGATGAAATTTTGCACAAATCATTTGTTTGGCCCAAGGGCGAACCCTATTGAAATTGGAGATAATCGGTCAAAATTTAGATATAGCTCCCATATATATCTTCGTCCGATTTGCCTTTTATTGTGCCCCAAACGTGTAATTTCAGTCCGAATAGTATGGAATTTTGCACGTACGATCAGATTGGACCTGAAAATAAGTATCGAAATCGGTTCAGATATAGCTATAGCTCCCATATATATTGTTCATCCGATTTGTTATTTTTATCCTCCACAGCCGTAATATGCACTCCGTAACAACGATATTCAGGAAAATATATCAAATACAACTCAGAAATATCTTTGCCAAATTTTATCGAGATCGGTTCAGATTTGGATATAGCTCCCATATATAACTTTGTCCGATTTACCTTTGATTGTGCACCAAACGTCTAATATTTGCCCAAATTGGATGAAATTTGGCACTTAGGAACGAATTGAGTCTAGAAGCTAGTATGTCAAATTTGGTGAAGATCGGTTCAGATATAGCTATAGCTCCCATATATACTGTTCAACCGATTTGTTACCCACAGACGTAATATGCACTCCGTAACACCGATTTTCACGGAAATATATGAAATACAGCTCAGAGATAAATGGGCAATACAAGTCCGAATTTAAAAGATACAAATGCTTCGGCATATTTAGTCCTATGAACTTTAAATTATAATTATAATCATTGTGTGTATGATTGAATTCTCCCATAAAAACTTTTAATTGTTATACGCAGATCTACTAAATTAGCAAAGTGGTGTAGGGTATCATAAAGTCGGCCCGCCCGACTTTAAGACTTTCTTTACTGGTTTTAGACATAACAAAGTATATTTTTGATCAGAGTAAAATTCTAAGACGCTTTAGCCCTTTTCATCCGTCCGTCTGTTGTAATCACACTAGAGTCAAAACGAAAAAAGATTGGAAGCTAAATTTGGCACAGATCAGTCTTTTGTATGCAGGCAGGTCAAGTTCAAAGATGGGCTATATCATTCCACGATATCGTATAGTCCCTTATATAAGGGTACCCCCCATCGATATTCGGTATTTTGATGATTGTAGCCAAATTGTTATAAAAGTGTCTGAAAATCCACAGAAGGAGTTGCTTCTGAGTACTTTTTAACTCAAGGTCTGGTGTGAAGATGGAATATATCGGTACACTCCTTCTGGTATCTCCCCCACAAAGCTTCACAATTTGGAATATTCATGAAGCTTGTAAAACACGAAATTAAGATCCGAATTCCATTCAGACATCTCAATACATCATGAAGCTCATAAAACACGAAATTAACATCCGATTCCATTTAGACTTGGCATATCTCAATATTTCCATCAACACAAGATCAGTCATAAAGATGGTAGAGACCGGACCATTCCTTCTGGAACTTGCCCCACAAAGGGTCAAAGTTTGGAATAACCAAAACAAAATAAGCATTCAGTTCTCTTCAAATTATACAGATTAAAATATTTTAATTGAAGCAAGGTCTGGTGTGGAGATGGGATATATCGGCCCATTCCTTCTGGTACCTCGCCTACAACGGGTGATTATTTTGAATAGCCCCATTTCTTCTGGTACCTCCTTCACATCGGGATTTTGAAAAACAAACGCTTAAAGAAATCGAAATAAGCATCCAACTCTCTTCAAATTGGCAAAAGGAAACGAGATAGACCCATAGTCCCTCTTGATGATCTGCATAGAATCACATTTTGAGTCGATTTATGCATGTCCATCCGTCTGTCCGTCTGTCCATGTATTTTTTTAAACAAAGTACAGTTCGCATTTATTGCCCTATCCAGATGAAAATTTGCACAAATCATTTGTTTGGCCCAAGGATGAACCCTATTAAAATTGGAGATAATCGGTCAAAATTTAGATATAGCTCCCATATATATCTTCGTCCGATTTGCCTTTTATTGTGCACCAAACGTGTAATATCAGTCCGAATAGTATGGAATTTTGCACGTACTATCAGATTGGACTTCAAAATAAGTATGCCAAATTTGATTGAAATCGGTTCAGATATAGCTATAGCTCCCATATATATTGTTCATCCGATTTGTTATTTTTGTCCTCCGCAGCCGTAATATGCACTCTGTAAGAACAATATTTGGGGAAATTTATCAAACACAGCTCAGAAATGCATTTTGCTAAATTTTATCGAGATCGGTTCAGATTTGGATATAGCTCCCATATATAACTTCGTCCGATTTATCTTTGATTGTGCACCAAACGTCTAATATTTGCCCAAATTGGATGAAATTTGGCATTTATGAACGAATTGAGTCTAGAAGCTAGTATGCCAAATTTGAAGATCGGTTCAGATATAGCTATAGCTCCCATATATATTGTTCATCCGATTTGTTACCCACAGCCGTAATAAGCACTCCGTAACAACGATATTCAGGGAATTATATCAAATACAGCTCAGAAATATCTTTGCCAAATTTTATCAAGATCGGTTCAGATTTTTATATAGCTTCCATATATATCTTTATCCGATTTCAAATTAATTGTACACCAAATGGGCAATACAAGTCCGAATTTAAAAGATACAAATGCTTCGGCATATTTAGTCATTTGAACTTTAGAATATAATTATAATCATAGCGCGTTCGATTGAATTCTCCCATAAAAGCTTTTAATTGTTATGTGGAGCTCTACTATATTAGCAAAGTGGTGTAGGGTATCATAAAGTCGGCCCCGCCCGACATTTGGATTTTCTTTACTGGTTTTATCTGTATTAGTATGAAAATGGAATTCTCATATTTTCAGATTTTCCAAAAATTTGCACATACAAAGTATAGGAAGTAGCCGATATAGTCCAAATCTGGCATATTTTAAGATTTATATCAGTCTTACGTCAATATTGGCCAACTTCGGAACCTCCCCCATAAAGGGTCAAGAGTTTAAATAATCATAACTCAAGGCTGGGGGTATAAATCTGTCGACAAAACCGACTGATACTATTTTACTTGTTAGCTCTACTTTCATAATCTGCTGGATTTTTCTTGTAATTATTTTTTTATGTCCGACTGTGTTATAATTCCAATATGTTACAAAGTTTTGAAGCAAAAATATCTATTTCTAATGTTATAAAAATAATTTAATTAACACCTATTGCTCTAATCAATCTAAGTCACAATAACGTCATATAGACGCACATTCCAAAACAAATGAGAACAAATCTGATTCGTCTTTAAAACGTGATTTTGTAATTTTTGATTTTATTTATGACCGTTGTTCCAGTTCGAACCAGAAGTGAAATTACCGGTCATGACACTGAATATGGAATTTTTTGTTTGTTTTACAAAGAATAAATAAAATAATAACATTTTCACTTGTTGTTTTATTGTATGATTGTCATTGAAATTAGTAAATGCAGGCAGCAGCAGCAGCAACATCAACAACAACAACAATGTAAACAACACATTTTGGTGACAGTGTGATGGAGAGTTTTAATAAGAAGACGTTTCGGAGTGCCAAAAGATGAATGTAATTAGCTCAGTTCGACTTTTCAATACAATGTACTGTAATATACGAACCACATAACATACACTGTACTTTACTTATGCTATAGGAAAAGGGTGATTTTTTTAAGAGCTATAGGAAAGTTTTTCGAAAGAAAAAATACGGTCCCTAAGGAAAAATAAAATTTTTAACGAGTTCTGGTTCAAACCACATGTTATACAAGTCAAGCTCTTGCATATTGGGTTGGATTGTGATAAGTCTGTGTTTTTCCGGAAATTCGTACTAAAAGGTTACAAAAAGTACTAAAATGTACTAAAAATGTTATACTTTGTATTGTACAAACGGAATGAGCTACAAATCTGGAAAAAGAGTGTCTGAGTACAGTATAGATGTAACAAAAGGGTCTTTGTCAATTCGAACTTTAAGGTTGCGAAAAGTCCTAAAATTGTGCTTAACTTCTAAAATGGTTCCACTTGGTATTATGTTAACGGATAGAGCTAAATACTAGGAATTTGGTATGAAAATCAAGATTAGAAAGTAAGTTTGATATATGAAGATGGTTTTGGAAATATGTACTAAGTGTGCGAACTGTACTAAATGGTAGTAAATTTGGAATAGTTTGATTTAGGGTGAACAGATAAAGCTGAACTTTTGTATTTGGTTCCCTGTTGATAGTAGGTTTGTCATAAGGAGTTGGTCTGGGAAATTTATATTTCAGTTGCGCGAAAAGTACCAAAT
Source organism: Musca domestica (assembly GCF_030504385.1). Taxonomy (NCBI): domain Eukaryota; kingdom Metazoa; phylum Arthropoda; class Insecta; order Diptera; family Muscidae; genus Musca; species Musca domestica. The sequence continues at coordinate 319,248 of NW_026712262.1, read as the reverse complement.
AGTACTATGTTTGGTATAATTTGGTATTGGGTGAAGGGAAAGAGATGAAATCCTGAAATTTGATATTGAGGTCTCTATTAGTATCTGAAATTGAGATATGGGGATGGTTTTGGAAATGTGTACAATAATTGTACGAAAAATATTAAATAATACTAAATTTGGCATTGGTTGAAGGAATAGAGCTGAATTCCTCAAATTTGATATAGATGTCACGGTCGGTCTCTATGGTCAAGATATGGAGTTGGTTTTGGAAATGTGTACTATAATTGTTCCGAAAATGCTAAGTGATACTAAATTGGGTATTGGGTAAAGAAATAGAGCTGAGGTCCTGGAATTTGATATTTTGGTCTCTGTTGGTATCTAAGGTTGAGATATGGAGGTTGTTTTGGAAATGCGCCCTATATTTGTACGAATAGTGCATAATGGTAGTAAATGGTGCTATATTTGGTATTGCGTGTAGGAATAGGGCTAGAATCCCCAAATGTGATATCTGGAGGACTCTGGAATTGAGATATGGAGCTTGTTTTGGAAATGTGTACTAAGTGATACTAAATTGTATATTGGGTGAAGGGATAGGCTAGAATCCCATAATTTCATATTGAGGTCTCTGTTGGTATTTGGTGATGGGTTTTGTTAATGCGTACTATAATTGTTCAAAAAGTACTAATTAATTAAAAGTACTAATTTTGGATCGCCGTTGGTGTCTTGGATGCAGAGATATAGATTGTTTAGGATATGAGTACTTAAAGTTACTAAATTTGATATTGGTTGAAGTGAGAGTTCTGAAATTCGATATTGAGGTTACCGTTAGTTTCTCGGGTTTACATACGTTTACGGAGACGTTGAAATAGTTTTATTTGTCTAACCGAACAAATTGTGAATTTTGATTACTAATATAGCCTAACACGAACTGTTGGAACGAATCTAAAATGTTGAGGAGGGACTTTTCGCTGACGAAGGAGCGGGAACTTGCTATTTTTAAATAAACCAAAAAATACCAGTTAATGCTGTTCTCCGTAATCGGTTTCAGTTTTTTGTTATTATTGTAATGAAAAAAAAATTAAACATACTTTTATTAGACGGCAAAACGCGCATCATCGATATAGGCCCAAGGTCTCTTTGTACGAAATCCGTTTCAGGACATTTGGAGTCGATCTAACAGCGTCCGAAGTTTACGATTTTGTCCAAACTTGGTACATCGTAACAGTATTAATATGCTTAGATTCAGTTAGGAGGCAATATCGGTTCACTTTCTCTGGTACCTCTCCCAAAAGGTCAAAATATGAACAAGTATAATTTTCGTAAAATAAAAAAAGAACTCACCGATGCTTTTTTAACTTCTCACAACGTAATATTTCTACATAAATGTGATGTAGTACAATATCGGACTAATTGGGCCACCCGTTCTGGTAACTCTCCCACAAAGAATAAACATTTTGTATAGTAATAATTTTTGTAAAATGTGTAATAAATTTCCATTTTGAGTCAAATTTAGCCCAACTCTAGTGGATGACGTTTGGACAAACAGGACAAAACACTAGACTCTGGATTTCAGGAAATGCTGCTCTCAAACAAGCATATGTGTTTGCTCATTTTGGATTTTCCCAAACTGTCTTGCAGATAACTGATATTGGGTTCGAAGTCCACATTTGTTTAGCACATTCCTTTCTTTCATTGCCTTTTCTAACATTTATTCCTTTAAATTTCCCACGTGTCTATCCAAACGCTAACTGAAGAGCAAATGTACCACCTTCTTATTACAAGTCTCTCTCGACCAATACCAAAGTCATGACTACGTGCCATACAGCACGTACACATTTACATTTATCGGAAAAAGTTGTCATTGTTCCGTTGACATTTGCCACAGAGCTATGTTAAACCGTTACAGAGAGTGAGAGCAACATTGTATTGATACGAATACCACAGAGAACATGGTGTGGTGAATTTCTCATTAATATCGTATTAAGAGAATCCAACACAATTTAAGAGAAACTGCCTTGAGTGTTGATGTTAAGGACATAGCCAAAGGAAACTTCCTTGACCTAATGAACTGTCATTGTGGGTATTTAATTAAAATTAGCCATTTCTTCTTCTCCCCCTAGATTTCTGTTATCCCCTTCAACATTTTTGTCACGCACACATTCGCAATCGTCTTAATGAATTATTTCCCACCCCTCTTCTAATTACAGATTGTTGCCCGAAGACGTGATTTGAAATTAATTGTTACCTCAGCCACTATGGATGCCACAAAATTTGCCACCTTCTTTGGCAATGTACCAACCTTTACCATACCCGGACGTACCTTCCCCGTCGATGTTCTATTTAGTAAAAATCCCTGTGAAGATTATGTTGAATCGGCAGTCAAACAAGCCCTGCAAATCCATCTTACACCCAACGAGGGAGATATGTTGATATTTATGCCCGGTCAGGAGGACATTGAGGTGACATGTGAGGTACTGGCTGAACGTTTGCTGGAAATTGACAATGCCCCTGAACTATCCATTTTGCCCATCTATTCCCAACTACCCTCAGATCTGCAGGCGAAAATATTTCAACGTTCCGCCGAGGGTATACGCAAATGTGTTGTGGCCACAAATATTGCCGAAACCTCACTGACGGTGGATGGTATTATTTATGTCATCGATTCGGGTTTCTGCAAATTAAAAGTCTACAATCCACGCATTGGTATGGATGCCCTGCAAATATATCCCATATCACAGGCCAATGCCAATCAACGTTCCGGTCGTGCCGGCCGTACTGGACCTGGTCAGGCGTATCGTTTGTATACGCAACGCCAATACAAAGATGAGCTGTTGCCACTTACCGTACCTGAAATACAGCGAACCAATTTAGCCAATACGGTACTGCTGTTGAAATCATTGGGTGTGGTGGATTTATTGCAATTCCATTTCATGGATCCACCCCCGCAGGATAACATCTTGAATTCCCTGTATCAGTTGTGGATTTTGGGTGCCTTAGATCATACGGGAGCTTTGACGCCGTTGGGTCGACAAATGGCCGAATTCCCCTTGGATCCGCCGCAATGTCAAATGTTGATTGTCTCGTGTCAAATGGAGTGCAGTGCTGAAGTGTTAATAATAGGTAAGTAAGAAATTTGTTATGTTCCCGTACTTTTTAATGGGAAACGATTGTTCAACCTTCAAATCTACATAACAGTAAATCAGCAGTTGACAAAGCAGAGACACAAACCAATTTGATTTTTTTTCCGGTTCAGAAAGGGCTAATAGAGAAATCGAAACTTAGAAATTTGCTAAATAAAAATTAACAAGTAAAAATGCTGTAAGTTCGGCCGGGCCGAACCCTCCAACATTCGGTAAAAATTTGGCATTTTTCAAAAAAAAAAAATCCATTAAAAATCCTGTTAAAATCTTAAAAATACCGAATGTAGCCGTATAATAGGGTCTATACGACGACGTGGACATGCCTAGGCAACTTTTGTCATAAGCTATTACAATATTCAAATGCGAAATTTGAAAAAAATCTGTTTATAATGTAGCTAACATCATCAAAATACCCAATATAGGAAGGTACCATGGGGGTTGTAAAACGTGGACTTGCGCAGACAATTTTCTGGCATAGACTGTAGTATCCATTACGAACTCTAAATACAAAATTTTTCATAATTCCGGTACATAATGTCGCTAAAATCATCAAAATACCGAATATCGGGGGAACTGTTATATGGGGGCTATACGAAGAATTTTCTGTCATAGACTGTAGAATCCATTACGAACTTCAAATGCGGAAATTGAAACAATTCCGGTAAATACCGAATATCGGGGGCTATACGAAGACGTGGACCTGCACAGACAATTTTCTGTCACAGGCTGAGTATTCATTACGAACTTCAAATACCAAATTTGAAATATTTCCGGTAAATAATGTCTCTAAAATCATCAAAATACCGAATATCGGGAGGTACCGTTATATGGGGGCTATACGAATACGTGGACCTACATGGCCCATTTTCAATACCAAAAGTCCTGCAGACATAATACACATTTGAGTAAATTTTTATCAACTTCGTTCGGAAGCTAGAGTGATTTCCACAGACGGACAGCAGACAGACGGGCGGACATTGCTAAATCGACATAGAATTTTATGGAGATCAAGAATATATATACCTGTGGGGTCTAAAATGTATATTTCGAGGTGTTACCAACGGAATGACAAACTTAATATACCCTCCATACTATGGTGGAGGTTATAAAAATAAAAAAATACTTTGACTCCTAACTCCCCATTTAAAAGCCTTGAATTGAGCGGCAATTTTTCGGAAAATTCGAAAAATTCATAGACTCTTTGCCAGTAAGGACCATTTATTCGGAAAGTACTCTTCTAGACCTTTCATTTTGGCCCAGCCACAACTCTCCTTCATTTTTAAATCGTATGTTCTGGGTATTAAATGGGGAGCTAAGGGTAACAAAAATTTTCAACGTATTTTTTAGCCTCAGCCATATGGCTAGAGAGGGTATATATCATTTGAAACGGCCGAAACGTGCCTCATAGAAATAACGGTTTTAGACCCTAGGTCTCTTTGGACCAAATCCATTTGGAGTCGATCTAGAGACTGGTGCGCACGGTAACTATTATTATCAAACTTAGAGCGCACAAAATGTCAAAATTTTCAAAGAAAAAAAAATTTACTGCACCGAAAAAGAAAGGATAATCCGATTTTGCTACAACTTTGTGAATCCTAATATTTGCATCAGTACTAGGTCAGGTGCGTAAATGGACAATATCGGTCCACTCCATCAAGTACCTCCCCCACAAAAAGGTAAAAAATTCAAATAATTATAACTTTTATAAAATGTGACGTGAGTGTCAGATAGTTTTTAAATTACATACATAACAATATTTTTATTAATACAAGGGCTGGTGTGAACATGGAATACAGGGTGAGATAAAAACTGCAACAAAATCAAACGCCATATTTTTTACATTTTTTTTAAATTTTATTGAATGAAATCAAAAATTATCGGAAATAGCATCAAATTTTAGAATAAATTTAGATTTGTTTGAATTGGTCATCTTTGGCACGAATTATGGCCTTCTAGCGGCCAATGAAACCGTCACACGCTGCCCGAATGTTGCTCTGCGTCATTTTGACCCATTCCCGGCGAAGCGCTTGCTTGAGGTGATCGACACGTTGGTATTTTTTAGTGCCAACTTTGCTTTACAAAATACTCCTGACACAGTAGTCCAGCGGATTGGTGTCCTCGTGATTTTGGTGGCCATTGTGCGCTGATAATGAAGCGAGGAACCTCATTTGTATCCATTCTTGGCTGGCGACCTTTTTGGCAAGTAAACACGATCATTTTGTTTGTTTACAAAGTGCTGGACAACGAATGTTTTCTCATCGAAGAAAACCAAATTCGGCAGTTCACCACTCTCGGCCATGCGAAGCAACTCTTTAGCTCTTTTGAGTCTATTTTTCTTTCTGTTGCGGTGTAAGTTCTTGCACTTTTTGCAATTTCAATGGCTTTACCCCGAGCTCATTTTTCCATATATGCCGAATTGAATATTGCGATATGTTCAGCTCACTAGCCATTTTTCGGCCACTGCGACGCGGGTTTCGATCAAGTCGCTTCTTTAATTTTCGAACCATTTCTGCTGATGTTGCTGTTGTCTTCCATTCACTTCCTTGACGTCGGGCTAGCGATAGTACGAGACACAAAAGATTTATTCACATTTAAATGCTGGAATGCTCTAACGACAGCCACTTTTGGTTTCCCAGCCAAATATAAAGAAAGCACACTATCACGCTTGAATTCCATAACGAATAACTTTTTTTTCTGGAAAATTCTTACCTAAATGCTTTTGTACGCTTGTAAACAATATAATGAGCTGTCACTGGAATAATTTTAACAGCTGTCGGACAAGTGGCTTAGAAATGAGAGCAATATGAAATCGGTTGCAGTTGTTTCATCTTACCCTGCAGAAGATATCGGATATTTCACGACATTGATTGGCCGCAGTTGTCATGAAATCTATTGGAAGTTGTGAACACGTCTCTTGAACGCAAATGAACCAGTGAAAACACTTCATCACATGAAAAGACATTCGAATAATTTTACCGGACCACATCTAATTTCAATTTCTATTTTTATACCCTACAACACTATGTGTTGGGGGTATTATAAGTTTGATTGGGCCAAAAATTATGTAACACCTCGAAATATTGGTTTCCCACATAGGAAAGTTTATATGAATCTTCCTATCTCGCCGAGCTGAGTCGATCTAGCTATATATGTCCGTTCGTCTGTCCATGTTAATTTGTAATCACTCTACAGGTCGCAATTATGGCCCGATCTTCACGAAATTTAGAGTGGAAGTGGGGATAGGGTCAGAATAGATGCTCTACAGGTCTCACTTATAGACCAATCGACGCGGAAGTTAGCATGGGGCTAGAGCTTAGGGGTAGGCAGAAGCCTTCCAATTTTGATGGTCATCGGGTAATATTTAGTGGGTGAAATAGACCATAACATTTGTCTTAAATAAAAGTCAAATTTTCTATTAAACCGCGAATGTTTTTAATCCCGGCGAAATCACAAATAGACGAACAGGTCAATTCTGGCCGTTATGTAGATGCCGATAGTAAATATATAGGATATATATAGCCCAATATATACAATGTATATATACAAAGGAAGGGGATGTTAGCTAGAATGCTTATATCTCCAGAATGGCTGGACCGATTTCGACAAATTTTGTTTATTCAGAATGCCCTCGTGGCATAAAAGTATAAAATTTAAAAAACGCTTAAATTATGTCAATAATGATGTTAATGTAAATTTTGTAGTATTTTGTGAATTTTTTTCATTTTTTCATATTTTTTATCGCATGCGATTTTTTCAATTTGACTTATAATATTCAAGTATACATTTTGTAATATTTTTTCACATTACAACACAGGTTGGGGTTATCATATACAGATTGCAATTATCGTCCAATCCTCACGAAAATTGTTATATGGCTAGTTTTGGGCTCAGAATTGTTAGGCCTATTGTTCTCAAAGATGTCCGCAATATATTTAGGGTTTAAATAGACCAACAACTGACAACCTGTTTTTACAGCCGTTAAAAAGGTCACAAACAGAAACCAAAGGACACGAAATCTCGCATGAAGTTAGAGTTTATGACATCGGGTAGAATGGACCACTACTTTTATGTGAAAAAAATACCAACATTTCCATCCTACTTGCAGGCGATATCCAAAATACACAAAAAGGTGAACTAATGGATTTTTGTGCTGATTTCGTTGACGAATATTTCCAAATATCGTAGACAAGCAAATCATATAGATGAGTCTAAATTTAGAGGTACAGAGGGCCTCTTGCTTTTAGAGATGATCGCAAATTAGTACCAAAAACAGAAAAATTTTCCTGATCACACAATTGAAACCAATCGACACGGAATTTTGCATGAAAAGAGAGTAAAGGACAGGGAAGAAGTCTAGCATTTGGATGACCATCGGTTTATATTTAACTGTAACAATAGCACGACGGTTTGCGTATTGGGCAAATATGCCTAGTCAAAAAGCTAAGGGTAATATCTGGGCAATGCTCTATGATACAATTTCAAAGGCGAAATCTTCCAAAATGAATTTGGACATAAGGGGACTTCTACCATATTGAAGTGTTGTAGGGTATCACATGGTCGGCCCCGCACCACTATATCCTTTGCTTACTTGTTTCTAAATTTACTAAATAACTGGAATAAAATGTGTGAATTGCTTGCATTTTTTCTTTATATGTACCGCGTTTCGTGCAATCATCCAATCCCCACTTCTATGGCCTTTTTATATGGATTGTTTTATTTATATTTACTTCTTTCATATTTAACGACATTTTAATTACTGCTTCTGTTTGTGTAAATATGTGCCGCTGTTAACCGCTTAGATCTGCTCTAAGTATTGACTTCTTGCAGCTATGTTCATATGAGCGTTGAAGGTTGTTGAGCTCTCCAGACAAGAGGTTTAATCACTTCTCAGTGCTTTGGACTTTTCGCTCACTTGTAGCATGCATAATTTTCTGTCCGGTCTTTGTCTCACAAATAGACGATAGATTGGAAAATATTGAAAATCGATTTTTATTTTATTATTAATAATATATTTCCCATCTTTATTTCCTTCTAGTGTCTATGCTATCGGTGCCCTCTATATTTTATCGTCCCAAGGGTCGTGAAGAGGAGGCAGATGGTGTACGTGAGAAATTCCAAGTTCCAGAATCCGATCATTTGACATATCTCAATGTGTATCTGCAGTGGAAACTAAATAAGTAAGTAATCATAGCTTAAATCTACCTCAAGTTCTTTTCTAACATTTCTCCATTTGTTTTCCTTCATTCATTTTCAGTTACAGCTCCAATTGGTGCAATGAACATTTTATACACATCAAAGCCATGCGCAAGGTGCGAGAAGTACGCCAACAACTCAAGGATATTATGATACAACAAAAACTATCGGTGAAATCTTGCGGCACCGACTGGGATATTATACGGAAATGTATTTGCTCCGCCTATTTTTATCAAGCGGCCCGCCTCAAGGGTATTGGTGAATATGTAAATCTTCGGACGGGCATGCCCTGCCATCTGCATCCCACCTCGGCTCTATACGGTCTGGGCACCACACCCGACTATGTGGTCTATCATGAATTGGTTATGACCGCCAAAGAGTATATGCAATGTGCCACTGCCGTAGATGGTTATTGGTTAGCCGAATTGGGTCCCATGTTCTTCTCTGTCAAAGAGACCGGTCGGAGTGGACGAGAAAAGAAAAAACAAGCAGCCGAACACCTCAAGGAAATGGAGACGCAAATGCGTTTAGCCCAGGAGGAGATGGAAGAACGTAAACTGAAAGCGGCCCAGCGCGAGGAGCAATTGGCAAATAAACAGGAAATAGCAACACCAGGCCATGCCACCCCCAGGCGAACTCCATCGAAAATTGGATTGTAAATCGGGGTTTTTCTTCTTCTTTTTGTTTAAAATAAAGTTTTAAATATGTTTATCTTTTTAAATATTTAGTATTGAAAAAAAACAAGGTATTTCGAATTAGAAATACGAATAATAAAAAACGAGTTTTTGAGAGTATTGTAGCCAATGGTTGTGTTTTTCGGAGCAAGAAAGTAAAAATGATAGAAAGAATTGAAGCAAAAATGTAAAAAATTAAAGAAAGAATGGATCCAAAAAGTAAAAATTAAAGGAATGATGGATAACTGTTTGTTTGCTGGTGCTCCTATGTGGCATGGAGGGCAGTCCATTCCGTTGACAACGCTTCGAAATATTCTTCAGATAAAGCCTTTACATATTCATGATCAGCGTCATATTCTATGTCGCTTTAAACATGTCCATTAGCTTTTTGAAATCTCAATAATAGTGGTTTGATATTGAAAAGGGATATATAGATCCACGTTTAGGTATAGGTGCCATAAAATGGTATCTCCCGATTTTCGGCATTTTCAAAATTTCTTCCCCATTTTCAAACCAAATCAGCTGTAATTCTATATTTTGGGTTCTTTGTGGTTAGATTAATTATAAGAGCAATTTTAATATAACGGAACTTCCACATTTAAGGGATGCTGCGGCCATAAGTCAAGTTTTCACATGGAGTACACCCCCCGGTCCGGTCGGACTTACTCCTGATTTACATTAGAAAATTACTATTGTCGTAGGTGTAATTGTGTGTGTGCGCAGCTCGTACTGCTGATTATATCATCTCTAATCTGGCTTTGCTTTTAACTCCAAAAAGGAGCGACCTGTATTGGTTGGAGTCATGACGATACAGGAGATAGTCGAATAGGTTTGGCTGGGTGGTTGGAGCGGTGCAGTATGTCACGTGCCAGACGTTAGCAGGTTTTTTGTGCCCAATACGAATTGAGGTGGCTGCACCATCCAGATCTAAGTTATGCCATAATCATCTAGTTTGCCTGGACGGAGTTCGGCTATCCACCAGATGGTGATAGACACGGCTCTGTATATAACAGCCAAGCAAATATTGCATCGACAGAATTTTAATATGCTGCCGCACGGGTAAGACCTTCGCCTCCTCATGTAAATGGTAACCCGGTTCATATGGAGGCACCCTGCTGCGGTTCTAAGGACAACGTTCTGGTCGGACATTTCCATTTCGTACCAATTACGTTTATGGAGCACACTGGAACCGCATAGTTTACCACAGACCTGCCTATCGCGTTGTGAGAGATAAACTAGGTTTCTTTATCCACTCCACAATTGTTGACGCTTCAGACTTGAAAACAGTGTTCCTACTTCTAAGCTTTTCGAATATAGCTTAAAAAGGCTTTAGAATGTTACCCCTAAGATCTTGGGGTAATTGGTGGTCAAAATTTAAAAAACAAACACTCGATACGTGTAAAACTGCAGTTATGCTACGCAACTTCCGGAATCCTTCGCTACTGACGACAAAAGGCGAAATTGGTATGTATGAGTCGTCTTTGCTGACATCCTTGTCTGGCTTCAGAAGCCGGACCACCCTGCCAATTCTCCAGGAACGACAGGATGAGGAGTTTGATTAGACACTTCACTCCTGGTTCATCCAGTTGCTTGAACATCGCCATAAAGATTCCCTCAGAACCAAAAGTTTTGAATGACTTTGCGCTTCTTATGACATGTGAAACATCTTCCATCGGTTGGGAGAGATCGTACACGGCAAAGAATCCTTCTCTTTCCCTGTCACTCTCGGGGTGCTCTACAAATTTCGGGATAAATTAACTCACGCACATATCCGAATATGTCACTTCTACGCGGTTAAATGAGACAAATGTCCGATCATTCTTTTTTCCAGGGTTCGAGAGCGACTGGTACTGATGTTGCAATGCTTCAGATGCTCTATCCACTTTTTCCACTTAGGCTCGCCAACAAATCTGTTTACCTCCAGAGTTAGTTCTCTGGCTTTGGAATTATTATGGTTTGTACAACGAAGCTAATCTCGCTCATTTACAATCATCTGGTGCAATGTTCTACTTAACAAAAAAGTTTTGAGATACCATACCCCTACACTTCACTTTTCTGATCTACCCTAGTCCCTTCACCAAACTTTTGCAATTCATAAGGATTATTCCGAACTTACGGTAGGTAGTTTTACTTTATCACGGTAGGTAGTTTTTTTACTTTTATTAACTATGATAAGAAAATCTATGAGAGCCTCCGATAATCAGTCGAAGGCTATATAACCGAATATACCACCTTCCATATCAAAGGAAGTCGAGCAGTTTGGCATCATGGTATATTTGATGGCATATCCTAAAGGGATGTAAGTGTTGCACTCGAATCTTTCCGACGTTTTCATTTATAATTTGAAATTAATATACAATACCATGATGACAAGCTGCATATGTATCATCACTTTTAGGTTTGTGACGAATTCAAAATATCTAAAGGAAATTTTGCCGAACTCTTCAATTGCTTCATCAAGCAAACCCGTCACCAAGGCGAAGTATCTGGTGTGAGGGACTCAATGGCGAAATTTATAGCCCTCTTATTTCCTCTATGTTTTCATAACCAAAAAAAATTGTTTCTATTCCATTCTCCACAATTTTGAAATACTTGCACGATTATCAAAATAGGCCAAAAGTCTACAATTAGAACAGATGCAAAAATGCCCTTCAGTTTTAAACTTAATATATAACCTGTACATGTAACGTTATTACAGTATTTTATACAAAGACCTAAATTTTATATCTACAATCCAATATTGTACGTTTTATGTATAGATTTTTATGAAAATTGTATGCCTGAAAATATGCTACAAAAACGATGTTATTTGTATTAACAATCGCTTTGATTGCCAAGAAAGTTCCACATGGGTTCTTTTGTAAAAATACAGCCGAGGTACAAACAAACAATCAAATAGGCCTGACGGTATTGCTTTTTTTTAAGTCGAGTGCATTTTTCTAACTCCTTCGTAGAATGTTTATCGCCTTAAACATTATCACTCTATTACAATGAAGCCACTACACTGAGTTTAAACAGGGCAAGGATCACGTTAAACATTGAGTTTTTATTATCGCCACATGGCCTTATTTTGTACATTTTAATTAACACAACTGTCAAGTCTTTAATAATGACCTTCAATATTTTGCATTCAAAACCAATGTGTCATAGGCTAATTCCCCAACAACAAATGCAGTAATATTCCTAATCCCTTCTGTAGACGAGATACTATTTCCTTTTTAAACACTAAACAAGTAAAGTAGGCGGGCCCGACTTTATGATACCCTACACCACTTTGCATATTTAGTGGAGCTTCACATAACAAATAAAAGTTTTTATGCGGAATTTGTGGGAATTAAACCATACCAATTATGATTATAGTTATAATTTAAATTCGAAACGAACTAATATATGAGAGGAATATCCTCCTCTGAAACGATTTCTACTAAATTTGCCGAGGTATTTGTGTCTCCGGGCTTATATAACCAATTTGGTGCACAATTAACTTGAAATCGGATAAAGAAATATATATGGGAGCATTATTCAAATCTGAACCGATTAAATTTGTCAAAGGTGTTTCTGAGCTGTATTTGATATATTTCCCCCGAATATCGCTGTTACGGAGTGCATATTACGGCTGTGGGGGACAAAAATAACTAATCGAATGAACATTATATATGGGAGCTACAGCTATATCTCAATCGATACCCACCCACTTTTTTATAGGCTCAATTTGGTCGTGTGTGCCAAATTTCATCCTATTTGGATTAATACTACACGTAGATGTACAATAAATGGCAAATCGGAAGAAGATATATATAAGAGCCATATCCAAATTTTGAACGATTCTGTTGGATTTCAATGGGATTCATCCTTGGGAAAAACAAATGATTTGTGCAAAATTTCATCTCAATCGGGCAATGAATGACACCTCTACTTTGTTTACAAATCGGTGGGCTTAAATATCATTTTGGATGAAATATTTATTTAGGAACTGTAGCTATATCTGAACCTGAGCGAATTCGGTCATATGTGCCAAAATCTATCCTATTTGGGCTGATATTACACACTTGGTTCACAATAAATTTGAAATTGGACGAAGGTCAATGAGAGCCATAAATCAAACTCGATCTAACCAAAAATTGAGAAAGGTGTTTCTAGACAACGTCTGATGTCTTGCAGCACATATCATTGTTATGGAGTGCATATTATGGATATGGTACAACAAAAATATGACTACGTTTTTTATACCCTCCACCATACTATGGAGGGTATATTAACTTTGTCATTCCGTTTGTAACTCCTCGAAATATTCATAATAGACCCTACAAAGTATATATATTCTGGATCAACGTAAAATTCTAAGACGATCTAGCGATGTCCGTTTGTTTATGTCTCCCGATACTCGGTACTTTCATGATTTTAGCGACATTATTTACCAGAATTATTGGAAATTTCGTATTTAAAGTTCGTAATGGATACTACAACCTTTTGCAAAAAATTTCGTATGCAGGTCCACTTCTTCGTATAGACCCCATATAACGGTACCTTCCGATACTCGGCATTTTCATGATTTTAGCGATCTTATTTACCGGAATTATTTCAAATTTCGTATTTAAAGTTCTTAATGGGTACTACAGCCTATGACAAAAATTTGTGTATGCAAATCCAAGTCTGCGTATAGCCCCCATATAAAGGTACCTCCCGATAGTCGGTATTTCGACGATTTCAGCTACATTATTCGGGGAATCGTTTCAAATTTCGTATTGAAAGATCTTAATGGGTACTACAACTTATGACGGGTTTCATTTAAGTGGCAGTTTTCAAATTGTTTTGAAATTCTTCTAGTTTCTTCGAAATGGTGGAGGGTATTAAAAGTTCGGCCAGTCGAGCTTATCTGCTTTTTTACTTGTTTTTTGTTTTTATTATTTATTGTCCCTTTATTTTCAAATTTATATTTTGTAGTTCTTCCTTAAATATGGGCGTACAACCGACGAGAAATTTACGCCAAGGAGAAAAACCAGAAAACTGACATATTATCCCCTAAGTAAAGTGAGACTTGAATTTTGCTTCAAAATATCATTTTGCTACTGCTAGGACAAGTATAAAAATTTGCAGTATCGCGCCTTGGTTTGCTATAATACTGGTAGTTTTTCTGTCTAATTTGTATTCAATTCATTACAGGAAACTGTCAGCGTAAGTTTTCGTTTTACTGTGCAAAATTCCAACTCAATCAGACACTAAATTTTCCTTACACAAAAAAAAAATACATGGACAGACGGACATATATAAATCTACTTAAAATGTGACTCTATGTAGATCATCAGAAGTAGCTATGCGTCTAACTTGTCTTCTTTTACCTGTTATAATGATAGGTCACAAACAAATCGCTTTGCAAAAAACCTCCTACAACGCTCAATTCGTATGGGTACAAATGTACCACAGTACAAATGTGCCGCAGTTATTGACTCTTTCCCCAGAGAGTAAAAAAAACTCTCCAAAATATTATATTCCTGGGCGTGTTAAATCTAAATGGCTATCATTTCTAATTCTCCAGATTTCCAATCAGCCTAGTTACAAACGTCGAATAGCGCCACAAATCTACCAAACATCAATCTAATCTTTTAAAAAATATATAACTTTATTTATCAGATAACATGGGAAAAAAAACAGTTCAATACAAAAATTTCTTATCAAAACAGCACAACAAATCATTTGTCGATTCACACAAAAAACGAGCAATATACAAAGCTAATACATTGATAATACGATTATATATTTAATATATATTATCCCAGCAGCTGTTATTTTATGCACGCAGCTGCAACACTTAGGTACGTTCAGCCATACACTTTTCGATTTCTTCCACAGTTCTTGGAACACTGGCGAAATTCACGTTGCCGGTTTTGGTAATCAAGACATCATCCTCTATGCGAACGCCACCGAATGTACGGAAACGTTCGAACACATCCTTGACAATGAATTTGTTTAGATTTGGATCGGCCAAAGCTTTGTCCATAAGAATATCGATAAAGTAACAGCCAGGTTCGACGGTAACATACATTCCCGCCTTAAGATCACGGGCAAAACGTAGTTTACTCAGCCATGGTTCGGTGGGACGTTCAGGTTGACCGGGCAAATAGCCACCGACATCATGAACATCCAAACCAATTAGATGGCCCAAGCCATGAGGCTGGAAGGTACCGGCCAGACCAGCAGCCAACATTTCATCAACATCTCCCTGGAGCATACCACCTTCCTTGAGACGTTGTAACATAACACGGCAAGATAAGCGGTGCATATCAACCCAGGAGACACCTTCACGTGCTTCTTTCAACACCGCATTGCGGGCATCTAGTACAGCGTTATAAATGAACTTTTGATCTTCGGTGAATTTGCCATTTGCTGGGAATGAACAGGTTATATCAGCAGCATAGCCACAGTAATTGGCACCCATGTCAAAGAGACACATATCACCATCTCGCACAGCCTTGTCATTGGGAGCTGCAGCATGTCCGTAATGTAAAATTGCAGAGTTGGTACCACTACCACAGATGCAAGTGTAGGAAGTGTGACGGCAACCGCCCACAGCATACGCGTGATGTAGGAAAACAGCTTCACCTTCATACTCAGTGCGTCCGGGACGCATGAACTGCATAACTTTAATATGGGCATCCGACGACACCATGGCCACATAGTGCAAAACTTCAATTTCTTCGGGGGTCTTAATCACACGACATTCGGCCAAAATTGGATGCAATAAATCACAATTGACCACATACTTTTCAATGCCATCAAACGAGGCTGGTTTCGAACGCAAACCACTGTCACTGTTCACACCACTGAGGGTCAAAATCAATTTGGGCGCAGCCTTTTCAAAGAATGCTGGTAGTTCATCGACATAAAGAACACGATCTACTTCATACATGGATTTGAATTCCTCCAAAGTAAATAGGCGTCCCATCCAAGTGGCATATTCTTCGGGTAAACGTGGTACAAAGAGTATGGATTCCCCAGAATCGACGTTCAATGCACCGAAACAGTCAGGCTCTTTTACGCCGAAAAGATATTGGAAATAGGATTCCTGACGGAACAGATAGTTGACATCGGTGTCGTTGAAACTGACATCTTTACCGCCTTCCAACAAGACAAAGGAACCCTTTTCCACAGCCGAATTGGCCTTCAGTGCAGTGCACAAATTTTGGCGATTTTTACGGAACAGAGCCATGGGCACTGGATGGGTCTTGGCTCCCATTCGGAAAGTAGCCATAATTATCTGAAAAAAAAGAGACAAACAAAAAAATCAATTATTGGAATAAGTTTTTCAAATAAATCTCACAAAGCAATGGCTGGGTATATCCAAATGACCCGCAAAACGACGTTATCTTATTGACACAAAAAAAAAAAACAACAAAACTTGTTTTCAGCTTTGCAACCGCAGATAATCATATAGTCGCCGTACATTTCCATTTCTATGGAATAATCAACACAATATCCCTAAGCCCGGTATAAATCCACTTCTTTCTTTCCTAGTGCATTTGACCGCATTTTATCTCTAATTCCATTGTTTGTGGAAAGAACGGCCATATCATTTTGAAGAACCATTTGTAGCGAAAGTGCCTTTTCGCATTGCAGTTGAATGGCGATATTTTTTTTTATTTTCTAATTGTTTATTCCGCTCACTTACTTTCTGGAGATGTTTACAACGACGAAGTCCGAACCAAAATAACTATATTTTTTCAAAAGCTCTCCCTATTGTTTATATACTAGTGAGGTGCAGCTGATGAACGAACAAGTTCATTTGGCTGGTTCAAAGATTATTTTTTCGTATAAAATGGGGTACCAATTATAGATAAAAATTTAAAATAACCGCAATGAGACCGGCGCTATTATATATTTAGTAGTAGTAATATTAGAATCTACTTGATGACTCCATGGTAAAATCATGGTAAAAGAATATAGGGAGGGAACTGTCAAACTAATTTTTATAATTGAAAATGTTGAATGAAAAATTATTTAAATTTGTAAAAATTTTTGAAAAAACGC
Source organism: Musca domestica (assembly GCF_030504385.1). NCBI lineage: Eukaryota > Metazoa > Arthropoda > Insecta > Diptera > Muscidae > Musca > Musca domestica. Next base: position 302,234 of record NW_026712262.1, on the reverse strand, counting down.
GAAATATAATAGCCTCCGAATGTCGTAGTATAAGAAAACAAATAAAAATCTACTTATATTTGAAAAAAAAATTTAATTTTTTTGACATATCAATGCTTCCAAGCGTTGATGCATCTACCTGTATTCTTTTGCCATGGGCAGTGGTTTGCCGAGGTGTACCGCTTGCGAACAAATCGCCGGGAAACGTTTCCAAACGTTTGCTGGGCGAAATGATGACTGCTACATTTAGAGTCGTCATTCTAAATATTTTTTTTGCACTGCTTCCATTGTATGAGGCCGTAATAAATAAATAAAAAGGCATAAATTTAAATTAATATTAGTTTTTACTTTATTTGTAATACAGCGTAACGTTTGCAAACGTTTGCAATGGGTTTTGTACTGTTTCGTTTCCAATGTTGCGTCATCTAGTTTTGTTTTTGTTTCCACTCATCTACGCAAACAGTACAAAATACAAATCAAGTCCCGTTATCTTAATATCGGTTTTGTTTCGTTTCGTACATCAAGAAACGTTTGGTAAAGTTTATTTTCGTACGGTGATTCCGGGGAACACATCGAATCTATCTTTTATTGTTCATACTTTTATTGTATTGCTAATTTCCTTTTTGTACCCTCCACCATAGTATGATACCCCCCATACTAGTTTGTCATTCCGTTTTTAACACCTCGAAATATACATTTTAGACCCCACAAAGTATATATATTCTTGATCAGCATAAAATTCTATGTCGATTTAGCAATGTCCGTCCGTCTGTCGTCTGTGGAAATCACTCTAGCTTCCGAACGAAATGAAGTAAGTTGATAAAAATTTACTCAAATGCGACATTTTTTACCGGAATTGTTTCAAAATTGGTATTTAAAGCTCGTAATGGATACTACAGCCTAAGACAGAAAGTGAGACATGTAGGTGTACGTCTTCGTATAGCCCACATATAACGGTACACCCCGATATTCGGTATTTTGATGATTTTAGCAATATTATTTACCGGAATTGTTTCAAAATTGGTAATTGAAGCTCGTAATGGATACTACAGCCTAAGACAGAAAATGGAGTATGTAGGTCCACGTCTTCGTATAGCCCCCATGTAACGGTACCTCCCGATATTCGGTATTTTCATGATTTAAGCGACATTATTTACCGGAATTGTTTCAAATTTCGCATTTGAAGTTCGCAATGGATACTACAGCATATGCCAGAAAATTGTCTGTGCAGGTCCACGTATTGTACATCCCTATATTCGGTATTTTATTTATTTTAGCTACCTTTTTAAACTTTTTATTCAAGTTTCGCATTTGAATATTATAATAGCTTATGACAAAAGTTGCCTATTCAGGTCTACGTCGTCGTATAGACCCTAATATACGGCTACATTCGGTATTTTTAAGATTTTAACAGAATTTTTAATGGATTTTATTTTTTTGAAAATTGTCAAATTTGTACCAAATGGTGGAGGGCATTCAAAGTTAACTTACAGCTTATTTACTTGTTATTTATAAAACTTGTAAAATTAGTGTTGCTTCCTTTTGTTTTAATTCTTTTAATGGGGACTAATTGGTTTGGTTGACGAATCAGCTGATTGGTTGCAAGCTTCTGCAGGAATGCCGTCCGTTTACTTTTCGCATCTTCCTTGCAAAAGAGAATAAAACTACCTCTTTCTCTATCTCTTTCAGAAAGAAGTTGCTGGGCAATTCTGCTGGAAAATTAACCAGACACACCTACTTTTTTCCATATCATATTTCCCCTTATGTAAAACTTTTTACTACAATAACCGATTTTCCTTTTATGATATCGATTTTCCTTTTATGATGGAACAGAGCATATATCTCAACCAGAGATCTGTTATGCGATTCTATAACTTATTTTTTGAGTTACCGACAAAAATCGGTAACTTCGAAACCCAAATTTCGATATAAAAATTTTGTTAAGGTTGACAACATTTGCTCTGTTACTTACCGATAAATTTTGTTAATTACCGAGATTATAATCATTTTAATTTTACCGACTTCTGTCGGTAACTCAAAACGTGAGTTAGAGAATTCCACTACTGATGTGAATTTGGATCGGCCAACTCTTTCTTGTAACTCCCCCACAAAATTTCTTTAAATTATGCAAATACCAATATTTTTATTGGTACTACATGAAGTGGAATACTTCAGTTTGCTATATATGGTACCTCATTTCATTTCATTTATTTCATACAATTCAATATAAATAAGCCAACATGGCCAAAATCTTATATTAACATACAACAGTATAAAAACAGTCTATAACCAAATTAATCCTAAAAAAAAATAAATAAATAACAAAAATTATCAGCGAATAGTAAAATATATACAAAAAATAATAATAGTTGTGTTCCAGTTCTTTTTTAGTAGTAAAATTAGCAGAAGAGAGAACAGTTCGAAATTTCATTCTCATTTAGGTTTGCTCAAAAAATAAGAGAATGGAAAATTAGCAGAAATGCGATAAAATGTCAAAATTCAAAATTCCAAAAGTAAACAGCCTAAATCGGACTGGTGAAACCTTACTGAAAAGAGCGCCAACATTTAAAAAATGAATATTGAAGACGATAAGTTAAAATTAATAATTTATAATAATAATTAATAATCTGATTCCTCATTCAGCCAGTCCTCTTCACTGCTGGAATCATCCAAAAGTGAATACATCAGTTGCTCTATATTTTTTCTTTTTGTTTTTTGCACGACAAATATTAGTTTTTCCTTTAGTTTTCAAGTTGATCATTTTCTTTATTGAAATGTATCAATACATTTTTCAACCTTGTTAGCCCTGCCAATTGTCAAATTCACAATTTGCACATTTCTGCTCGGCCAAATTCATGTAGCTAAAACAAGCAGAAATGTGCACCACTCAGCGTCATTTTTTTCTCGAGAGAGCTGCAAGTTTTGCTAGTTTTTGGAGTACGGGAACGCGTTGTAGCAGAATTAGTGCTAATTAGTACTAATTTGCAGGTTCTGGAACACAACTATTGAGTACCTGCAAGATTCAATTTGTTTTTACATTATTGTAGTTCTGGAACTATACATCTGTTAGAAAATGTGATATAAATCGTCCAAAATATTCGAAAACAATAATATTTCAATGTCAATTAAAATATTTTTTTGTGAGCAATCCATTAAAAGAGAGAGAAAACACCAAAATCTACTTCACCACTTTGATGTTTTGACATAGTACTCATTTCTTTTATATTTTCAAGTAATAACATTTAATATGATAGCAAAAAAGACAGCAGCTTTTTATTCCGTAAAAATTATTATGACCATCATGATGGATAATGTATACACCACCTTACATAAACATATACAATGTCTTGGTAACCCTTAACCAAATATAAACAAATCGGTTTTGCCTTCTAAAATAAAATATCGGTACAATCGATATTTTTGCTATCTCTCTTTGTTGGAATTGACTTTATAAACAATTTTGAATATTTAGAATTGTAAATCAATTTATAGAAGCACTTGATATAATGTCGAATAAAGCTACAGGCTCCAATGATTGTCTGGATGGTGGCAACGCCAAGGTGAATGGCAGTAACTATTTAAAGCTGCAACAATCGCAAGTTATACGAAACAACATTCATGCCATATCGCAGCTGTTAAATACAGGATTAAACACGGAAAGTTTGGATACATGTATAAAATTGATTGAGGCTGGTGTCCATCCACAGGCCTTGGCGGAGGTTATAACGCAAATACGCCGAGAAGTGGCCGCCCTACGTAATAGTGAAGAGCATTAAATGCTCCTACAATGTATGTGATGCATGGCTGGTGCCTCTTAAAAGGTGTTAGTTCTTTTATATTTATCTCATAAAATAAAAATGTATATTAGTTTGCAAGTATTGTTAGAATAAAGAAGTGTTTAAGCAATTCCTTAAGACTTTTCTGTTCAAATTTTATTTCTCTTGAGCATCATCAGCGTCCCAGCCTGAAGCACACTGTTGTGTCCTGGAATTTAAAATAAAGTTACCTTAAGATCTGTTGACGAAAAAAACAACATTTTGCGCATTCCAGAATATAGCTTTACTTCTACACGTTATTTTTTTTTTAAATCAAGTACCTTTACGAAAAATAAGAAAAACCTAATAATTGTTTTCACACTCAGTGCAAAAACTGCATTGTCTTGTTCATATTTAGCTGCATGTATAAGATTTTTTCTGATGCCTCCAATATGTCTCAGATCTAACTTTTATACGAGGTAGGTATATAGGGCATGGTCCAATATTGCCATAAACATTCATATGAAACCATTTTCTTTCATTAAAAAGCCATAATTATATGAAACCAAGTAGAAATGTATTAAATAAATTTATCTTATTGGCTTATTTATCTATTATCTCTAATATCACAAAATAATGCGCATTCCCGAGCATAACTTAACTCTTACAGGTCCTTTTTATGAATAAAACAATATCGAAAAGGTCAGCCAAATTTTTATTTTTTATACCCTACACCACAAGGTGGTAAGGGTATTATGTCTTTGTGCATTTGTTTGTAACATGGTGAAGGAAGCGAAATAGACCCATAGTTACATTTGAGGATCTTCATAGAACCACTATCTAAGTCGATTTATGCATTCAGTTCGTCTGTCCATGCATTCTTTTGAACAAAATGCTGTCGCATTTATTATCTGATTGTGATTAAATTTTCGAAAACAATATTTGTTTGGCCAAAGGACGAACCCCATTGAAATTGGTGATAATCGGATATATCTAATCAGATTTAGATATATCTACCATATATTTTTAACCGATTTCGGGTAAATTGTACAGGAAATGGCCAATATAAGTCCAAATTACCTTAATTTTAGCACATCCAACCAAATTCAGTATAGAAGCAAGTAAAACTAATTTTGAAAATCGATTCAGATATGGCTATAGCTCCCATATATATGTTTCATCTGATTTGGTGTTTATGTCCTTCACATTCGGTATATGCATTCGACAATAACGATATTTGGTACCAGATATCAGATAAGGGCCAGAATTACCTCTGCCAAATTTTGTCAAGATCGGTTCAGATTTGGATATAGCTTCCATATATATATCTTCAACCGATTTCGGGTTAATTGCGCACCAAATGACCAATATCATTCCAAAAGTCATAAAAACAAAATTGTATATAGGGAGTAGCTTTGTTCTACCATCTGTAATTATGCCATGGGTAGATCATACAAATTCTTTTTTTTTACGGTAGCTCTACTAAATATGCAGGGTGTAAGGTATCATATTGTCGGCCCCGCCCGACTTATGACTTTTACTTACAGTTTAATTACTGAGGATGCACATCCCAAAAATCTTATTTAGTACTTGGACTATTTTAAAGGACTATTTTTATTACGAATTTGGTTAAACTCGGATTGGATGTACAAATCATCCCTGTATACATTCCACTTAAATTTAATGTCAAATACAGAGGAGTCAACACATAAATGTGTTTAATATAGACTTATATAAGATGAAAAATTGCACCTAGGATATAGGATTGACAACTTTCGAACACGTGTATCCTTACAATAAAAATTCAAATAGGGCAATTCTAAGAAACTCGAATCATAAACTACATGCCGATACAAATTTTGCAATCCTCCTTGGGTGTCATAAATCCTTTTCGAGAACAAATCACCGCAGGTAATGAGATAATAAAACTATGATGGACTATGGTAAATCAGATAAGAATTGTCACCTTGCCTATGTGGCGTCAGGTAGACGGTTCGTTCAAAGAGATACACATTTTAAGGAAAACCCAAGTATAAAATGGAAATACATTGATAATGAGTTAGTCAATTGGAAGACTTTTGTCAAAGACTCAACATTAAAATAGATCTCAAAGAAAGGAAATATGTTGAAATTAGAGAATATCTTGTTATATTTGATAGCCTTGCGCTCAATTGAAACTCATGATCTGAAAATCGATTATACAATGGAAACAATTGATAGGCTGCCCTTACAAAGCGATCATCTGCCAGAACTGACGGGTTATGAATTCGAAATTGTGGATATACTAGGACTAGGTCCTGAAAATCATGGCCAACCCAAAATTTCATTGAAAAACTCCGCCTCCAAGTTTCTTTTGGAAGTGTACAATGATATAACGGAGAATGAACAAGAATTGGATCATGTGCGACAACACTTAACACGTGGACGGCAGAGAAGAGCCTTGAGAGATGAACGCTTTATAACTAAGTACGATCGAATGGAAATCGAAAAATGCAATAATATTATCACATTTTCAAGTAAACGTAAGTACCCTTAAAAAAGGCAAGATTTTAAAAGTAACTCATAATAAATGATTATTATTTTACAGAAATGGTAAGCAATCCAAATCTCATTGCGGATTTACCCATTGCTACCGATATGCAGATTGGCTTTAACACGAATGATGTGCCACGGGACCTACAATTGGCACATTCCGCTTTGCGGCTGTATCAACAACCAAGTCTGGGAAAATTTGTACAAAATACCGATGTCCAGAGAGCCATAATCTCCATCTATCAACGAGTTATGGTACGGAAACAGTACACAGGAGCTTTAAGAATATTGGCCTCTGTAAATACCACCACGGCGTATAAAGGCTGGTTGGAATTTAATATGACTCGCATATTATCGCGTTGGCTACAACATAAATCTTTGCAAATCGGACGACTGAATGAACTGTTGGTGGGTGTTACTCTTGAAATGGAAAATCCCGCACATGAATCAAAATCCATAGAAATACTACCAAGTGATTTGGGTTTGGTGCAACCAAATGTTACGGATGATATGATTGATTTGCAGCCGTTTATCATTGGCTACTTCAATGGACCCGAGCTGATGACAAAAATCCAAAAATTACGTTTCAAACGTGAAGTCATTAAACGCAAACGTAAGGCGGCCGATTACTACAATAGGCCACCACCCCCACCCGTACAGGAAATCTATCGGCTACCAACATCATGTGAACGTTTAAATTTCACCTTGGATTTCAATGATTTACAAATGCATGATTGGGTTATTGCACCAAAGAAATTCGAAGCTTTCTTTTGTGGTGGTGAATGTAATTTTCCGTTGGGCTCAAAAATGAATGCCACAAATCATGCAATAGTCCAGACACTGATGCATTTGAAACAACCGAATTTACCGAAACCCTGTTGTGTACCAACTGTATTGGGCTCCATATCGATATTGCATTATTTAAATGAGGATAGTGTAAATTTAAGTAAATATCCACAAAGTGTGGCTAAGGAATGTGGGTGTCACTAATCGCCGGGGTGGAGGAATGTATTTACTTTGTATTAAATTATTATATATTTAACTTTTTTAGAAACTTTTTGATTAGATAAATTTAATTTATAATGTGTAAAAATAAATTTATAATATATAAATAAAAAACCTTTTTATTCTAAGAAATTTTATAAAATTTGAAATTTGGTTTGAATTATTTAAAATGTATAGGATTTAATAATCCTTTTGTAATATCATGGGTAACAACATCCGAAGGCCTTATAATATATACAGGGTGAGATGAAATAACTGCAACCAACTTAAGATTGCTGTCATTTCTAAGCCACTCGTCCGAGAGCTGTTAAAATTGTTCCAGTAACAGCATATTATATTGCTTACAAGCGTACAAAAGCCTTTTGTTGAGAATTTTCCAGAAAAAAAGTTATTCGTGATGGAATTCAAGCGTGATTTCTTGATATTTGGCTGGAAAACCACCAGTGGCTATCGTTAGAGCACTCCAGCATTTAAATGTGAATAAATCTTTTGTGTATCGTACCATCGCTCGTTACCGTGATACTGGTAGCGTAGCCCGACGTCAAGGAAGTGGACAGAAGAAAACAGCAAAATCAGCAGAAATGGTTCGAAAAGTAAAGAAACGACTTGATCGAAACCCGCGTCGTAGTGGCCGAAAAATGGCTCGTGAGCTGAACATATCGCAATTTTCCTTTCGGCAAATATTGAAAAATGATCTCGGGGTGAAGCCATTGGAATTGCAAAAAGTGCAAGAACTTACACCACAATGGAAAGAAAATAGACTCAAAGAGCTAAAGAGTTTCTTCGCTTGCCCGAAAGTGGTGAACTGCCGAATTTGGTTTTCTCCGATGAGAAAACATTCGTTTTCCAGCACACAATGACCACCAAAATCTCGGGATACCAATGCCTTGAACTATTGTGTCTGCAGTATTTTGGAAAGCAAGGTTGGTACTAAAAAATACCAAAGTGTCTATCACCTCAAGCAAGCGCTTCGCCGGGAATGGGCCAAAATACCGCAGCGTGTCAAGGTTTCATTGGCCGTTTGAAGGCCATAATTCGTGCCAAGTGACCAATTCGAACAAATCTAAACTTATTCTAAAATTTTATGCTATTTCCGACATTTTTATACCCTCCAACATAGTTTGGGGGGTATTATATTAAGTTTGTCATTCCGTTTGTAACACCTCGAAATATACATTTTAGACCCCACAAAGTATATATATTCGTGATCAGCATAAAATTCTATGTCCTTAAAAAAAATCAAAAGTAAATCACTCTAGCTTCCGAACGAATTGAAGTACATTGATTTTTTTACTCAAATGTATATTATGTCTGCAGGACTTTTGGTATTGAAAATGGACAATGTAGGTCCACGTTTTGGTAAAGCCCTCATATAACGGTACCTCCCGATATTCGGTATTTTGATGATTTTAGCGACAATATTCATCGCAATTGTTTAAAATTTGGTATTTGAAGTTCGAAATGAATACTACAGCCTAAGACAGAAAATTGTCTATGCAGGTCCACCTCTTCGTATAGCCCTCATATAACGGTACCTCCCGATATTCGGTATTTTGATGATTTTAGCGACAATATTCATCGCAATTGTTTAAAATTTGGTATTTGAAGTTCGAAATGAATACTACAGCCTAAGACAGAAAATTGTCTGTGAAGGTCCACGTCTTCGTATAGCCCCCATATAATGGTACCTCCCGATATTCGCTATTTTGATGATTTTAGCAACATTATTCACCGAAATCGTTTCAAATTTGGTATTTGAAGTTCGTAATGGATACTACAGCCTAAGACAGAAAATTTTCTGTGAAGGTCCACATCTTCGTATAGCCCCTCATATAACGGCACCTTCCGATATTCGGTATTTTGATGATTTTAGCGAAATTATTCACCGAATTTTTTTTTTCAAGTTTCGCATTTGAATATTGTAATGGCTTATGACAAAATTTACCTATGCAGGTCCATTTCGTCGTACAGACCCTAATATAACAGCTACATTCGGTATTTTTAAGATGTTAACAGAATTTTTAATGGACTTTATTGTTTTTGAGTATTGTCAAATTCGTTCCAAATGGTGGAGGGTATTCAAAGTTCGGCCGAACTTACAGCTTGTTTACTTGTTTTTATGTATGTACATACACTCTTTCATCACCCTTCTACTGTACCAATTAATCTTGCTCGTTCTGAAAGGTTTAATAATTTATTTTCAATTAATTTTATTTTAAAAAAAATTAGGTATATATGGGACAACATTGGGGGACTTAGCACTGGCTTTTGTAAATATTTTGTAAAGACGTGATTTGTTTTTAAATCTAAATTAAACTAATTTCTAAATATAGCACACAAGGTAATGAAGTGAAGACGAACAAATATAATAATTATATAAAAGAGTAAAAAACAGTGAAATAGATTTTAGAACTTAAACTAAAAAATAATGTAAATTAGACTAAAACTGTATTTGTTATTTTTTTTGTGTTTTTTTAAAGATCTTTAGCTACTCTCTCGACTCTCCCAATTGATGTAGAATACAATTGCTGGTGGTGGCTGTAAGGATTCAACATCCAACTGTTCCAACTGTTAACAACGCAACACACATTTTATCCAATCCGACATTTCAATTTCAATGACATTATCCTGATTGTGATCCTTGCGCTGGAAGTAATCAAAAGCCGCCGTCAAATGTAGCACCGCCGAGGCGAAATCACTTAGACGCAGTGTGCCATCCTTACGTATAAAACGTTGCATTATACAATTCATAATATCCGTGCTCAGCTGGAAACCCACATCGTAGAGGGCATCGCGCAGACGTTCAGCACGTAGAATGCCGGCCTTTTCTTTGGTGTACATCTTAAAAACGCCTTGCCATGTCTTCAGGTTGACCATAAATGTTTTAAATTGTAAGAAATTAATGCGTCCAGTTCCGGTTTTATCCTGTAGAGCAATCACCTGTCGACAAATATCCACATTTGCACAACCTTTGATATAGTCATTCGGCAGACAGGCGTCCAGCAGTTCATGAAGTTCAAAACAGTTGATGGTCTTATTCTCATCGGCCAATTGCATGAATACCGGTTCATATTGGCAGACATTTTTGATTTTCAAAGAATCAGCTTCATTTTTAAGCACCGGAAATGGATCCAACAACATAAGAGTCTGGGTTTCTAGCAGGGATAAACGCAACGGCAGTGTACCCAATATGCGCACCGTAAAACCAGATTCTTCACCGGGTTCATAGGTTGTCGGCATTAACACATATTGACCCACCTCCAGTTGGCATTTGCAGGTGACATGCCTTGTATTGCCATAATCCGAATTCAAGAAACTCACATGTGTTTTGAAAAAATCTTTGGGTAAACTTTCGGTGATTTTTTGATTGACCTTTGAACCGGCAATACCACTCATTTTGTACACTGTAAAGCCTATGACTTTTGGTTCTACGGCTGTGTGTTGATTCAGAGCCACCACAATTTCCTGTTTCTCGGGTATGTTCAGCAGCAATTGGGGATTGATGTGAAACGATTCGTGATTGCGACAGCCACCGGCAGTGACACCACGTTTCCACTGACCCTGGAACATTTTCATTTGCCAACGTTTGGGCCGGTCCTGTAGCGATAGCTCATCCTTCGCCGTGTCGACATCTAAGTATATGACTTCTAAACTCGAAAAGGTCTGTGTAAAATCTAAAAATGACATCCAAAACTCTCCAACATCCAGTTGGCCAAATAAACGATCACGCTCCTGTACCGAAACACGTTCCCATGTCGCCGAGAGACCAGACCAATCTCCCTCATAGTCATTGCTGTTTGCAAAGGCATTGCATGTAAGTGGATCTTTGATACGCACCAACTGGACAGCATCACCGAGTAAAGTTTCAACTTTGTCCAGAGAGCACAGTCTAAAAAGAGAAAAAATGGGAGAAATTTTAAAATGACAATTGTTAAGGGTGGATGAATTGGAAATAAATGGTCTGTTCCAGAACTGCAAGAATGTAACAGTTTTTGCAACGATAACCGATTTTCCCTTTATGGTATCGAAAAAAATTGCAAAACTAGGAGATCCTTGCCGGTGCTGTAAAAGTCCTAAACTTAGATGATTCATAGTTGTCAATTGCTCTGTCCCAGAGCCTGCAAGAACCTACTAGTTTTGCGATTTTTTTCCGATAGCATAAAGGGAAAATCGGCTATGATTGCAAAAACTTTTACATTCTTGCAGTTCTGGAATAGAGCAAATGTAAATTTTGGAAAATACACTTATAAGGAAAGGATATGATCATGGGAATATATTCGCTAGGACTCAATATTAAAGTAGAACTCAAGGGAAGGAAATATGTTGATATTAATGAATATTTTATTGTGTATATGGAATAGCCGTGAGCTCAATAGAGACTCATGATCTAAAAATTGATTATACAATGGAATTTATCGATGGACAGCCGTTACCAAACGGTCACCTATCAGAACTGACGAGTTATGAATTGGAAATTGTGGTTATACTAAGACTGTGTCGTAAAAATCATGGTCAACCCAAAATTTCAATGAAAAATTCCGCTTCGAAATTTTTTTTGGTAGTGTAAATAACGGAGAGTGCACAAGAATTGGAACAATATAATTTCCAATTTCACTCATTTTCTGACTGAGCTTTAGCGTCATATGAAATAAATTTTGGACACAGCCCCTTGCAACATGGCTTTTTATTGTGGATTTTTTTAAATGGGTCTCCCCATTAAAGCACTTGCTTGAGCAGCACAATTAAAGGCGGATTGGCCAATTGCCTTGTATGTCGCTCTCCTATCTTTCATGGAGGCTATTAAACAATTTGAACAAAATGGGTAAAGACTATATCTGCCTTACAGCATTTTCAATTCAATCTTGTGATATTTGGGTAATTGATCTGGGACCGCATAAGTCCCGAAAATGTCCCATGCATCTCACTATCAACGTAGAGAGGTCAAGACCCGCCAGGGTGTCTTGACCTTCATCGACAAAATAAGAAATGTGGTTGGATGGCTGGTTGGAATCTCCTCGAAATACTCATGTCAGACCCAATAATGTATATATTCTTGAGCAGCGTAAAATTCTAAGACGATTTAGCCCTGTCCGTCCGTCTATATGTTGCAATCACGCTACATTCAAAGCGGATTAAGATAGGAAGCTAACATTTTGAACACATCAGTATTTTGTCTGCATGCAGTGCAAGTTCGAAGATATTCTATATCAGTCTACGATATCGTATGGCCCCCATATAAGGGTATCCCCCGATATTCGGCATTTTGATGATTTTGGACACATTTTTCCATGGAATTGTCTGAAATTTCACAGAAGGAATTATTTGTGAGTACCTTACCCCCTGAAAGAAATTTGTCTATATAGGACTACAAAATCGTCTAGCCCCCATTCAACGGCACCCCTCGATATTCGGTATTTTTATGATTTTATCGACTTTATAGACCGAAATTGTTTCATATTTCGTATTTAAAGTTCGTAATGGGTATTACAGCCTATGACAAAAAAATGCGTACGCAGGTCCACGTCTTCGTATAGCCACCATATAACAATACCTCCCAAGTTTCAAATTTGTACAACAGCCTATGACAAAAAATTAACGAATGCAGGTCCCCCTCCTCTACCTCCTAGTTACCATATAACGGTTTTCATGTCAACGGTATTTTTCGACGTTTTTTTTTTTTTTACTTTTTTCAATTTCCTTCCAAATGCACCATTTGTTAAGTTTGACAAAAAATTTTAATTAAACCTTCATACATTTTTATACAATCGTTTTCAGTTTTTTCAGAAAGAATAATCGGAAAATGTTTACCTTTTACACCAACGTCTCCATATGTAAACCATATCAATTTTAGGATTTCAGCTCGGTAGATTTTGAATTAATAATTAATAATTTGAATTAATTCCTGTGAAGAATGTCGCTTATATCATTAAAATACTGAATTAGGGGAGATACCGTTGAATGGGGGTGGGGGCTATGGACATGCATAGACAATTTCCGTCATAAGTTGTAGTAACTTTAAACAATTCCGGTGAATAATGTCGCTAAAATCATGGAAATGCCGAATATCTTGGGGGTACGGTTATATGGGTGCTATACTTAAACGTAGACCTATATGGACAATTCTCTTCCAGGGGTAAAATAAATACTCCTAGAGAACTCCTTGTGTGGATTTTCAGATAATGCCATTTAAAAATGTGGCTAAAATCATCAAAATCATCGGGAGGTTCCGTAATATAGGGGCTATATGATATCGTGGACCTTTATAGGCAATTCTTTTTAAGAGGGTAAAGTAGTCACGAAGAAATCCTTGTGTAGAATTTCAGACAATTCTATTGAAAAAATGTAGCTAAATCATCAAAATACCGAATATCGGGAGGTACCGTAATATGTGGGCTATACGACATCGTGGACCTATATACAATTCTCTTCCACGGGGTAAAGTACTCAGAAGGAACTCCTTGTGAGGATTTTCGGACAATTTCATTTAAAAATGTGGCTACAATTATCGGGAGGCACCTTTATTTGGGAAATATACGATATTTTCGACCTATTTAGACAATTATGTTCCAGGGGATAAAGTACTCACAAAGAGCTTCTTTTGTGGATTTTAAGGCAATTCCATTGAAAATGTGGCTAAAATCATGAAAATACCGAATATGGGGGTACCGTTAAAAATTGGGGGATATATGATATTGTGGACCGATATAGCCCATCTTTGAACTTGATCTACCTGCAGACAAAAGACAGATCAGTGCAAACTTTTAGCTTTCTATCTTTATTCGTTTCGACTCTAGCGTGATTACAACAGACGGACGGATGGAAGGACTGGGCTAAATCTTAGAATTTTACGCTGATCAAGAATATATACACATTGTTGGGTCTAAAATTATTTCGATGAGTTACAAACGGAATGCAAACTTAATATACCCTCCATTCTATGTATGGTGGAGGGTATAAAAATAACGGTTTTTTGAAAACGCAATACATTTTGTGGGGCTGCCAAAATATAATTATTTTCAGCCATCACTCAAGCAAGTGCATATAAAATAAGTTCGTACATTAAACCGTTTTATTTTTTTATGGAGGAAAGTATTACCTTGTATGTCTTATGACCCACTTGGAGCAATGATTGTTGACAATTTTCATAAATACACAATACAGTTAAAAATTGTTAAATTAATTCATGTCACATAGCCTGGCAATAAAGTATGTGGAGGTAGACCGTCATTTTGGTTTTTTGGTTTGAGCGGATGAATACCGTTTAAACAAAATTAAACTGTTATAAGTTTGGTTGGTCAAAAAAAAAAAAAAAACGGCAGCACCTGTACGGTCAGAAGCAAAAACTACAAAAGCTCACGCATTCCAACAATAAAATATTAATAAACGATTTTATTATTCATAAACACCTAGCCAGTTTGCTAGTCAATCAAATGATATGAATAAAAAAGAATTCGAAAAAAGAAAAGAAAACCCATTAAACGTTCCACACCGTTTCCTGCCAAAACATCGGTGTACTTGTTTGGTGGTGGTGGCTTTGAAGAATTTTATCAAATGCACGGTACATATGGAGCAATAAAAAACCTTGTAGTTCCTAAATTAAGAAATCCCAAACAAAAGTCCAACCGTTTTTGAACTTTGCATGCCTAAAATACTCATGAATACATTTGGATGTGTATTATTTCATAATTTATTATTCTATCGAAACGGAATGAGTAAATATTTATAATAGACATAAAATATTAAAAGATTTGTCCATATTGATAAAATAGAAAAAAATGTCAAAACAATAGGCCAACCTATTGTATTATCTTGAGTTTAATGGCCAACGGCTAAAGCAATGGGACATAAATATTGAAAAAGAAGAATTTCATATTTTGTCAAGAGATTTTTAACATCGACATGTGAATGAAAAGATATTTAATCACACAGTTGATATCATACAAATATTTTTTTCGCTCAGTTCTGGATTGAGCGAGGAATGCTGTTGTTATTTCAAAACAAGTTTAATAGTATCAGTCGGTTTTGCCGACAGATGTATACTTCCTGCCTTGAGTTATGATTATTCTAACTGTTGACCCGTTATGGGGGGAGGTTCCGAAGCAGTTGGTCAATTTTGTCCAATTCGATTAATTACATCTCCACATCAGATTTCTGGCTAAGGGAAATAGTTAAATATAGCAAGTTGTATAGAATCGCCGACTTGTTTAGCAAATTATGACATATATAAGAATTGCGAATTGTGACCCTTTGTGGTTGAGGATTTTACGGTAGCAAAAATGTTTAGATGTGTGCAAATGGAGAGTTGGATGCCTATTTCGCGTTTTGTGAGCGTTCTGTTTTTTTTTTAAATTTTGAACCCTTTGTGGGGGAAGTACCAGAAGGAGTGTGCCGATATATCCCATATTCACAGCAGACCTTGTGTTGTGTTAGAAATAATGTCATGTGTGAAATTTGATGAGAACCGTATGCTTTTTTCGGATATTGATCGTTTTGGTTATTCAACAAAATGGTCCGATCTCTAACACATTTATAACAGATCTTGTGTTGATAGAAATATTTGGATGTGCCGAGTCTGAATGGAATCGGATGTTACTTTCGGATTTTATTAGTCTTCATGGAATTTCAAAATGTTGACCCTTTGGATGTGCCGAGTCTGAATCGAATCGAATCGGATGTTACTTTCGCGTTTTATGAGATTCATGGATATTCGAAATGGTCACCTTTGGCACAAATTATGGCCTTCAAACGGCCAATGAAACCGTCACACGCTGACCGAATGTTGCTCTGCGGTATTTTGTCCCATTCCTCGCGAAACGCTTGCTTGAGGTGATCGATACTTTGGTATTTTTTTAAGTGCCAACCTTGCTTTCCAAAATACTCCAGACACAATAGTCCAACGGTCTGGTATCCGGCGATTTTGGTGGCCATTGTAAAAATTATGGCGTTTTTATACCCTCCACCTTGGAAAGGAGGGTATATTAACTTTGTCATTCCGTTTGTAACATCCTTAAATATTCGTCGTAGACCCCATAAAGTATATATATTAATAATCAGCATAAAATTCTAAGTCGATTTAACGATGTCCGTCTGTCTGTATGTCTGTCTGTCTGTCTGTTGAAATCACGATACAGCCCACATTATTTGACGTAGAGCGTAGAAATTTAGCAGAGCAATTTGTATTGTGTCTGGGATGGTTGGTATTGAAAATGAGATATATCGGTCCACGTTCTGGTATAGTCCCCATATAACGGCACCTCCCGATATTCTGTATTTTGATGATTTATGCCACATTTTTTTACGGATTTGTCTGAAAATTGGTATTTGTAGGTCATAACGGGTCCCTGTGCGTGTGGCAAAACATTGCATGTATAGGTCCACGTTCTGGTATAGTCCCCATATAACGGCACCTCCCGATATTCGGTATTTTAATTTTTTGCCACATTTCTTCTAATGTTTCCTTTACCCTAATGTGGAGGGTATTAAAAGTTTGGTCCGGCCGAACTTAATGTTTGTTTACTTGTTTAAACAAAATCATCCTGTGCAGATTAAGTAGCTTCCGAAAAGTTTATAAAGCCTTAGAAAGCCTGAGCCAAGGGAAATAATTGAAACAGGTCTTTTTGGATACGGTTACTTACTTGTTAAAAAATATAAATTATGCTTCTTCTGGGCGAAACGCAGAAGGGGGTTCTAAATAAAAACTTTTTTTGATATGCCAATCAAAAAGAAAAAACAGTGGGCAATGAACAATATTAACAAAAGGGTTATAGTAGTCGGACAGAAAATTAATTCTTTAAATATGAAAGATACGTCATATTTTTACTGACTGTTAAAGGTATGCTCCCTGTGTCAGATTCTTATCGTAAAGGAATATAGTTTCATTTCATTTCTTACCTGTATATTAATATACTGGGTACCTCAAATAACTACTTTAGGGCAACAACCGCTCTACAACACTCTTGGTGCTTTGTTATGATCAACGATAAACCATATGCCTAGAGGCTGTAATGCGTAGACAAGACTAAACATAGACTTCGTTGAAAAAATAATTAATACATTTTGTTAGTTAAGGTAATTCTCCATCCTACTTTTTTCAACAAGTGTTTCAAATGTATGTGTATGTACATGGATATATTCAATACTATTAAAATACTTGATAATTTGCATGCCTTACATTATTTCTAAGTTGAGCTCCTACTTCGAGCTACCTTTCTGGAATAGGTTTGGTATTAAATAATTTAATTTTAACAAAACTGTTGTTTTTATTTTCGCATCGAAACCAATATGACATTAACAACATTGTATTGTGCTAATTAACTATAATTTCCAATCCGGTCTGCGATGCTACGAAAGAAGTCTGACATAAACTGACTAAAATGGTCATTAGTTTGTTCTTGAAGCTATTAAGCGTAACTGTCAGAATTTTAGAGGGAGAGAGTTTTTTAGGCTTGTTTCAAAAAATCTTCTTTTATTTCGTGTTTTAGAATAAAGCCATTAAAATGGTAAATTGAATTATTTCAGTCAGCGGCAAGAATGAGCACAGCATAGGTTTCTGAGTACAGTCCAAATTATTTAAATTGTTGGGTAAACCATATTTATGAACTGTACCTACGTAACCGCGTTTGTAGAAGAAAGACAACTTTTTAAACTTGATTCTTACAGGTACGAAAACAAAGCAAGATTATACATGCCATTTTCCACAATTATTTGTAGGATTTTCAGAACCACTTCCATATGCCCAGGCCACACATGAACAGCGAGCCTAATACTAAATTTCAGATTTCAAGCACTATCTGTTCACCCTATACCAAATTGTACCGTACTATTTAATACTTTTCGAACAAATATACATACATTTCCAAAATCACTTTCATATTCTAAAAACAGACACTTACAGTGACGTCTATATCAAATTTGAGGATTCCTAACCTATCCCTTCACACAATACCAAATTTAGTACTTTTCGTACAAATATAGGTTGCATTTCCAAACCACCGCCAAATATTAAATTTTAGAATTTTATATTTATCCCTTATTCAATACCAAATATTTTACCATTTAGTACTTTTCGTATAAGTACAGTACATATTTCCGAATTCACCTCCATGTCAAGGCTGCACATCTGTTTCCCCAATACCTAATTGTACCAATTATAGTACTATTTAGTACATTTCGTGCACTGTACTACAAGTGTCAAAACTACCTCTTTATCATGAACCCACCACCAACAGGGATTCCAATACCGAAACTTCGAAATTCCAGCTCCATCCGTTTACCTTAAACCAGACTGTCCCAAATTTAGTATTATTTAGTACAGCTCGCACGCTTAGTATACGTTTCCAAAGCCATATGTATCAAACTTACTTCCCAACCTTGATTCTCTCGCCAAATTTCAAGTTTTTTACCTCTATCCGTTCACATAAAACCAAATGGTAGCTTTTTAGAGGTTTGGTAACATTTAAAAACTTTTCGTAACCTTAAAGTTCAAAATTCCGAAAAAATCCTTTGGTAATACTCACTCCAAATTCTAGCTCATTTCGATTGTCGAATACACCATATTCAATTTTTAGTACATTTTAGTACTTTTTGTATCCTTTTAGTACGAATTTCCAAAAACCCAGCCTTATCACACGCCTATGCACCAAGACTGATCCTCGTGCAAAATTTCCAGATTCTAACTTCAGCCGTTTTTTCTGGGCATTGATTCTAAGTTAGATAGTTCTTTTATTAATCTTTTTTGTATATATGAGGACCGCCTAAAAGTGTGCTTTAAAAATGTTAAAGATCATTATGAAAAAATCATTTTACATATGACTTTAATATGATGTGAAAACTATCTTTAAAAAGCGAAAAGAACACATGAGCACAGATAGGAATATTAAACTAATGGAGTTCGAGTTCTGATATTTTTGGAGATATGGTTTTTTTTTTTTTCTGGCGATATCTAAAAGTTATCATTTGTATATAGGGAGCAAGCACTAGATAATCGAATATAATTAATAGACCCTCAAATTTAATAAAATCAGGAGCATACTATATGTGGACTATACTTCAGTATCCAAAACTCCAAAGTTATTTGCGGAGAAATGCTCTACGTCCAAAGAAACTTGGTTAAGACCAAATCGATCAATTTTTCGAATTTGATTTTTCAAATATGTACAATGTTTTTTTATACCCACTATGTGTTGGGGGTATTATAAGTTTGATTGGGCCAGAATTTATGTAACACCTCGAAATATTGGTTTCCCATATAGGAAAGTATATATGGATCTTCCTAGCTCGCCGAGCTGAGTCGAGTCCGTCCGTCCGTCTGTCCGTCTGTCCATGTTAATTTGTAATCACTCTACAGGTCGCAATTATGGTCCGATCTTCACGAAATTTAAAATGGAGGTGGGGCTAGGGTCAGAATAGAACCCTATTTCTTTTGGAGATGATCGCATAATATTTAGTGGTCGAAATGGACCAAATACTGAAAAAATATCGGATTTTGCAGTAGCTATATAGGTCGCAATTATAGACCAATCGACGGAATTTCGTATGTAGCTAGAGTTTAGGGCGGGGAAGAAGCCTACCAATTATGGTGGTCATCGGATAATATTTAGCGGGTAAAATAGACCATATATTTTGTGTTGAAAAAATTCAACATTTTTCATTAAACCGCGAATATTTTAAATCCCTGCGAAATCACGAAGCCATGATAAGGTTACTTCTGACCTTTACATTGATGTTAACATCCAACAAATCGGATATATAGCAAAATATGTGCGATATATATGTCTATCAAAGATGATATGCTTGAAAGATCTCTTATATGTCGAGAACGGCTGAACTGATTTCGACAGTTCTCATTAATTCAGAATGGCCTCTTGGCAGGAAAGAAAAAACGTCTAAAAAAATCGAATAAAAATATCTCTGTAAAGATGAAAATATTGATTTTGTAAAATTTTCTCATATTTTTTTAATTTTGTCATATTTTTGGCATATTTTCATTTTGAATTAAACATTTGGTAATATTTCTACAGCTAACAAAACTAAGTAGTTAGGATATCAGGATATCATATACAGGTCGCATTTATGGCCCGATCTTTACGAAATTTTGCATGGGTATAAGATGAGGGTCAGAATATAAGCCTACTCTTTTTGGAGATGATCGCAATATATTTAACTGCAAAATTGTCCGCAGGTCGTAATTATCGCCCGATCCTCACGCACATTTGAATGGGGGTTACCGGACATTGTAAAAGCCAAGCAGTTTTGGATGGCCATTCAAAAATATTCAATGTGGTAAATAGTTTGCCAACGTTTGTAGACAAAATACGAAAA
Organism: Musca domestica; assembly: GCF_030504385.1. Classification (NCBI taxonomy): domain Eukaryota; kingdom Metazoa; phylum Arthropoda; class Insecta; order Diptera; family Muscidae; genus Musca; species Musca domestica. Next base: position 281,643 of record NW_026712262.1, on the reverse strand, counting down.
TGTTTATTCCAGTGACTCTTTAGAGAATTCACAAATACAGGAAAGACGCACTTCTGACGCACTTGTTAATGCTGATTTCGTGGAAGAATATAGTCAAATGTCTGTATCTCATATAGATGCGTTTCAGTCAAAACCAATAATAAATGTTAATCTTTTGCCACTTCTGAGAGATTATAGGTCTTTGGGAAATATTGGTTCCAGATCTAGGAAGACCATTTACGTGCAACATCTACCAATAAATTGGAAATAAGCAAATTAGTTCAAGTTTCTATTATTCGAAAATTAGAACGAAACCTGATGGTTTTCTTTTATTATTTGTCACAATATCTTGTGGAATTCTTTCGAGTATATGGCCTATATAAACTGTATCATTTATTATAGTGTTGTAGGGTATTCAACGGTCGGCCCTGCTCGACTGTAGCCTTTGCTTACTTGTTTTTATTAAAAAAAATAATAATAATAGTTTTTTATGGTACATATTGAATATACAAACTTCTTTTGTTTAGAGACTGGCAATAAAATTTAATTTAGAATAATTCTTCCTTTGGCATTTTTTCCCAAAAAATGGAGTATAAAGGGAGATTTTGTCTTAGAATGAAAACATGTTAAATTTACAATAAAAAGCAAGCACACAATTTTCACTTGTGGTACATAAATGTCGAATGCAATTTTCTTCAAAACTATTCTGAAATTTCCAGTGGAATTTGGTGTAGAATACTTCTTCCTATGACAGCTTCTTCCTCAAACGACAATTTATGTTATTTTCAGGCTTCAAAAGAAAAATAAAAAAATTACGAACAATTTTGGGGAAACATTGAGCAATTTTCCATATGTAATGGAAATATAGATTTCTTTTCTTTGGTGACTTTTCGAGGTGAAGGGTATAACAAGTAGTAAACAGTTAAATTCGGCCTCGCCAAACTTTTTCCACCATTCGGAAGGGAATTGAAAAATTAAAAACAAAAAATAAAAACCTTTATATGTGGGCTATACGAAGACGTGGTGCTGGATAATTAATTTTTTGTCATAGACTGTAGCAACGATTCCGAACTTCAAATACGAAATTCGAAATAATTCCGGTGAATAAAGCTGCTAATGTAATCAAAATACCGTATAAGGGGAGGTACCGTTGTATGGGGGTTATACTAAGACGTGGACCTGCATAGACAATTTTCCGTCATAGATTTTAGCACCCATTACGAACTTCAAATACGAAATTTGACGCAATTCCGGTGAATAATGTCACAGATTAATTATCCTGGAAATACCTAATATCTTGGGGTAGGTGCTATACTAAAACCTATATAGACAATCTTCCAGTGGGTGAAGTACTCAGAGGGAACTCCTTGTGTGGATTTTCAGACTAATCTATTGGAAAATATGGCTAAAATCATCAAAATACCGAATATCGGGGGGCACAATTGTATAGGGGGCTATACGATATCGTGGATCTATACAGACAATTCTCTTTCAGGGGGTAAAGTAGTCACAAAGAACTCATTGTGTAGAATTTCATTCCATTGAAAATGTGACTAAATTCATCAAAATACCGAATGTCAGGAGGAATATGGGGGGGGGGCACAATTATATGGGGGTATACGATATCGTGGACCTATATACACAATTGTCTTTCATAGGGTAAAGTACTCGGTAGGAATGCCTTTTGTGGATTTCAAGCCAATTCCTTTGAAGAATGTGACTAAAATTATAGAATTTCAGACAATTCCATTAAAAAATGTGGCTAAAACGATCAAAATACTGAATATGGGGAGGTACCGTTATATGGGGGGATATACGATATCGTGGACCTATATAGGGGTAAAGTAGTCACGAAGAACTCCTTGTGTAGCATTGCAGACAATTCCTTTGAAAAAGTGGTTAAAATTTTCAAAATACGAATATCGGGGGTACCGTTATATGGGGGCTATACGATATCGTGGACCGATATAGACCGATCTTCGAACTTGACCTGCCTGCTGACAAAAGACAGATCGGTGCAAAATTTCAGCTTCCATTCTTTATTCGTTACAAACGTAATATACCCTCCGTACTATGTATGGTGGAGGGTATAAAAATGTGGAAAAATAATTGGTAATTGGCGCCATCTATATTACAGTTATTAAAAACTGTTTTTAAAAGCAAAAAAGAACATTTCTGGCAAAATATTCCAAAGTATGTTTCAAATGTAATTCACATCTCTTTTGGTTTGCTGGGATTGCATGCATATTTATTTTTGCACATACATACGTACCTACATAAGTATCCCCCCACTAATTGACAGCAACTCGTTCACCTACACTCTCACTCTATTTGTTTCAAATCTATAACACAAATACAATGGCAACGCAATGTTGCAGCCATTAGTACTCACTCACCTATAGTTCACATTTAGCGTTATGCCATTTGGCAAACGTTCCGGAGTATTTTTATGCTGGGTTACTGCACTTGTTGCTGCTATGCACGTTATAATGCAGGTTGTGTCCAATAGAGATTTCAGCTGTTGCGGCCGTATTAGTTCTGTGGTACTGTTCGCCTTAATGGGTATACATTCGACAATACCACCCAATAGATCACTCAAGCCATCCGAACGTGTGCCGTATTTCAAGGCCTCATAAGAACCGTGTAACTTTGCTATGGCCTTTTCCAGCAGCGAGGCCCAATAGCAATTGGAAGTCTGTGGCTGCAGAAATGCCAGACGGCCATTTATGGTGGGCAAACGATCGTCCACCAGCACCTCAACCCATTCACCGCACCACCACAGACGAAAACGGAAAACACCATTGGCCTTGTCCAGAGATTGATCGGCTGGTACCACACGATAGAATAGATTGCGCAGCGAGTGCAAAACACTTAGACAGGAAACCAGCCAACGATCACCCATTTTTCCGGGTATGACATCGAAATTTTCCGACTCATTGACAAAGCAGGCATTTTTGATGTCGGCTATTTCAGAGATGCGACGCCACTGGAAGGTAAACGGTGGGGTTTGGTAATAGAATACAGATGTTTGCACCGCAGGAAAATCGGGGTCTTCCCACAGAGTGTTGCGAGCACGACATTCGTTTTTAATGCGTTCATATTTTGACGTCATATTCTCTTCGTGTTGGTTTTTAAGATTTGCCGTCCAAAGGTAACAACAACATCAACGACCACCACCACCACGACCACGACCACGACAACGATAACGAGCACCAAGATTGCAAATAAAAAGAAGTTCGCTTGTTTTGGCTATAAAAAAAACGGAACGGTGGGCGTGATTTTGACGCGTGTACGCAATAAATTCTTTGTTTTCACTTTAAAACTCCATCAAAGATAGATGCTCGGATAGCCTTTAAAAACTCAACGCACTCTTCACACTTTGACCACTAAATCCAGACTATGTTATTGCCATTAATCGTCCACCATTCTCTTCATTATTCTCTATCTTTTCTATTCACACTTTGACAAATATCCAAAAGCAAAACTATATTCTTTCTTTTCGTGGCATATTCCAATTTGAAGTATGAACTTCTTATTAGATTTTCCGATCACGTACTATTTTTTCTTCACAGGTAGTTTGTTTTATTTTTTTCTTATTTTGAAATGACCTTGTTTTGGGAAAATTTTTTGAGAAAACAACAAACCCAAAATTTCACACAACCACTATCATGGGTAGCACCACCAGTTATAGTGGCTAATAGCTGGATGGCTTGCTGGCTGGCTGGCTGGCAGTACAACAAAGTGAAAGTTATAAGAAAATAAAACTGAATGAAAAATAATAGCGCAGCGCACACGCAAATAGTAGTAGAAGACAACGACGACGACGACAATAACACGATATCGACGACCACGACAACGTAAGAAACTAAAGCAAGTTAGGCTGCATCGATGGTAGCCACCTGAATGGAAACACCAAACATCAACCAGATATGTGGAATGTTTTAATTGTCAATTTGTGAAGTTTTCTTTTTAAACAGGTCCCAAACCGCATGCGCAACTGTTGAGCGGCTCGTAAAGTATTGCCATTGGTTTGCAGTTGATTTTGTGAATATGGCAACATTATTTGAATGAAGTTGTAACAAATAAATACAGCTCTGTTTTGAAAAATATTGATCGGCTCAAGCGGATGTAAATAAAGGGTATGTTTTATTTTTTAGTAAAAAAAAAAAATAAAATAGTATCAGTCGGTTTTGCCGACAGATGTACACACCTTGAGTTATGATTATTCAAGCTGTTGGCCCTTTATGGGGAAGGTTCCGAAGCAGTTGACCAATTCGTATGTGACCTAAGATTGATGTAAATATTACGTGTGAGATTTGGACTGTATAGATTACTTCCAATACGATAATAAAAACTACTACAGATATTGCAAGTTGTAAAGAATCGCCGACTTGTTATAAGTTATAACAGATATAAGTATTGGAAATTGTGACCTTTTATGGGTGAGGTAGTTTGCCGTTATATATCACCTCACAACAGATCTGTGTTGTGAAATTGGAAGAGAATTTAATGCTTATTTCGCTTTCTTTCAGTGTTTTGTTTTCCAAAATCTTGAACCCTATGTGGGGGAGGTATCAGAAGGAATGGCCCGATCTCTACCATCTTTATAACAGATCTTGTGTTGATAGAAATATTGGTTGATAGAAAGACTTGGCACATCGTCTGAATGGAATCGGATGTGAATTTCGTGTTTTATGAGCTTCATGAATATTCAAAATTCAATTTTTTGACCCTTTGTGGGGGAGGTACCAGTAGAAGTTGACCGATATATTCCATCTTTATACCAGAGTCTGGTAACCAGACTTTGGTATAAGTTATAATTATTCAAAATGTCGACCCTCTTTGGGGGAGTTACCAGAAGGAGTGATCCGATATACTCCTTCTTCACAGCAGATCTTGTGTTAGTAGAAATATTGCGATGTTCCGAGTTTGAAAGGAATAGGGTGCACATTTCGCGTTTAGCAAGCTTCATGGATATTCAAAGTTTTACCCATTCTGTGGGATATACCAGAAGGAGTGGTCCGATATATTCCCATTTTCACACTAGAACTTGTATTGGGATGTGCAAAATTTGAAGACAATCGGACTCTTAATTAAAATTTATAAGAATTATGATTATTCATCCTTGTGAATGAGGTACGTGATGGAGTGGGCCGACATTGTCCATTTTCGCACTCGACATAGCACGGATACAAATATTAGTTTGGACAGAATGGGATGATATTTGCTTGTTCTATATGGTAAATTATTTTTTGTTATATTTTTGAGGGGGAGGTGCCAGAAGGAGTGGACCGATATTGCCCATTTCCGAACTGGATCTAAGTTTGACAAAAATATTACGATGTATTATTTTTCGCTCAAATCGGATACTCCCTTCCAGAGTTATCGAGCGCACCAGCCAGACAGACGGACGGACATCGCTAGATCGACTCCAATTATCCTGAAACGGATTTAGTCCAAAGATACCAAGGGTCTTAAACCGTTATTCCGATGAAGCACGTTTTGGCCATATCAAATATAAATCACCCAAATATGCTTAGTCCAATTTTGACATAATCATTATTTCGGCTGGTATCTCACGAATAAATGCTATGCCCCAATGTTGTCTTCCAATGCGTCAATTGAATCGGACTTGTCTGTATAGACATAAGATCTAACATAGCCCCATTAAAAAATAATCTAAAGGCGTAAAATACTTCGATTTAGGAGTCCAATTGGCCGGTGCCGAACGTGAAATAAAGTGTTTACTGAACTCGCCTTTCAATAAGTCCATTGTTTCACTTGCTGTGTGGGGTGCCCCCGTTTTGTTGAAACTACATATCATGCAAGTCAAGCTCTTCTATTTTGGGCAAAAAAAGTAGTAGGGTATCATCTCACGGTAGAGCCCACCATTCACAGTTACGTTACGACTGTATTAAACGGTGATTTTTCTGCAAATTTTGCTAGCATTTGCAATTTTTTTCACTCCAAAATCGATAGTTCTGCTTATTTACGTATCCATTTATTTAAAAATTGAGATAAGTCGCTGAATAAAAATGAGGGCGCAATGAGCTTTTTTAACAGAGCACAAGCTTTGATAATAAAATTCAATGCTTTGCAAGCGCTTTTCGTTTGTAAGATGTTAGACAGTGAAACAAACCACGAGCGTTAGCTGTTAAAACCAGGGTTGCAAAAAATATTATATTTAAAAATTATCCCTTATAGAACAGTGTTTGGCTTGTTTGTTCGGGATACCATAGTATTTTGTTGTTGCAAAATGGTCAGGCTTAATCCCTTTAATTGTTGTTTTTATAAAAACAACGTTTGTTTATTGGTGGAGAACGATGGTAATGTTTACCAGGGGGTAAGGCAGGGAATACCTAGGTTTCGGAAAGAGCCACCAATCCTCATCAGTTCCCTTGTTTGGTGGCTCTTTCCATTTTGCAACAACAATTATCCCTTATGTTGTAAGCTTTTCATAAAAAAGATTAGCATATTTTCGTATAGCACCCAATATAGCGAAATGGACTGAATGGATTGCAATATTCAATTTATGTTTCTTCTTGTATAAAAAACTTCCCCAAAATTATTATTTTCATGTAGCACCTATTATGCCAGTACATCCTGTATGACTCTACTTTTCAATATTATTATTCATTTCCAAAGCTATTATTCAACTATATTGTCATGTTTTAGTTTTCCATATCAAAACTTCAGATTTTGGGATGTAGAGCTAAATTTCAAGTCTAATTTTCAACCTTAATTTGTTATAAAAATAATTAAAGATCTTTGTATGTTTTGATATTTTGTATATATTTGTTATAAAATACTTGTTTTATTTTTCGGTATATACACTTATTTGCAATTAAGGTTTATGAAAACTTCCCCAATGTGGACACTAATAATGGCTTATAACAATATAACATGCCATATACTGCCCCCATAGATATTTAACAGTATAAATATATACTCTTATCAGCATAACAAATAAAAAAAACTTACTGAAAAAATATCTTAGCACTACATAGGTTATAATATAACAAATTATATTCCATTTGATGAGCATTAATACGTCTTTCTGTCAACACCAAAGTCTGTTGTAATTTCTCATTTTCATTCTTTTGTAAGGCTGCAGCATTGGTGTTAGACTTGGATGTGGTAACATTCGATTTTTGATTAATTTCCAAGAGCATCTCTTTAATTTTTCTTCGTTCCGCCTCAAAACGTTCACGAACTGTTGTAAACCATTGTAGCGAATTAAAATCACCAACCTGATTGAGCAATTTCAAAATGTAAGCTAAACCCACAGCAAAGCCATCATCAAACAGTACAGCTTCTTCGCGATCTTTTTTGTTAATTTTCGATTTGACTGTCAACATATATTCGACAAAGTTCATTATGAGTGGAGGTACAATGAGAAAGAAGTTGCGCAAGTGTAGATTGTGGGGATTACGGAAAAATGGTTGAAATGCATCCACAAGTAGCTGGAAAGGGAAACAATATTTTGTAAATTCGCAGAGTTTGTCCAAGCAATTTAAATACTTACCTTAAAATAATCCGTGCTATCAGCAAAACTATTGGCCAAATTTTGAATATTTGTTTCAAGATTCTCTGCGGCATTTTGCAGAACTTCACTTAACTCCTGATTTTTACATTTTTCAACAAATTGTAAGTTTTCATCAAATTTTGGTAAATATAAGCTGGCACTATAGTTTGCATGAATGCTACCTGAACGTATCAAACGTATGTAACCCATTGCATTCCCTAAAAATCAAAACCAGAATTTAACAACTAAAAAATGCTATGATATTGTATCACTACTTACCAACATGAGTAATAACTTTCCGAAATAAATCCATATACGTTTGCCCATCCTTGGCCAGGCCCAGTTTACGTATATCCTTATTAAATGCATCAGCTCTTTCGTATGAATACAGTGGATATTTATCCTGTTGCTTACATTCGGCAAACGAACGCAACTCTTTCATGAGTCTCGACTTGATTTGTTCATCATAAAGAAATTGTGAGAAAGTATAAAACTTTTGTCTTAAAAATTGATATGTAAAGTTAACTGTTGTATTTATGACACCAGTGCCATGGGTACGCAACGAATTGGCCACGTGCCGTATACCAATGGTATCCAAATGATTATTATTGCTGTGTTGTTCCACGAATATTTGCGAATTCATATTGTAAACATAGACACTGACAAATACATGAATTTTACGCATTATTTCCAAAATATCAATACCCTGTTCCAGTGTCTGGTTGGGTAGATAATCTTCGACCGGATTCAAGTGTAAACGGTTATTTGCCAAATGTCTCATTTGTTCATAGGTTTTCCAGTCATGCAGCGAAATTGTGGTAAGATTATAAAACATTGCACTTAAATAGTTTTCAATGTGATCTTTCAATATCAAATAGTTGCCATTAACTTCAATGGGGCAGACATTTATCAGTTCCTTGTAGTTATTAATGCCCTGCTCAAAAGGATTCATTTTTTCCACTTGTAAATTGACATGGACCTCTAAACGCAGGAATATTTCTATTTGAGCACACAGCTTGCTTACGATTTCGGAACGTAAATTTTCGAATTGGGATTTTTGTAAGTCTTGTGAGAGTTGAGAATTTTGGAATTGTAGCAAATTCAGGCGATCATTGCATTCACTGGAAGCCTGAACAAGATACTGGAAGAAAAGAGAGAGAGAGAATGAAAATTAAGTTCAAATCTCTTTTAACTGCTAAACCTTCTTCAAAAGACAATATCATTCTAAAAAAAAAAAAACAGAAAGAAAAGTCAAAAGTCAGGCGGGGCCGACTATATGATACACCACTACACCACTTTGCATATTTAATAGAGCTCCCTTAACAAAAGAATCCAATCGAAAGAATACCATCAATACAACATTTGGCTTTAGATCAGTTATAGTTTGGTTTCAGAGGGAACTAATGTATGGGAGGCATATCGAATTTTGAATCGATTTTCACTAAATTCGATGGAAACATTTTAATCTTTTATGACAAATAATATTGCTATAGAGTGCATGATATCACTTCGAGAAGGTTTATTTAAAAAAAAAAATGTTTCGGAGCCGAATTTGTGCTGATATTAGCCATTATTTGCACAATAAACCTGAAATCGGATTAAGGATATACATGGGAGCTATGTCCAAATTTTAGCCGATCTCCATAAAATTTGCAAAGGTATTTCCGAGCTCTATAAGACATCTGGTACCAAATATCATTCTTGTCGAATATATATTACAAATGTGAGGGACTTAAACATCAAATCGGATGAAACATATATATGGGAGCTATAACTACATCTGAACCGATTCTCACCAAATTTGATGTACTTGCTTCTACACTGAATTCGGTCGGATTTACCAAAATTCAGGACATTTGGACTGATATTGGCCATATGGCGCGCAATAAACCTTACATCCTTAAATCTGAACCGATCTCGATAAAATTTGGCAGATGTATTTCTGGGCTGTAACTGACATCTGATGTCAAACATAATTTTTGTGGGGTGCATATTACGAATGTGGGGGACTTAAACACCAAATCGGATGAAACATATATATGGGGGCTATAGCTATATTTGGATGTACTTGCTTCTAGACTGAATTCGGTTAGATGTGCTAAAATGCAGGTCATGTGGGCTTATATTGACCATTTGGTCCACAATTAACCCGAAATCGGTTGAAGATATATATGGGAGCTATATCCAAATCTTAGCCGATTTCGATAAAATTTGGCAGAGGTATTCCTAGGCTGTATCTGTTCTCTGATACCAAACATCATTTTTGTGGGGTGTATATTACGAATGTGAGGGACTTCAACATCAAATCGGATGAAACATATATATATGGGAGCTGTAGCTATATCTGAACCGATTTTCACCAAATTTAATGTGCTTGCTTCTAGACATAATTCGGTTAGATGTGCCAAAATTTAGGTAATTTGGACTGATATTGGCCATTTGTTGCGCAATTAACCCGAAATCGTTTGAAGATATATATGGGAGCTTTATCCAAATATGAACCGATCCTGATAAAAATTGGCAAAGGTATTTCCGATCTCTATAAGATATCTGGTAACAAATATCATTGTTGTCGAATGCATATTACGAATATGAGGGACTTAAACACCAAATCTGATGAAACATATGTATCTGATCGGATTTTCTCCAAATTTTATGTACTTGCTTCTAGACTGAATTCGTTTCGATGTACCAAAATTCAGGACTTTTGGACTAATATTGGCCATTTGATACACAATTAACCCGAAATCGGTTGAATATATATATGGAAGCTATATCCAAATATACAACGATCTCGATAAAATTTAGCAAAGGTGTTTCTGAGCTGTATTTTATATATTTCTCCAAATATCGTTATTACAGAGTGCATATTACGGCTACGGAGGACAAAAATAACAAATCGGATGAACAATATATATTGAAGCTATAGCTATATCTGGACCGATTTCGATCGAATTTGGCATACTTATTCGTTTGGTGCACAAAAAAGGCAAATCGGACGAAGATATATATGAGAGCTACATCTAAATTTTGACCGAATACCTCCAATTTCAATAGGGTTCGTCCTTTTGCCAAACAAATAGTTGGGCTAAATTTCAACTCAATCGGGTAATAAATACGACCTGCATTTTGTTCACAAGAATGCATGGACGGACGGACTGACATTCATAAATCGACTCAGAAAGTGATTCTATGAAGATCCTCAAAAGTAACAATGGGTCTATATCGTTTCCTTTTGCCTGCTACAAGCAAATGCACAAAGACTTAATACCCTGACCACCTACTGGTGTAGGGTGTTTTAATTTCAGTTCTGCTTTCCTGAAGAAGTAAAGTTTGAAGAAGCTTTAGTGTTTAAATTAAATTGTCAATACTTACCTGAAATGAATGAAAATCCAGCTTTTTGTCCACAACTTGTTTCAGATATGCCCTCAAAATGGACTGATGCCAGTATAAAAATGAGGTATCACAAATCTCTCGGATATGCCGCTGAAAATCGCTTATCATTTCGATGCGTTGTATGAGAAGACGGAAACGCTCAAATTGCTCCATATTTAGAAACTTGCTATTACCATTGCATGCCACATCGAATGCCAATTTTGCGACTAGTATACGGGTTTTGCTGGGCGGACCCAAAAAACAACGTTCAGCTATTTTTATGGCCGACAGAGCATCGACACCCTTTTCCTTCAATTTCGAAGACAATAACTTCTTTTTGCAGGCATTGAGCAAATGTAGGACTTTATACTGGAAATATTGTGATATGCAATGTATAATTTTACTAATATTTGTTGTGTGATTGATGAAAGTCAGCTGGATCATTTTCAACATTTCCAAGAGTTTACAAACTACCATCAGAGTTTGTTTGGTCATGGGTATTTGCAGATTCTCATGACAACTAACTACACCTTTTATCATATAACTTAAATGTCCTGCCATACGGATACCTTCCATTAGCATTTGAGCCAATTCTTTGAATTGTTCTATACGCAGTTCGAATGGTCCCAAACTTAAGGCTTTGTTTATTTTCAATGTCCACAGGGTGATGTCACCACAATAAATACGGCAATCTTTGGTCAACTTTGGTCCATGTAATTGAAGAAATATTTGCTGTTGTTTCCTCAAGTCCATTTGATTTTTACCGTGTGTCTTTACCAATGAATAGGCATTTCTTGTTAGAAAATCTGTGGCGGACCATGTTATGTTGCCAATTAACATAATGGCATGATATTTGGCATTCACTTCAATTAAATGTTTTATAGATTTTGCATCAACTTGCCCGCAAAAATCATGAAATACCACACAGAATGCATTTGTACGGATTATGAGGTGAGTATTTGTAAAGGTATTCAATTCACTGGGATTGGTTTTATCCAATTCATTTAGTTGCTGTTTTAAATACTCATTGAATTGTTTATTCAATTGACCCATGCCACGCGATCCGATTTTCTCCTTTAAACTGAATGTTGTGTCGAGGAAGTGCTATAAAAAAAGAAAGCATATTATGAATCAGTGGACAATTAAATTAAAATCTAAAAAACAAAAAAAAAAATAAAATAAAAAAGCAAGTAAAATAGTGTCAGTCGATTTTACCGACAGATATATACCGCCAGCCTTGAGTTATGATTATTCAAACTGTTGACCCTTGTTTGACAATATTGACCACTTCGTATCTGACCTAAGACTGATACAAATATTACACCGTGCCTGATTTGGACTATATCGACTACTTCCTATACTTTATATGAGATATGTGCAAATTTTTGGAAAATTTGGAAATATGCGTGAGGTAACAGATATAGCGGACCGAAGTATTCCATTTTCATACTTCATCTAATACAGATAATGAAATCTTTATAACAGATCTTGTGTTGATGGAAAACTTGAGATGAATGGAATCGGATGTTAATTTCGTGTTTATGAGCTTCATGGATACTCCAAATGTTGACCCTTTGTGGGGGAAGGACTTGATGGTTTGGGCCGATGTATCCCATCTTTACAGCAGATATTGTATTAGTAGAAATAATATGAATTGTGAAATATGAAGAGAACCGAATGATTATTTCGGATTCTTTAATCATTTTGGTTATTCAAAACTTCGACCCTTCGTGGAGGAGGTACCAGAAGGAATGATCCGATCTCTACCATCTTTATAACAGATCTTGTATTGATGGACAAATTGAGATGTACCAAGTCTGAATGGTATCGGATGCTAATTTCACGTTTTATGAGTTTTATGAATACTCAAAATTTTGACCCTTTGTGGGGAAGGTACCAGAAGGAGTGGACCGATATATCCCATTTTCATACCAGACCTTGGGTTAATAAAAACATTTTAATGTGTGTAGTTTGGATACAATCGGACTCTTACATCACATTTTATAAGATTTATAATTATTCAAAATTTTGACCCTTTGTGGGGCACCACACCTGACCTAGAACCGATGCAAATATTGGGATTCACAAAGTTGAAGCAAAATAGGATTCTCTTTTCTCTTTCTGTGCAGTAAATTCTTTTTTTTTGACAAATTTGACATTTTGTTTGGGAAGTACCAGAAGGAGTGAACCGATATTGCCCATCTCCATCTCCAATATTACGATGTACCAAGTTTGGGTCAAATCGCCAGACAGACGGACGGACGGAAGGACATCGTTAGATCGACTCCGAATGTCCTGAAACGGATTTGGTCCAAAAAGACCTAGAGTCTAAAACCGTTATTTCGATGAGGCACGTTTTGGCCGTGTCATATGGCTGAGGGTATAAGATGACGGGTAGCTAATTTTACCACAGAGTCTATGAAAATCGTATACTAATCTTTTAAACGTTTTCCCATCAAATATATATCTCTAACTAGTTCATGCCTACATCTTGTCTCGATGACCTTCCCATAGACTTGCGAATGGGATAATTTCCAATAATATGAGTTAGTCATTCTTTTAATCAGCATTTCCTTAGTCAATTCCATTATGATGGAGCACATACCACGGTTCGTGAGAAAATTTTAAATAAAATCAAAATATATGTCAAAATAGACTACCATGGCAAAAAGGTACCACTAGAATTTCAGGATGTATTCCACAACCTTATGTACCACTAATAAAAGATTGCTGGGTAGACATTATAAAGGTCGTAAATTTATGCTTTGTTCCAGAACCTGCAAGAACCTACTAGTTTAGCAATTTTTATCGATGTCATAAAGAGAAAATCGGTTATCGTAGTAAAAACTTTTATATACTTGCAGTCCATTAATGTTCTTATTTCAATTTTAAACAACATACTCAATGTTGCAGGAGAAATACTAACCACCCTATAATATTTTAGGACTAATGTGGCTTTCTAGTTTGCGAATACAATTTATATTTGTATGTCTAAAATACATCCTCCAAGGGGAACTTACTGTCTGATCCTCTATTATGCTTCAAAATGAAATTTACCCTACCATGCACTCAAATGTTTAGTGCAAATGCTATAATACCATATCACGTAGTTCTATATTTTAGTATGAGTCCTCTCAATTCTCGGTAATATTTTTGATTTCATCCATTCACGGAAAAAAAGAAGTATTCATTAAGCATTTTAATAAGCATCTATTATTGGGTACTTACACGAAATATATTACCGCTGAATATGAATTCCAGTTCGTGCAGACAAGTCTGAAGGCCATTCAATTCGGATTTGGAGCAATTTTTCCACTGGGTTTGACTGTTGGACAATGTTTCCACAGTTTTCTTATACACCGGCCAATAGCGGGTAAAGCTTGAACGTAGTAAAATCTCATCGAATATCAGGATGGTGTGAAAAAGCGACGACAAATATTCACAGATGTGCTGCAGGAAGAAGAATACACCTTGATTATTAACAATAATTGTAATATAATGAATGGGTACAAATTGGGAAACTTACCGTTAATTTCATATTTACAGTACTGACTTTATTTTCGCTATCCAAAATGGCACCACACTGGTGCAACAGGTTATTGCCCAAGACAATGCAACGTTGTAGAAGGAAATTGACTTTACAAAGAAACTCCATGGATTCACTCATTTGCAGGAGTACATTACTGTGGGTCAAACTATTGTTTTGTTTGGTCATGTCAATGCTGTACTCATCTCCCGAGGCATTGGAATTTTGTATTGTGAGCAGCAATTCCTCATCTTTGTACAAAAGTTTCGTTTGCATTGATTCCGCTTCTTGGTTGATGTAGTCAATTTCGGAACACAAATGACCCACAGTCAAGAGGATCTTGTTCAGCACCCTCTCGGACTCTAGTAATTTTACCAAAGACAATTCTTCCTTATTTGCAGCATAATTGATTTGAACCACTGGCTGTTTGAGTAGGGGTTTCTCCTTGCCATCATGTTTGTTTTTCTTTACAAGATCTCTCAACTTCTTATCGTGGTCCTCCAAAAATACACCATAGTTTTTCAACTGTTCTTCAGCGGATGTAACTAAATTACGAAGATATATTAGCAACATTCATTGAAATTAGAAAACTTCAAATATTTCCTTACTTATAGTACTTTGATCCATAGTTTACAACGCCCAAATACCCTAGAATCCATATACCGACCGACTGCATCCAAATCTCAAATATCACTGAGCAGAGCTGCCACACCTTTGACACTGCGACTTGGCAACTCTAGAGCGAAAGGCGACATACGAAGAAAACGCAACAAAGATGTGGAATCAAAACAGAAACATAACAAAACAAAAAACTAGTAATTAGAGTTACTTAGATCGAAAATGTCAACAATGAGCAGAGCTGCCACTTTTTGTTAAAAATCGTGGAACATCTGTTATTTGTTAACGAACAAATTCTTCTTCTTTTTCATTGTAGTCTCGCTGAACTACTAACTTTTCAAACGGCTTTAGAGTACATATTAATTTTGAAATATGTTCTGATATTAAATTTATTTTTCTCATGACTGAAAAATTTCTTGTTCTATACGGTAAATTATTTTCTATGAAAATTTGGACATTTGTTGGGGAGGTACCAAAAGGAGTAGGCCGATATTCCCCATCTCCGAACTCGATAAGTTTGACAATAATATTATGATGTACCAAGTTTGGACTGAATCGGTAAATTCACTCGAGAGTTATCGTCCGCACCAGCCATCCAGACAAACGGACGTAGAAAATGGGTGCACTTTAAGAACTGTTCCGGACTAAGGCGTTTGCGAGCAGAGATGGGCATAATGCACTGTATTTTTAGTGCACTAATAATTTCACTATCACTGTTCATTTAGTGGTAGTGCAATTTTTAATTCCACTACCACTAAAATGTTAGTGGTAGTGCAAAATAAATTGCACTACCACTAACCCTTTAGTGATATTTAAAAAAAAATTGCACTACCACTAAAATTTAGTGGTAGTGAAATTTCAATAGCACTACCACTAAATTTAGTGGTATTTGAAAAAACTTGCACTAAATTAGTGGTATTTCATAAAAAATAGCACTAAATTAGTGCTATTTAGAAAAGTAATCAAATTTTATGAATATGTACTATATATTCTGGATTGTTGTTCCCTACTCACTTCAATAAACTTCATTATAGCTGGTATAATATTTATATACATAGTGCTTTTTTTGGCTTCGCCAAATTTTAGTGGTAGTGCAAATTTTTTTTGAAAAATCACTAAATTTAGTGGTAGTGCTATTAAAATTTCACTACCACTAAAATTTAGTGGTAGTGCAATTTTTTTTTAAATATCACTAAACGGTTAGTGGTAGTGCAATTTATTTTTCACTACCACTAACCCTTTAGTGGTAGTGGAATTAAAAATTGCACTACCACTAATTATTTGATTCTTAGTGCACTAAAAATTTAGTGCAATATGCCCAACCCTGTTTGCGAGACTGCAGCGAAAGGGATTATGTTGCGACGTGCTGCAGTAGCGTAGTCCCCATCGAGTCCATGTCTTCGTCGTATGGAACTCCACCGCAGTCTTAAGCTGGGAATACATAAAGCGCTTATTTGGCTGGCTTCTTCGGAAATGAACAAAGGAGCCTAGGGCCAAAATCGAACTAATTCAACCTAAAACTCCTTTGTTCATCTACGAAGAAGCCAGCCGATGACTTAAGCCAGCCAAATATGCTATTTATGTATTTCCAGCCTTACGAATAGCAACCAATGCCGCAGCATCTTACGCCACATGTTGCTGTTCCAACTCAGGATTATGGATCGTTCTTGCAATTGAATTCCAACGGTCTCCGAGGCAAAATAGATGAGATAGTGGAGTCAAGCGTGGGTAGCAGTCAAGCAGTGGATCTGATGAGGTAGAGGTGCTTAATGTGTATATCCCGCCAGATTTTAGTCCATTGTTGGTAGGCAATAATTACCTGGACTAGGGGATTTTAATGCCCGCCATGAGTTGTGGCATTCCGTCCTAGGTAATGACGAATACGCAGATAAGACCAAATTTTCCAGCAGAGACAGCGGGATTATGAACGTGATATGAACGGTGAATGATCCGAAGAGTTGCGCAAAGTATTTTAACCGAAAATTTGTCCAGCACCCCGAGAGAGACAGGGCGAAGCTAAGAGTATTACGTCGTATCAGATCTCTTCCCGCCGAGGAGGAACCACCATAGTTTAGGATGGGTGATATTACAAATGTCATCCAAAGCGTTGAGGCCAGACTCAATGGTAATGCTGAAACATCTGGATAAGACGGGATTTGAGTACCTGAAGAAAGTTCTCAACCTGTCGCCAACCAACCACATAGTTGCCGAAGCCTGGAAAATGGGTCGGGCGGTCCCGCTACTGAACCCAGGCAAGGATGCCAGCAAAGGCGTATGGTACAGGTCGATTTTGCTTTTGTCGCCAGTAGCCAAGGCTCTCGAGACTTTACTTCTCCCCAGCATTAGAGGAAGCTATCCAGTTGCCAACCATTAGCACGGATTCCGTCTACAACAGAATTACACGCCATTTCCACACATATTAGTAGGGGATTGCATCAGAAGAAGCCGGGTGATAAAACAGTGTTAGCAGCCCTTGACCTACCAAAGGTATTTGATAAGTCAATCATGCCACACTGTTTGAAGACGTGCATAGAACCATGGTACAGTGATATCAAGGTAGGGCTATGATACCATATGATTTGCATTTTTTTATTTTCTTCGCTTAATATGTCATCTTTATTTGTTTATGTGTGTGTTTTCTTTTCAATAACAAAACAATTGTTCAGAAAACATTCAAATTCGGGCGCTTTCAAAATGTTTATTTCAACGTATGCATCGACAAAATCTAGAGTTTTTGTAGCGAAATAATCCTTTAGAGATATATAGTACATGATTTTGAAAAGAAGTATTGACCTTCCATTCAGTTATCGCGGTTATTTATTCAAAATAAATGCAACAAGTTGTTTGATTTGTTTTTGTTTTGATTCTAATTCTGACATTACAAGCCAAACAGGTAGACCTCTATACTTGCAATTTTTTCAAAGTCGGCCTACCTTCTCTTCATTATACCATGGGTAGAGCTATCAGCTGATTACAATTTTTTTCTAACTGTGCCCGACTTCTGCCAATTTTGGCTTTGTATTTGTTTTGAAAAATTAAATATTTTCAAAATCATTGATTGGAGGAAACATACATTGCGAGACGCGCTTTAAAGCTATTCACCAGTTTTGCCATAGTATTGAAAGATTATATCATATTTTTAAAAGATAATCTAGACACATCATTCATTTTTTCCCGCTGTTTAACTGATTTTAAAAAGTGAGGACAAATATTGAATAAATGAAAACAACTTGTTGCATGCAAATTTGACAGGAAGTGGCCATAGCCTCAGGTCTGTATTTCTGTAGCTTTACTAAGCTATTCTACCTCCTTATTGTATCATGGTATTAGGCTAACAGTAAAAAACCTATACAAGAATTTAATTGAGGATACGATTATTATGGGGAAAAATGTTGCTACCTCGAATTCTCTTAATTCTCATAATAAACATTTGCTATGAAATTAATAAATCCCATGGTAGAAGAATACAGGTAGATGTATCAACGCTATATGTTTTTATATGTTTTCTTATACGACGTCTTTCGGGGGTTATTATAATTCGCGTTGTTTCAACAATTTTTACAAATTTAAATAATTTATCATTCAACATTTTCAATTCCAAAATTGATTTGTCATTGTCCCAGCAGCTGTGTAGATGCGTCTACCTGTATTCTTCTATCATGATAAATCCGAAGGACAAACCCTTCGTGTATGCGGACTAAATTCTGCATGTTCCTGCTATTCTAATGTTTGCTTTATTTTTAACCAACAAATATTCGTATATGAACTTTTGAATGCATATAAAATCAAAAGGGGTAGCGAGGCGCACCGGGTTGAGCTAGTTTGTATATAAAGGTGATATTACTTATGTTCATAAAATGTAAACAAACACCCGTCAAATGTAAATGCAGAGTTCTATTTATTTTAACTCTGTGCGCGTCAACGCATGGCAAGAAACGACGCGTAGCGTGTTCACTTTGATTTGGCCTGAAATGTCAGTTTTCTTCAGTCCTATCGCCCATGTCCCACAATAATTACAACTGCCAAAATTTATCCATTTTAATTAATGTTCTTTATTATTTAATTAGTAAAAAGTTTAGTACACAGACGGTTATCATTTTCTTATTTTAGGAAAGCTTTATTCGGTATCTTGAAGTTCCAAAATATTGTATTGGGAAATTCGAGAATTGTGGTAAAAAAAGGTTGACAATCGTAAGGCTATACGTTTTACGATGATACACCATATATGTACGGTTGAAATATATAGGTTAATATATATGATTTCGGTTCGCAACATCTTGAAGTAAAAGTGATCGTGGTTTGAAACATCATATTAAACGAATGTGTTTTATTCGGTATCCCAAAGGAGAGACCTAAAATATGGCCGGTGAGTCAAATATTGAGCTAATGCCGAAATGCACTCTCCGCCCATAGGTCATGTTTTAATTCAATATCACTTGAGATTCCTTTATATATTAGAAACACGTCTTTTGGAATTTCAAAGAACCGAATACTATATGTTTATATAATATCTATTTTTTGTTTGTTTGAATTTCTAATACTAATCTTAAAATTAACAATAGTATTTTTGTTGCTGTAGTTGCTTGTTGTTGTAATATCTTTATGTTGAGTATAATATTGCTATATGTATATCAGAGATTGAAGCGTTTTTTAAAATTATAACTATTTTGAGTTTAATTCCATTGTTTGAGTTTTAGTTTTTTTCTTCTCCTTTCAGATGGAAACAGTGTGCTATGTTAAAGCATGTTTACATGTAATAAATTCAGTGGATTTCAACTGTCAATTTCATTGTGTGTGCTATGATAGAATAACACATTTAGTCGCATCGACACAGCTGTTGGGACAATGAACTGTCAAACCGATTTTGAAATTGAAAATGTTGAATGAAAAATTATTAAAATTTGTAAAAATTATTGAAAATGCATATTATAATAACCTCTGATTTGCGTCGTTTAAAAATCCGCTTAATTTTCATAAAACATTTAAAAAAATTTGACATATCAATGTTCCCAAGCGTTGATGTATATACCTATATTCTTCTATTATGATGTGTGCCTCAAATGTGACATCCCATGGTAGAAGAATAGAGGCAGTCGCATCGATTTTGAAAATAGAATTTTTGAATGAAAAATTCAATATACAAATCTACTTCTTTTTGAAGAAACATTAAGACATTTTTGACATATCAATGTCCTCAAGCTTTGATGCATCTGCCTGTATTCTTGTACCATGTGACATCCAATAAATTTGACATATACACCATGGCAGAAGAATACAGGTAGACGCATCAACGCTTGGGAGCATTGATATGTCAAAAAAAATTAAATGTTTTTTCAAATATAAATAGATTTTTATATGTTTTCTTATACTACGACATTCGGAGGCTATTATGTTTCGCGTTTTTTCAACAATTTTTACAAATTTAAATAATTTCATTCAACATTTTCAATTCCAAAATCGGTTTGACAGTTCATTGTCCCAGCAGCTGTGTCGACGAGTCTACCTATATTCTTCTATCATGTGCTTGAACAATGAACTGTCAAATCAATTTTGGAAATAAAATTTTTGAATGAAAAATTCTTCAAATTTGTAAAAATTCTTAAAACATGCATATCAGAACAACCTCCGATTGGCGTCGTACAGGAAAACATATACAAATCTACTTCTTTTTGAAGAAACATTAAAAAATTTTTGACATATCAATGTCCCCAAGCTTTGATGCATCTACCTGTATTCTTGTACCATGTGACATCCAATAAATTTGACATATACACAATGAAATTGACGACATACATCCGCTGGATTTATTACAAGTGCAGATCATTTTATGAACCAACGAATTATTTTTTTATGAAGTATGCATGTTGTCTATATGTATAAGAGTATTATTTGTTGTTATACATTTAGTTTTTGTTGTTGCCGTAGTTCTTTTGTTAAAATATTGCTATTTGATTAGAATTTAAAATTGTTATCTTTGGTGTCATCGTCATCTTATTGTAAGTTATCCGATTATGGCTGGTATGCGTTTTGTTGTTGTTGTTGTCATATGCAAAAATTCGTGTTTCGTTGTAATTTCCACTGTGCGTTTCAAAAAAAGTTCCTGTTTTTTTCAATTCATTTTCATAATTATCTCATTTCCTTCCCGGGCGGGAAACCACAATTCAACACTTCAAAAAAACATGTTTGTCCAATGTCTTTCCCATTCCCATTCATCCCCTTAAATATTCTGTCCATTGTAGGATGAGGCATCGCTGATGCGTCGACTTGTTGCAGTCTTACGATTCAACGTAGCTGTGCTGAGATTAGTTGGACGTTGCAGCGAATTATTGGCTGAGGTCTGATGATGACTGTTGGTATAGTTGCGTGGATTTGATGGATAGTAATTGAGTGGCGCCATATTTGGATTATCGATACGTGTGGGTGAAGAGACGCGAGGACGTGGCGAAACACGTTGCATAGAATTCAAAACTTCCTGGGGCTCTTGGTAACCCGAGTCCATGTCATCGTGATAGGAATCCATTAATGGTGTGGGATCTTCGTAATCGTAGTCAATAAAGCCATTATTGTCGAAGGACTGCAAGTAAAAGAGAAGAAAACAAATACTATTAGGTATCCATTAATTTTGAGTTATGTTTTCTGAATTCGTAAAGTTCTAGTAATATATACCGAATAAGTATTGTGAGAGATTTAAGACCAGATTACACATCTTGTTGGAGTCACACGTAAATTGACTTTTTTCACATTTTATATTCCCAGGTTAGAAATTGTAGTTGGCGCTTAAAAATCTATACACATATGGTCTGCTTTTAAGGATTCAGACAAATTCGGAAGGATAAAATCCAAAAAAATCGCGCAAAAATTATAGATTTGAAATTTTTCATTTTGACTTTTGGAATGTACAATAGTAATGTTTTATTTTGCATGATTTTTTTTTTTCATTTTGACTTACTATGTACATTTGTAGTGTTTTTTCTTTTTGAATTCTAATATGATGTGTAGTATTTTCGGGTAGTATAAAGCGGCAACGGACAAATCTGTTGTTTATAGATTTTATGTATTTAATGGGTAAATGGCATGGTAAAAAAATACAGGTAGATGCATCAACGCTTGGGAGCATTGATATGTCAAAAAATTTTAAATTTTTTTTTAAAATATAAGTAGATTTTTATATGTTTTCTTATACGACGTAATTCTGAGGTTATTTTAATATTCATTTTTTTTTCATTTTTACAAATTTAAATAATTTTTCATTCAACATTTTCAATTCCAAAATTGGTTTGACAGTTCATTGTCCCAGCAGCTGCGTCGATGCGTCTACCTATATTCTTCTACCATGGCACAGTGGTCGAGATCGTATGGGAACAGCGGCCAAAATGCTTTTAGTGCAGATATCAATATGATTCTTTGGTTATGGTACCTTGTTGGGATAAAAATTAAAAATGTGACAAAATGGATATGGTCGATGCATGTTTTGGCATGGTCCCCTTACAACGTACCTCCCGAATAAGGGTTATTTGCCCAATTTTTGTCACATTTCTACACTAGATTGGTCTGTTATTTGACATTTTACGTTCTAAGGAGCTAACAAAAAATAGTCTTACTGAACATTATTTGGAACGGGCCGCCTTCAGGTAGAGTCCCCCTGTAAAGGTACCTCCAAAAATAAAAGTATTTTTTATACAAATCCCCCTGTAAAGGTACCTCCAAAAATATACAAATCAAAATTCCAAATTTGATTATGTTTTTGTAAACAAAATAGACATTTTTTTTGTAAACAGAATAAACAGTTCAATATAAAATTAAATGAAAGTTACTAATGGATATTTATAAATTTCAGTGTTATTCAAGTAAATCAAATGCAGATTTTAATAATATAGATTTTTTATTGATTGGTAACGTTCGCTGTCCCGTTATAAAAGGGTCAGAGCTCAGAAGAAGACGATTAATAATTTTTTCGGGAATGATTTAGTCGAAACTTCTTAATATATCTTTGTTTCTAGACTCCACGGCCACCTCCTATAATTCTCCAATCGATACAATGACAAATTTATATGTATTAAAATTTTATTAGCTGTGGGTGAAAGATAGTGCCATGGATATCTATTTGTTAACTATTTAGCCGTTTCTAGTGCAAAGGCCTTAAATTTTTGGACATTAATATTATACCAAGAAGACAATGCAGGCAACATTATTGAACACCCCTCAATTACATCCTTATCAATCCCAAACAACAAAAACTTATTCTATGTCACTAGCACCATAGAACTGACAAAATTGGAGCGAAGTCACTTTAGTATATTGGGCATAACATACAAATCTGACAAAATCTGAAAGTTAAATTAGCACTTCTTGATTCTTAGGACCATTACTAATGGCGTGAAAAAATCACAGTGGAGGATTCAGGGGGGAAAACAATTAAAACTTTAACTGAAATCCAATTTTATTTTCAAAATTAATCTTAAAGGCAACTCAAAACACTCACATCGTCTATATTATACACAACTACTAAACACACAAATTACTGCACTAAAAATAAGTCAATACCTTGCTTTTCAATAATTATGCCAAGAATTGTCATTTTAAAATGTATTTAATTTTGTAATACAGATCTATTTTTACTCTTTTTTTACTGATCCCACTGAAAAGATCAACTAACTACATTTTCTCTTATTTGATGCTATTTTCGAAGTGTCCCGTTAGAATGAAGCCAACATTAATATGTTTTCTAAAAAGCTTAACCTCTTAAGAGTTCATGTGTACACATTTGACAATAAATATCTGATTTTCATTTTTTTAATTTTGGCCAATGACAGCGACCACTGTGCATGGGTAAATGGTAATATACGTGTTATTCAGAAGAGGATAAGATATGAAAAAAAATAATAGCGAGTTTAAACATTTTTTCAATTTGATTAAATTTATTGACGATTTTTTGGGAATGGAAATTGCGGGCGGGTAACATTGAACTGAATAGATGATGTTGAAATAATTTAACGCGGTCACACCTAAATGAAGGAATAATTACAATTTTAAAATCGGTAAGAAAAAACGAAAATAAAAAGACAAAATTGTCAATGGAATCGAATGACAGCCCAGTCTATTTGCTAACTTCGTAAGGACCTTAAACATTTGCTGTATCAAATCCGCGAACAAGTTCAAGAATCATGTGCGTTTTTTTATACCCTCCACCATACTATGGAGGGTATATTAACCTTGTCATTCCGTTTGTAACTCCTCGAAATACTCATGTCAGACCCAACAAAGTATATATATTCTTGATCAGCGTAAAATTTCGACGTGGCGGTGTCAATCTGTCTGTCCGTCTGTCTGTCTGTTGTAATCAGCTATCTTTCGAATGAATTGAGATAAATGGCTAACATTTTGCACACATGTTTATTTTTCCAGTAGGCAGGTTAAGTTCGTAAATGGGCCATGTATGTCCACGTTTTCATACAGCCCCCATATAACGGTACCTCCCGATATTCGGTATTTTGATGATTTTAACGACATTATTCACGGGAATTGTCTCAAATTTGGTATTTGAAGTTCGTTATAGGAACTACAGTGTGTCACAGAAAATTGTCTGTGCGGGTCCAGGTCTTTGTATAGGCTCCATATATCAGTACCTCCCTATATTCGGTATTTTGACGATTTTAGGTACAATACCCACCGAAATTGTTTGAGATGTGGTATTTGAAGTTCGTAATGAATGCTACAGACTATGACAGAAAATTGTCTATGCTGGTCCAGGTCTTCGCACAGCTCCGTCTTTTACTACGTCTTTTACTCAAGAACGGCTGATCTGATTTTGACAATTCACACTATTTCGGAATGGTCTCTTAGCCTGAAAAGGATAAAATCCTAAATATTGCGTAAAAAACGAAAATAAAAATGTAAGTCAAAATTTTTTGTGATGCATACATTTTTTAATTTTAATGTTGCAAGAATTTTACATCGAATCGAAAATTTAGTAAGAAAATAAATGATATACTCCGAAAAATTTTACTGAAACTTTCAAGTTATTTAAATCGTAGGTACCATTAAACGGGAGTGTATGCGCAATAGCGAGTAATGGCATTGTGAAACACACAATCTGGGCGTTGGAAAATTCTAAGTGAATAGTATTGGGTTAGTAAATCATAAGGGTTTAGGGTTCCCAGGTCAAACTTTTTAATGCCCATTATATAGCCCTAACCATACACAAAGGACCTCAAATATTTTTCTCTAAACTTCGCAAAATTTGCGATAGAAAAGAGAAAACTCGAAAAATTCTAAAATCGGGAAAATATTGAGAAAAATTTTTCAATGGAATCGAATTTCAAAATGATAGCCAATTCGGAATTTCTTTTGGCAGAAAAGGATAAAATCCAAAAAATCAAGTAAAAAACTTGTTATTTTCTTAATTTTGAATGAAAGATATTGGAAACCGAATTAGAGCACAATACGATGTTAAATACTGATATTTCCTGTCAAGAATTAACATCTCAGGACCTACATCGCGCTTCTGCTGTAAGATGCGAGCTCCTAAACCTTCTTCTTTCATATGGTAATAATCTCTCGAATATAAAGGGGTAAAGGTCACTGCAATATGCGGACTAAACAAAATAATATATCAAATTAGAACTTTATTAGGAACAGTAATTATATCCTCCTGAAAATTCTTCCACAACCTTCAATATACTTTAAATCGCTGGTACCAATATGCGCAATAGGGAGTAATTACACTGTACAAGAATAGTATTCGGTTAGTAAATGAATAGTATGCGGTTAGTAAATCAAAATCCCTAAAGGGGCTTACTTTCCCAGGCCAATCTTTTTTATGGTCCGTTATATAGCCTTATTCATACCAAAAGGACCTCAAATAAGTTTCTCTATATTTCGCAACATTTAAGTAGAACTTTCAAATTTGATACAAGCTTATGGAATATATGTAGAACTATTTGTACAAAATATGGATCGTATCGGTCAACGTTTTGGCATAGCACCCACTTAAGGGTATATTCCGATTTCAAGTATTTTTTATATGTTAGCCACGTTTTTCATACCAATGTCGGCAAATTTTAGTAAGTTCTTAGTAAGAAAAAACCATCCTTGCAAAAAATTATCAATATAGGTCCACGTTTTGGATTAGCCTTCATATGAAGGTGTTCCCTGATTTTAGCTATTTCCGGGGTCTTGGGCACATTTTCAATAGATTTGGCCCTTACTTAGCACCTTAGATTCTAAGGAGGTAGAAAACCACTTCCAAGAAAATGTTTAATGTAGGTCAATGTTACGGAGTAGCGCTTATATAAAGGTACATCTTGATTTCAACTATTAATAACTAATTTCCAATCGATTTGGCTAAATATTTGAAACACCGAATAATTTTAAAAAATACAGAATAGTTTCAACATAGGTATACATTTTGGTGTAGTTCCCATATAACTTTACTTCCCAGGTCCAATAATATGAACCAGATCTGTGAATAATTATACTTTAAAAAGTAATCATTAAAGACTAAAACTAAGGGCCAGCAACGCGGTCCGGGCCAGCTAGTATAGATTTCAATATAATTTGGCAATTTTTTTTGTGGTACCAAATTTCTTCTCTCTGTCCGAATTTCATTGGAATCGGACATAAATATGGTGTTTGGTGCATCAAATATGTGAGATCGGACGAAAATATATGTATGGGAGCTATATCCAAATCTAAACCGATTTCAATATAATTTGACAAATTTAATTTCGGATCAAATCTCCTAACACATTTCAAATTTCATTGGAATCGAACATACATATCGTGTTTGAATCATCAAATAAACGAAACGGAACGAAAAGAACCTTCGAAAATATATATGGAAGCTATATACAACTCTACCGATTTCAATATAATTTGGCAAATTTATTTTAATTACTCAAGCCGAATTTCATTGGAATCGGACATAAATATGGTGTTTGGTGCATCAAATATGTGAGATCGGCCGAAAATATATATATGGGAGCTATATCCAAATCTAAAACGGATTTATATATAATTTAACAAATTCATTTTTGTTTCCAATTCCGTTCTTCATACCAAAATTGGAGATACATATCGTGTTTGGTGCACCAAATACATGAAATTGGTCGAAACTGTATATGGGAGCTATATCCAAATCTCAATCGATTTCAATATAATTTGGCAAATAATTTTTTTTAGATAAAATTTATCACACGTTTCAAATTTCATTGAAATTGGGGATACATAGCGTGTTTGGTACATCAAGTGCTTGAAATCGGCCGAAAATATACATGGGAGCTATATCCAAATCTGAAGCAATTTCAATATAATTTAGTAAATTTGTTTTTGTTCAAAATTCCGTTACGCATTCCAATTTTGGAGACTGTATCTGTAATCGATCAATAGATATCTGCATATAAAATCTAAATTTTTGGGAGGTACCTCTGATTTCGATGCTACATCTCCAGTTCCAAGTGGAATTTCAAAAATTTATATAGCCTATGTTACTTTCTGGCGATGTTGTAGTATACTTGGAAATTTTCAAGAAAATCTGTGCAGCGGTTTTTGAGTCCATTAATTACAAACATTTTCCTCTTTTATAGATATAGACTTGTGTTGATGGAAATATCGCTAGATCGCCTCCAAATGTCCTGAAACGGATTTGGTCCAAAGAGACCTAGAGTCTAAAACCGTTATTTTGATGAGGCACGTTTTGGCCGTATCAAATTATATATACCCTCTCTAGCGATATGGTGGAGGGTATAAAAATAAGCTGGGGGATAAATCCCCCCTCAAGATTCATTGATGTAAAACCCACTGTTGTTGGCATTCTTGCCTGTGTTTGGTAATGGGAACACCTGTAGGGTGGCCAACGACAAGTTGAGGAGTTGATATTCCGTCATAACAAAGCGTTTTTGTTGATATCGAGTTTATGATGACATTTGCAAAATGTTTAACATTAATTATGGTTGTACCTCTTCGGCTGGAAGAGATCATGTACAAGGTGGTATTCTCCTCTTATGTGCAAATATATACCTCTTCCGCTCCGTTAAATGAGACAATCATCGATAATCCTTCTTTGCAGGGTTCGAATCAACACAAAATTTATTCGATGCGGTTTGATTGTTGGAAAAGTTCAGATAATATCATACCTAGGAGCTCCCATCCCAAAATTGAATTTTTCAAAAACCCAGACATTGAGTTACATTTAGTTGCACAGGGCTATAATTTAACAGTACCATGCAAAGGACACATACTACTTTAAAATTATCCTAGAGTACCTTTTCACCAACTTGACGTAGTAGTCGTTGGCTTGGCTTGACGAGATGAAATGCTAAATAAAATATAATTTCAATAAAATATGCCATGCAAATCCTTGCAATCTTAACATCCGTGTAATTAATATTTTCATATTTAATTTTTGCTGTGAATTCCATTTCCCCACATGCGAACTCGCACAACACCACTACACACACACATACATACCTTAATAGGTGTTCGCTTGACATAATCACGATACGGTTGATTTGGTGTTTTAGTACGATAATCCACAACCTCATAATGGCCATTCGATTCAGGAACTGTACTGGCAGGATAATCTGTTATAAAGTGTCGAGTGCCATGTGGCGTTAGTGTGGCCCACAACAGACGGCTGTCGCTGGCCATTTGACTCTGTAGCGTGTCACGACTGTTCACCGACGTACAAGGATACAAAATACCACCGGCCATGAAGGGATTCGATTTCGAAGGTTCGCCTAAGGCAGACATGGTGCCCTGTTTAATGTTGCTGTCGTGATACGACAAATTGCAGCTGGAGAAAAGCGTGCTGTAATTTGATAGAAAAAAAAAAATAGTAAAATATCTTAAATTATTCTGACATAATCGGAAAAACTTACTCTCGACACTTGAGCAATATAACAGCCAATAGTCCACCCAGTATGAGAACACCAACACATGATGAAATCAAAACAAATAGCCATGTGTTCTCCAGGCCAGTATTCGTGCCAGTCAGTTCAACAAACTCCATGCCACTTTCGCGGGGATGCGGATTCGGATCACACATCAGAGTGGCGAAGCAAGGATGCGAGTCATTGTTGGGCGATAGTAGAGCTGCAGTTTTTGGCAGTAGAAACGATGGCAATGGGGGTGGTGGCATCGACAGTATTGAGTCGGGGGGCGGTGGTGCACTGAAGGCGCAATTACCAACGCAATTACCCAGCATTGTGGCTGTCTGCGATAAAAGAGAAGAAGAAGAAATGAAGAATAATTCACAGAAATTAAACGGAATTAATGAATGTGCATGCATTTAATTGATGGTTGTTTGGTTGGTAGGTTGGTTGGTTCATTGCTCTGTTATTTGGAAAGTATGTAGGTTTCAGGAGCATATATACATATGTACTATATATATGTACTTTTTCATTATATATTTTCTATGTTGATCTTGTGTATATAAGTATATAGTAAATTAAAGAAATTTCATTTGTTGAGGATAAAAAAGTATTGTTCGCAAGTATGGCGTAACTCAGTAGTCCAGATTAGGACCACCTTCCTGTCATGGTAGCCATAAAAAGGCCATCTGACTTCATAACCTCAATGGCGAACTTTTATTTATCATATAAAAGGCTATAGACAAAAGTTCAAATAATTCTCCTAACGTCGTTTAGAAAACAGAGAGACGGCTTTTTAATTTCGGACACAGAAAAGGCCGCGAATGACACAATATTTGCGAGCATATTCTAAAAGGGCTTAAGCAGGTAATGTGACAGTGCTATGGTGTTTGAGAATTTTAAACGAATTCAACACCGATCATATTAGAATTGTTGCATCGCAAAGTTTGAAACGTTGGGCGCCACTCATATGTGGATTTTAAATGAAATGTAATTACTTTCGCACCTTTATGATACGAAAACCCGTCCATATTTGAAAAAAAAGTAAAAAACATTAAGTTCGGCCGGGCCGAACTTTAAATACCCTCTACCGTAGGGTAAGGGAAACATTAGAACCCATTATGACCCACAAATACAAATTTTTAGACATATTCGTGGGAGAATGTAGCAAAAATCATCAAAAAATATCGAACATCGGGAGGTACCGCTATATGCGACTATACAAAAACGTGAACCTATACATACAATGTTTTGCCAATGGAGCTAGAACCCATTAGGACGCACAAATACCAATTTTTAGGAAAATCCGCTAAGAAATGTGGCAAAAATCATCAAAATACCGAATATCTTGAGGTACCGTTATATGGGAGCTTTACCAAATCGTGGACCTATACTTGCAATGTTTCGCCACCGCAGCCAGAACACATTATGACCAACAAATACCAATTTTTAGACAAATCCATGAAAAAATGTGGCAAAAATCATCAAAATACCAAAAATTGGGGGAGGTACCGTTATATCGGGCTATACCAAAGCGTGGACCCATACATTCAATATATCACAAACAAGGACCCATTATAACCTACAAATACCAATTTTCAGACAAATCCGTGAAAAAATGTGGAAAAAATCAGTAAAAAAGGTACCGTTATGTGGGGACTATACCAAAACGTGGACCGATATATCTCATTTTCAATACCAACCATCCTAGACACAATACAAATTGCTCTGCTAAATTTTGGCGCTCTACGTCAAATAATGTGGGCTGTATCGTGATTTCAATAGAAAGACAGACAGACGGACAGACAGACAGACGGACATCGTTAAATCGAATTTTATGCTGATTATAAATATATATACTTTAAGGGGTCTACGACGAATATTTAAGGATGTTACAAACGGAATGACAAAGTTAATATACCCTCCTTTCCAAGGTGGAGGGTAAAAATATTGTTTGCTGACAAATCGATACATTGAATAAACAAGTAAAAAAGCTGTAAGGCTGGAAATACATAAAGCGCATATTTGGCTGGCTTAAGTCATCGGCTGGCTTCTTCGTAGATGACCAAAGCAAAGACCTATAATGGTAAAGACTAGACAAAATGCATTTTGAGCAAATGGTTTGTGTCTACAATACATAGAGTAACAGCTCATGGCAGAGACATGTTAATATAAAAACCACTATTACAGAAACTGATATCAAATAAAAATTTGAAAAATCCAAAATTTTGGTTTCAAAATTCTATTCCATGGACCTTTCCGAAAATTTGCACATTGCTTTGGTGGTTTAAATCATTTAACATTTGTAACGATGTTGTTATGATATCGTAACAACAGAGGTATTTTCACAGGGTTACCATATCTTCACTCTGTCTTGTCCTATCTTTACACTTCTATGTCTTTGACCAAAGAAGTTTTAGGTTGACTTAGTTCGATTTTGGCCCTAGGCTCCTTTGTTCATTCCCGAAGAAGCCAGCGGATGACTTAAGTCAGCTAGATAACCGCTTTATGTATTTCCACCCTTAGTCGTGCTATGGAGTTCGAGAATTTCAAAGGAATTCAACACCGATCACATTATTAAGGTTGTATCGCCAAGTTAGCAACGTTGGGCGCCAGTCATATGTGGATGTTAAATGAAATTAAATTACTTTCGTACCTTCATGATACGAATTCCCAAAACCCATTCATAAAGCCTTTTTAGACGCCATCAGTGAACCTCACTCTAAATTTCGGAATTTCAGTAAATCTCACCCAAACCCTCATTCTCATGAAATATCGATGACAATTTCTAGATCCGTCAAAGCACGTGATCTAAAATGGCACAACCTTATTGGTACTTTTATACCTTGCAACATTTGGCAGAATTGTTTTGATATTTTGATAAAAGCAAGTAAAAAAAACATTAAGTTCAGTCGGACCGAACTTTAATACCCTCCTCCTTTGGGCAAAGTAAACATTTTTGTATAAAAGTGTCTAAATTTACACGTGTTTCACTTTAACAAATACCAGTATGACCGTTTGGATAATGCTGTTAAACTTTTCAAAAAAAAAAGTGGGTGGGGCCATTATGTGGGGGCCATACCAATACGGTAACCTCCATTGACAATTTTATACTGCAAGGATTGTTATTTATGCGATTCTCAAAAATACCAAATCTGTAACAATTTCGTGGGAAAATGTGACTAGGATTATCAAAATACCGAGTATCGGTGGGTATCGTTATATTCGAGCTATAGGAAAACGTGGGCCTAAATTTTCAATGTTCTGTCGCTGGAGGTAGAACCCATTATTACCTGCAATTTTTTGGACAATTCCGTGGAAAAATGGAGTAGAATCATCAAAATACCGAATATGGGGCCTATACAAAAACGTGAACCTATAGACACAATGTTTCACCACCGGAGCTAGAACCCATTATGACAAACAAATGCCAATTTTAAGACAAATCCGTAAAAAATGTGGTGAAAATCATTAAAATACCGAATAATGGGAGGTACAGTTATATGGCGGCCAACCATCCTAGATACAAAACAAATTGTTCCGCCAAATTTCTAAGCTCTACGTCAAATTCAATGCTGAATTCAATGCTGATTATGAATATATATATATATATATATATATATATATATATATATATATATATATATATATATATATATATATATATATATATATATATATATATATATATATATATATACTTTATGGGGTCTACGACGAATGTTTAGGGTGGAGGGTATAATAATAATAAAACAAGTCTTCATGCGTTGGAGTGTGCTAGGGCAAGGCTTTTGAAAATTCGTGTTAAAAGGCTACGAAAATGGACTACAAATTTAATTCGTTGTATTGGACAGATGGAATGAGCTAGAATTCTGAAATTTGGAATGTGAGTCAGTGGTGGACTGCAGGATAGATGTACAAAAGGAAATTCAAAACTTTAAGGCTACGAAAAGCTCAAAAATATTGCTAAACTTGAAAAATTGTACTCTTTGGTATTATGAGAAAATAAATTTCGAAGTTTAATGTTGGAATTGATGTTGGTGAATGGTTGGAGAATTAAAATTGGTTTTAAAAATGTGTCCGAAAATTAGGGTCGTTGTTCATGTGTAGCATGTAGGTGGTTTCGAAAATGTGTACTACAATTGCACGGAAAGTATTGAATGGTTCTATATTTGGTATTGGGTTAAGGGATAGTGATAAAAATCTGAAATATAGACAACTGATTTGAGTTAAATTTTATCAACCTATTTCATTTCGTTCGGAAGCTAGAGTGATTTCCACAGACGGACAGACGGACGGACATTGCCAGATCGACATAGAATTTTATGCTGATCAAGAGTATATATACTTTGTGGGGTTTAAAATGTGTATTTCGATATGTTACAAACGGAATGACGAAATTAATATACCGTCCATACTATGGTGGAGAGTATAAAAACCTAGAAAGTCTAAAAATTTAGTACGATGTATGAAGTTTAGTTTTTTTATACCCTCCACCATACTATGGAGGGTATATTAATTTTGTCATTCCGTTTGTAACTCCTCGAAATGCTCATGTCAGACCCAACAAAGTATATATTCTTGATCAGCGTAAAATTCTAAGACGATTTAGCCATGTCCGTCTGTCTGTCTGTGTGTCTGTCTGCCTGTCTGTTGTAATCACGCTATCTTTCGAACAAATTGAGATAGGAGGATATTTTGCCAGTAGGCAGGTTAAGTTCGTAAATGGGCCATGTAGGTCTAAGTTATCATATAGCCCCCATATAACGGTACCTCCCGATATTCGGTATTTTGATGATTTTAGCGACATTATTCACCGGAATTATTTCCAATTTGGCATTTGAAGTTCGTAACGGATACTACAGCCTAAGACAGAAAATTATCTGTACAGGTCCACGTCTTCGTATAGCCCCCATATAACGGTACCCCCCGATATTCGGTATTTTGATGATTTTAGCGAAATTATTTTACGGAATCGTTCCAAATTTGGTATTTGAAGTTCGTAATAAATACTACAACATAAAACAGAAAATGGGCCATGTAGGTCCACGTCTTCGTATAGCCCCCATATACCGTACCCCCATATTTAGTATTTTGATGATTTTAGCGACATTATTTACCGGGATTGTTTCAAATTTCGCATGTGAAGTTCGTAATGAATACTTCAGCCCATGCCAGAAAATTGCCTGTGTAGGTCCACGCCTTCGTATAGCCCCCATATAATGGTACCCCCTATATTCGGTATTTTAATGATTTTAGCTACAATATAAACAAGTTTCGCATTTAAATATTGTAATAACTTACGACAAAAGTTGCCTATGCAGATCTACGTCGTCGTATAGGCATTCGGTATTTTTAAGATTTTAACAGAATTTTAAACGGATTTTATTTTTTTTTTCGGAAATTGCCAAATTTGTACCATATGGTGGAGGGTATTAAAAGTTCGGCCCGGTCGAACTGAACAAATTGTCAATTTTGAGTACTAAAAAGGCCTAACACGAACTGTTAGAACGAATCTAAAATTGTAAGGTGTACTTTTCGATGTTGAAGTAGCGTGCACTTGCTAGTCTCTACATAAAATATTATTAAATTATCTGAAAGGTCCAGACGTTAATGCAACATCCATATATAAAGTTTAAAAGGTTTCTCCACAATTGTGCTAATAGAACCTCTGCCCAAACACTTCTATACATATTTCGTATAATCTCCAAATAAAGATAACTCAAATGATATTGTACATGCTCTAGCGCGAGGTTAAGGCTTGGGACACTTCGAAAATAATCAATTACCAGTCAGAAAAAAACATTTGTTTACAATTCAGTGACATTGTTCGCTGTCACCTACAAATGCGTGTATGATGAAAGGTTAAAGTCAAGTCCACTTTTTCTAAAGTGTTTCCTTGCAAAAAATTGCCAATATGCGGCAGTACAAGAGTATTAAAAGTTCGGATATTGTTTTGATTTCAGCAATCCAAATATAAGTAGCAGCCTTAATTGATATTTGCCCTTCGAGTAATGATACTTATAAAACTGTCAGTCTTAGGGTCTATTTCAAAAAAATGCGTATTATTCCCCATCGAAAACAGTGTCAGTGCCAAAAAACGGAAAACGTTTTCAAACATTTTTTTACAAAAAATATTTATTACACCACTTTCGCTGTTTACACAAATTTTCACAGCGAACATTTCCCCGTTGAATTTTTTCAAACTTCAATTAATATCCATAATTCCACTCAAGATGATTGGTCAATATTTTCCATTAATTTTCTATTGTTTATACAGACAGTTTAAGTATGTCGCTCCGTTGTTTGTTTGTATACATACAGGATTTTTACCTGTCTTTAGCGATCCGAATGAAGGGTGTGAGTAATTGCCATTTTTCGGAACGGATGAAAAAACAACAACAACAACGAAATCAATTTTCCTCAAATTCTATACACATTTGATGTAGACACAAGTCTGGCCTGGCCATCCAACACTTATCGAACAAATTTTGCAGCAGAGCCCATTAGAGCTTACAAAAAATCCGCTTTTTCTATTTTCAGACTACAATATTTGTATTGTAGTCCACGGGCGAACAAAATCAACTTACCAATTATGCGTATAAATTAATTATTAATAAACAATTCCTCGTTCCAGGAGTATATTTTTGTTGTTTTCTTTTGTATTTTTTGTTTTATGTTTTTTTTTTTTCTAATGGAATTTTGTTTAGCTGACAAATAATACGATTTGTGGGTTACCTATTCGAATTGTGGTTGAAATGGAACTGAAATTACGTAGAAAGGATATTTGAAGGAAAGTCTGCCAGTCTGTGTTTCGTAGATAAGCTTTTGACATAGTGTCATGTAAACTTGTATATGTATGTACGCGCGGAGAGAAGGACATTGGCAAAGAGACGGAGAGGGAATGCAAGAGAGATTTTATGTGAGATTTGAGATATGGGACGTGATTTATAAAATTCATGGGTGAATATTCATAGTTTTTTATTTTATTATGAATAATATTTGCGTATTTAATTTTAAATTTATTTTCTTAAAGAATAAATACAAAACATTATTAATACATTGTTTTAATTTATAATATTACTGCGCATGTCCTCTCTAAACCACAAACTAATACTCTCAATGAGACCAACCTCTGAGAAAGCATTATTACATTATCTCTCACACCAGGGATGGTACTTAGAATAAGTAAACATTTTATTATGAATATAGGCTACAAAGCGGAGGGGTTTAAAATACTGCCGTAAAAAAGTTCTCAGCTTTTTTATGGTGTGAAAAAAGAAAATAAAACCAGTATGGAATGGTAAAAACTAGGACGCTATGCGCCTTTAATAGAACCCCGTAATAAAAGAGTTTATATTGGGAATTTATGTGAAGTAGATAATACCAACTATGAGCCTAATAACATTGCTGTATATTAAATTAAACATATTTATTGGAGCAATAGGTAACCGGACCGGGTTTCACTAAATGGTAAAATTCGTTTGAATATGAAAAAATCGATTCAATTTGGGCTGATATTACATATATGGTGAACAGTAAAAATAAAATGGGATAAAGATGCATATCGAATCTATATAAAACTCTGAACTGATCTCGAAAAAAATTGGCAGAGGTAATTTCGAGCAGTATCTAATGGCCGGTATCAAATATACTTCTTGTGGAGTGTGTGTGGGGGACTTTAAATCACAATTCGGATGAAACACATGTTTGCAAGCTAGAGCTATATCTGAACCGATTTTCTTCAAATTTGATGTACTTGCTTCTATACTGAATTCGGTCGGATGTGCCAAAATTCAGGTCACTTGGACTGATATTGGCCATTTGGTGCACAATTTACCCGAAATTCGTTGAAAATATATATAGGAGCTATATCTACATTTTAACCGATTCTCACTTCAATAGGGTTCGTCCTTGGGCCAAACAAATATTATTTGGAAAATTTCATGTCAATCGGATATTAAATGCGACCTGCATTATGTTCACAAAAATACATGGACAGTCAGACGGATTGACATGCATAAATTGAATATCCTCAAAAATAACAATGGGTCTAACTCGCTTCCTTCTCCATGTTACAAACAAATGCATATTAACATAATACCCTAATAAATTACAATTCAAAATTTGCATTTCAGTATCTCTAAATCTTCCGCATGTAATACTGCTAGCAGCTTCCACAAACATTTTCGAGAAGGTGTGATTCCAGTGTACTAATTTTTAAAAATTTTCCCGCAATGTAAATGTAAATTATAAGGCTGCCCAAAATCATTAGCCGACTTCATAATATGTGCTCCAAAAAATTGGAATTTCGAATTCCACCACAAGTGTATTGTTCTACCCTCCACCTTTAGGTGGGTATATTAACTTTGGCATTCCGTTTGTAACATCCCTAAATATTCGCCCTACATCCCATAGAGTATATATATTCAAGATCAGCATAAAATTCTAAGTTGATTCAACGATGTCCGTCTGTCTGTGTGTCAGTCTGTCTATTGAAATCACGATACAGCCCACTTTATTTGACGTAGAGCTTCACAATTTGGCAGAACGTTTTGGTATATCCGCCCTATAACGGTACCTCCCGATATTCGGTATTTTGATAATTTTTCCAAAATTTTTCACGGATTTGTAGTTTATAATGGGATCTAGCTCCGGTGGCAGAACATAGTGTATATAGGTCCACATTTTTATATAGCCCCATATAATGGTACCGCCAGACATTCGGTATTTTGATGTTTTTTTGCCATATTTTTCACGAATTTGTCTAAAAATTGGTATTTGTAGGTTCTAGCTCCGATGGCGGAAGATGTATAGGTCTACGTTTTGGTATAGCCCTCATATAACGGTACCTCCCGATATTCGGTATTTTGATGATTTTCGCCACAATTTTTCACGGATTTGTCCAAAAATTGGTATTTTTAGTTCGTAATGGGTTCTAGCTCCTATGGAGAAACATTGGACATTAGGGTTCTCGTTTTCCCATAGCGATATCCATCGATATTCGGTCACGAAATTGTTTCAAATTTGGAATTTAAGTAGATTTGGTCGATGACAATCATTAAAGTATAAAATTGTCTATAGAAGTTCCCGTTTTGGTATGGCATCCATTTGACAGCCTCACCCAACGGTTTTATTGGTATTTGGAGATTAAAGTAGAACACGTTTGAATTCAGATACATTTATATACATAAAAATGTTTTCCAACAGTTTTGGCATGTTTGTTCGGTTTGGTTCTCCTTATACTGAGCATACGATCTCGTCACATGGGTAAAAAAAAGTTATTTTTAATATAATTTCTGAAGAAAATATTCCAGACAATAAACAATGGAACTAACGAGGATTGGCTCTTTCCGAAACCTAAGTATTATCTGACTCTGCCAGGGTAAAACTTACCATCTTCCTCCACTAATAAACAAACGTTGTTTTTATAAAAACAACAATAATGGGATTTAGCCTGACTATTTTGCAACTACAAAAAAATGTTTTTTTTTTAACCCAATGGTGGAGGGTATTAAATGTTCGGCCCGGCAGAACTTAATGTTTATACCCTACACCACAAGGTGGTATTATGTCTTTGTGCATTTGTTTGTAACAGGCAAAAGGAAACGAGATAGACCCATAGTTCCTTTTGATGATCTGCATAGAATCACATTCTGAGTCGATTTATGCATGTCAGTCCGTCTGTCCGTCTGTCCATGTCAACTTGTAAACAAAATGCAGGTCGCATTTATTATCTGATTGAGATGAAATTTTGCGCAAATCATTTGTTTGGCCCAAGGACGAACCCTATTGAAATTGGAGATAATCGATAAAAATTTAGATGTAGCTTCCATATATATCTCTGTCCGATTTGCCTTTTATTGTGCACCAAACGTGTAATCTCAGCCCGAATAGTATGGAATTTTGCACATACAACCAAATTAGGACTGAAAATGAGTATGCCAAATTTGTTCGAAATCGTTTCAGATATAGTTATAGTCGCCATATATATTGTTCATCCGATTTGTTATTTTTGTCCACCGCAGCCGTAATATGCACTCTGTAAGAACAATACTTAGGGAAATATATCAAATACAGCTCAGAAATACCTTTGCTAAATTTTATCGAGATCGGTTCAGATTTGGATATAGCTCCAATATATAACTTCGTCCGATTTACCTTTGATTGTGCAACAAACGTCTAATATTTTCCCAAATGGGATGAAATTTGGCACTTACGACCGAATTGAGTCTAGAAGCTAGTATGTCAAATTTGGTGAAGATCGGTTCAGATATAGCTATGCTCTCATATATATTGTTCATCCGATTTGTTGTTTTTGTTACCCACAGCCGTAATATGAACTCCGTAACAACGATATTCGGGGAAATATATCAAATACAGCTCAGAAATATCTTTGCCAAATTTTATCGAGATCGGTTCCGATTTGGATATAACTCCCATATTTATTTTTATCCGATTTCAAATTAATTGTGCACCAAATGGGCAATACAAGTCCGAATTTAAAAGATACCAATGCTTTGTCATATTTAGTCCTTTGAACTTTAATTTATAATTATAATCTAAATTAGCAAAGCGGTGTAGGGTATCATAAAGTCGGCCCCGCCCGACTTTAGGACTTTCTTTACTGTTTTTTTATTTGTTTGTTTGCATTTCACATTTTCATTGAACGAGAATTGATTCCCAGGTCGCTTTATAGGTTAAAGATAAACGGTCATTTTCTCTATTCTAGGGTCGTCACTGCTCTCGTTTTCTATTATTTTATGTTTCAGTTTATTCTTGTAAAATATTTACGCCAGGAAGTTCAAACCATAAACAATATTATATTTTCTCTTTCGCCATAGAACCCACTTCTTTGCCATGAATAGCATTTAACCAGAATTGTTTAAAATATAATTAAATACTAACTTCCATCTCTGTCAAATACATACTCCACTCTTGTTTCTCTTGTACTCTCCCTCTCTCTCTCTTACTTTTGTTCATTCTCTCAATCACTGCCTGGATGCCACTGAAAACATTTGTTATTGTAATTGAGGGTGGGTGGGTGTGAGTGAGCGAACTAAACGCACAAATATTGCTCAACATGCCACTGCTGTTGCAAATGAATTTAACGGTACATTCGGCAACTCCTTCTCCATCCTCGTTCGCGTTCTCTAAAATGTTCTTATCACACGAAATCACCTTCGTTGCGTATCAATTTGGATTTTCAAGCTGATTTATCCTTTGTCATTTCATTACATCTGTGCTCTGTGGGTAAACATAAGTAGAGAGAGAGAGGGAGAGCTGGATATTGGTGTATAAAGAGCGAGATTACAACGGCGTAAATTGCTTATGTCCCGTCCCCACCCTGTTTTAATGTCAGTTCTGTGTTTACATTTCGTTTGTAAGTGAATGATGGCCGAATGGATTGTAAGGCAAATACGTACGTGCGTGCGTGCGTGTGTGTGTCATTCTCACTTTGTGGTTGTTGTTATTTTATCCTTTGCATCATTGCCATTATTTTTTTCCGTTCTTTTGCTTCCAGATCCTTAGAATATTTGTTTTTCTTACACAAAGCACTATCTTCGTTTACTGTTGCTGTCGCATTGTTATTGTTCGAACATATTTTTATGTGTCAACAATGTCCTTTCGATTGCACGTCGTTCTCGATTGAGGATGGGGTGGTGGTCTAGTTCGTGGTGGTTGGTCCTGTGTTTCTTTAGCCTTTTGCCACTGTATAGTTTGTTTTCCGGGCACAAGATGGGTGTGAGCCCGTCTTTCATGCCATTTGTTCATATTTATTGATTCGCATATCCGATATAAAAATAGAACAGAACCAATCTACTTACAAAAGGTGGACAAGCAGAGTAATAGCGTAAGGAACATTCGTAAGGATTGCTAATAAAAATATCCATTTATATTTTAATGGGGACTACTTTTGTTAACCCCGGCGAAATCTCTTTTTGCGGGTGCAGGAATATGTTTAAAATATTGCGTTTTAAGGAATATAAAAGAATGGCCGGCAACGTGATACTCACATGGAGCTTCCATGTGATGCTCCAGGGTTAAACAATGAGAAAATCTGAATGATAACTTGAAGGCGAAGTTATTCAATTTGAGAAGTGAATTTGCATACAAATCACGTTTTTCCAGAAGTTATTGGAAATATTTTGAAAAGACTAAATAATGAGCGTGTTTCCCACACGATGGTGAATAACTACTGATTCACGATTGACTTTGTTACCAGTTCTACTCATGGTACAATAAAAAGGTAAGGTTAAGCTACCAGCTGATTACAAATTTCTCCTAAAGGTGAGAATGCATAAAACTCTTTTTTTGAACAAAGGACCAATAACGAACTAAGTCAACCTAAAACTCTTTTGTTTTTCTAAGAAAAAGTCAGCCGATAACTTAAGCCTGTCAAAAGTGTTATGTATTCTTACCTTTACGGAGCCATATGGAGGCATTGGAACCAGTGAGTCAGTACTCCATGAGGGATCATGTGGAGATTGTGGAATAAGCGATTCAGCAGCCCATAAGGAGTAATATGGAGACACTGGAACCAGGGAGTCAGTACTTCATGAGGGATCATATGGAGATACTGGAACCAGTGAGTCAGCAGCCCATAAGGGATCATATGGAGACACTGGAACCAGGGAGTCAGTACACCATGAGGTATCATATGGAGATAGTGAAACAAGTGAGTCAGCAGCCCATAAGGGGTCATATGTAGACACTTGAACCAGAGAGTCAGTAGTTTAGAGTTTTTTTATCCTTTAATCCGCATTTGAGGGACTACTTATTAAATTTCATAACAAGTTGAATTGTATTGTAAAGTCACTTCAAGAAATTTGATTCAATTATGCCCTTCAAACGGTCAATGAAACCGTCACACGTTGCCCGAATGTTGCTCT
The DNA here is from genome assembly GCF_030504385.1 of Musca domestica. Classification (NCBI taxonomy): domain Eukaryota; kingdom Metazoa; phylum Arthropoda; class Insecta; order Diptera; family Muscidae; genus Musca; species Musca domestica. Next base: position 239,859 of record NW_026712262.1, on the reverse strand, counting down.
GCGGTATTTTTCCCCATTCTCGGCGAAGCGCTTGATTGAGCTGATCGACACTTTGGTATTTTTTAGTGTCAACCTTGCTCCAGACACAATAGTCCAACGGATCCGGAGATTTTGGTGGCCATTGTGCGCTGAAAATGAAGCGGGGAACATCATTTTGTAACCACTCTTGGGTGGCGCGTGCTTAGTGCGATGGTGCTGAGTCCTGTTGGAATGTCCAAGGTCTGCGGCCAAGACTTTAATACGCCCTCCAGACTGGAATTATTTTAACAGCTGTCGGACGAGTGGCTTAGAAATGACAGAAGCTGGTTGCAGTTTTTTCATCTCACCCTGTATACGACGACGTGGACCTACATAGGCAACTTTTGTCATAAGCCATTACAGTATTCAAATACGAAACTTGAAAAAAAATCCGGGGAATAATGTAGATAAAATCACAAAAATACCGAATATAGGCATGTACTGATATATGGAGCCTATACGAAGTCCTGGACCTGCATAGAAAATTTTCAGTTATAGACTGTAGTTCCCATTACGAACTGTAAATACGAAATATTAAAAAACTCCGGTGAATGTCGCTAAAATCATCAAAATTCTGAATATTGGGCGGTGCCGTTATTTTCTCAGGTACCCATATTTCATATGGGTATGCATATTTCTTAGGTGCCCATTATAAATTCTAAAAGAACTCCTTTTGTGGATTTTCAGACATTTCCATTGGCTAATGTGGCTAAAATCATCAAAATGCCGAATAAAGGGAGGGGGCTGGGGTGGTACCGTTGTATGGAGGCTATACGATATCGTGGACCGATATAGCTCATCTTCGAATTTGACCTGCCTGCAGGCAAAAGACTGATTTGTGCAAAATGTAGCTTCCTATCTTTATTCGTTTTGACTCTAGCGTGATTACAAAAGACGGACAGGGCTGAATCGTATTAAAGTTGCAGATACGTTCTCTGCCGCTCAACAGAGAAAAAATATAGCAGGCCGGTAATTCTGTTAGCTACACTTGATGTGAAAAATACTTTTAATAACTTAAAGATGAAAATACATAAAACGCTTTTTGACTGGCTAGTCTGGCTTCTGCCTAAAAGAACAATGCGGCGTAGGGTGAGTAAGTATGACTTATGGGCCGAAATTAAACTAAGTCTATGTAACTGCTCCCTATGGTGGACAGATGTAATATATGCCATGAAAACTAATCTCGAAGTCCCTGAATACCTCATGAGAATGAATGGAAGAGTACTCAAATATAATCCGAACGATAACGCAAGAAAATTGCAGATAACATAAGGAGTAGCACAAGTTAAGATGAGAACACATAGAAAAAGTTTTTTACTGGCTTTAGTCATCGGCTGGCTTCTTCGTAAAGGAACTAAGGAGCGGAGGGCGAACAAGTATAGATTATAGGCCGATTTAGACCCCTACCTTTGGAACATCAGCTTTGCTGGAATCTTTAAGTTAGTTATGCCAGAGAGCACTTTTCTAGTGGGATAGGCTAGTCATCCCATTGTCTGGCTGTCATCCAGACAATGGGCACAACATACGAACTACGCAAGCTCAGACTATGGCTAATATCACAAGAATTAGAGCGAGTCATGCACAAACCAGAGCTGGTTTTATTGACTAGACAGTATATTCAGCAGAAGACGATGTAAAAGGTCATAACTCATCTTGGAATACGATGTGACCATAACCTGGCTTTAATGCCGCAATTACGGCCAAGAAAACTACCTTTATCACAGCATAACTGAGCAGATTGATGACAAATGCCGGAGGACTACTTCTTAGCAACAGAAGACTACTAATGGAGACTTTCAATAATATCCTTCTGGGCTAGAACTCTGCACAATAAACAAAAGGCACAAAAACTGCTAAAGGTACAGGGAATGACGGCATTGAGAGTGGCATCGGTATAATAGCAACATCGATACCTTTTGGTTTGGCGTTAGAAGAACGTTTAATCCTATTGGAAGCCAGACATACCCACAATCAAGCTTCATAACTTACCCAAATAAAAGAGGAGACATTTGAAAAAGGCCAGACGAGGTGAAATGGACGGCAACGGTAATCCCGGATATAAAAGCGTGAATTAAACGGAAACATGGTTATGTAAATTACTACGCAACACAGATGCAGATGGGTACTTCCAGAAGTATTTGTTCAATCTTGGTAGAAGAGACGGTCCATTCTGATTGTATAAAGGAACAGCTATATAGATGACGCAGGGCATGCAGCCGATGGATGGGGCTAAAGACAGATATGGAAGAACAAAAAGATACTATCTCAGTTGACAACGTCGTTGCAAAAATGAAAGCTTGGCCGTAATATCTACATTTGTGAACAACTGTCAAAACTCAAAAAGAGGAACAAAGACAATCCTTGTAGTGAATAGCGGAATAAGAAGATGGCCTCAGTGGCCCGGGAGCCATCTCGAAGTAATGCGAAAGCAGTGAAAATACTTTTCCCAACTGCACTGCCAAAAAAAGAGTAAAAAAGCAGTAAATTCGGCCGGGCCGAACTTTGAATACCCTCCACCATTTGAAACGAAGTTGGCGATTTTCAAAAACAATAAAATCCGTTAAAAATTCTGTTTAAATCTTAAAAATACCGAATGTAGCCGTTATATTGGGGTCTATACGAAGACTTTTGTCATCAGCCATTACAATATTCAAATACGAAACTTGAAAAATAAGGTGAATAATATAGCTAAAATAATCAAATACCGAATATAGGGAAGTACCGTTATATCGGGGCTATACGAAGACCTGGACCTGCATGGACAAATTTCTGTCATAATCTTTAGTACCTATTAGGAACTTCAAATACGAAATTTCAAACAATTGCGGTGAATATTGTACCTAAAATCGTTAAAATTCCGAATATAGGATGGGGCCTATACGAAGACCTGGAGCTGCATAGAAAATTTTCTGTCATAGACTGTAGTTCCCATTACAAACTCTAAATTACGAAATTGAAACGACTCCCATGAATAAGGTCCCCAAAATCGTCAAAATATCGAATATAGGTGGGTACCGTTTTATGGGAGCTATATGATATCGTGAACCTATATAGACAATACTCTTCCAGGAGGTAAAGTGCTCAGAAGGAACTCCTTTTGTGGATTTTCGGACAATTTCATTGAAAATTTTAGCTACAACCATCAAAATACCGATATCGTGGACCGATATAGCCCTCTTCGAACTTGACTTGCCTGCATCGTCTTAGAATTTTGCGCTGATCAGTAATATATATACCCTATTATGTCTAAAATTATTATTTCCATGAGTTACAAACGGAATGACAAACTTAATATACCCTCCATGCTATGTATGGTGGAGGGTATACAAATTCTATATTTTTGGCTATGTTTGTACTTTTAATATATTAAAGTCTACACATAACGGTATTTTGGAGATTTGAATGATGACAATGGTATCTACGAACCAAAGCGAATGTAACTTATCATTTAAATTAAATTTTAATTCATAAATTTCATGGTGAAGGGAATGGAAACTTTGGACCCGTCCGAACATAAAGCACTCTTCACTTATATGACTACTTAACAGCAATTATAATTCATGTTCGTATGTTAACTGTACCAAATTATCTACACTTTAAATACCAACTAAAGACTTAAATAAGCCTTTGAAAATAAAATTCCTAATTCCGACACCGCCTACGGGGTTTTGCAATCGGAAATCTTATATTTATCTATTTCCTTTCAAGAGTTCTCTTAATATCCATTCATTAGAGGATTCAATTACTTGTACGGCAACTAGATATCACACTGCGTTAATTGACATTGGATACATTTTTAATTCGTCGACAATGGTTCTCTAATGAGCCTGAACGAATTTTTGTAATTAGAGCAGAGTTAAATGTTATTTATTTTTAGATTAAATAACACTGAGACTTAGGTAAATGATTGAAATTGATTCAAAAGAATTAATACCATAGGTAACTACATATGCATACATGAGTATGCGAACAAAAAAAAACAAACAAAAGATATAGCCGACAGGTTGACAGGGTTCCATAAAAAAAGATTTAGAACACCGAGACTGTGGGATGTCAAAAGGGTCAAATACCAATATAACAATAATCAAAGTACCTAAAGGTGCAAGTACATAAAATGCTTTTTTACTGGCTTAAGTCATCGGCTGGCTTCTTTGTAAAATTACAAAGGAGAGTTGGTATAGTAGTATAAATTATGGGCCTAAGTTGATCTATATCAACTTAAAACTCAGTTGCTCTTTTAGGAAGAAGCCAGCCAATGACTTAAGTCAGTCAAAAATGCCTTCTATGTATTCTCACTTTAAGAAGCCCTTTTGACTTCTATATCTAAATGATTGTCCTTCACATGTTCCATGAGTAAATATACTATTGCTCTCTTCCAGAACCTGCAAATATGTAAAAATGTTAGTATGATAAGCGATTTTTCTTTTATGAAATCGGAAAAAATTGCAAGACCAATAGATTATTGCTGGCCCTGGATCAGAGCGTATGTTATTAGATATTTTCTAAAGAGAGAGAGAGAGACTTTATCGCAAATTGCAGTGTTGTAAGGTGTCAAATGGTGGGCTCCGTCCGGCTAATGTTTTTGTTTACTGATTTTTATACCCTCAGCCATATAGCTACATATATACAATTTGATACGGTCAAAACGTGCCTAGTCGAAATAACGGTTTTAGACCCTAAGACTTTTTGCACCAAATCTGTTTCAGAACATTTGGAGTCCGTCCGTCCGTCCTTCCGTCTGTCTGTCTAGCTGGCTGGTGCGCACGATAACTCTCGAAGGGAGTATCCGATTTGGTCCAAACTTGGTACATTGTAATATTTTTTTCAAACTTAGATCGAGTTCTGAGATGGGCAATATCGGTCCACTCCTTCTGGTACCTCCCCCACAAAAAGTAATTTGGCCATTTGGAACGAATTTGGAATTTAAAAAAAAAACCCTTAAAAATTCTGTTAAAATTTTAAAAATACCGATTAGAGCCGTTATATTGGGGTCTATACGACGTGGACCTACATAGGCATTGTTTGTCAAAAACTATTACAATATTTAAATTCGAAACTTGAAATACACGGTGAATAATGTAGCTAAAATCATCAAAATATCGTATAAAGGGAGGTACCGTTATATCGGAGCTGTGCGAAGACCTTGACCAGCATAGACAATTTTCTGTGCTATAGCATCCATTACGAACTTCAAATACGACATCTCAAACAATTTCGGTGGGTATTGTACCTAAACTCGTCAAAATACCGAATATACGGAGGTACTGATACATGGGGTCAATACGAAGACCTGGACCAACATAGACAATTTTTTGTCACAGACTGTAGTTCCCATTACGAACTCTAAATTCGTAATTTGAAAGAATTCCGGTAAATAATGTCGCTAAAAACATCAAAATATCGAATATCGGGGGGTACGGTGGTATGGGGGATATACGAAGACGTGGACCTGCACAGACAATTTTCTCTCATAGGCTGTAGTATCCATTACGAACTTCAAATACCAAATTTGAAACAATTCCGGTCAATAATGTCGCTATGGACCTACATGGCCCATTTACGAACTTAACCTGCCTACTTGAAAAAAAAAACATGTGTGCAAAATTTTAGCCTTCTATCTCAATTCGTTCGAAATATAGCGTGATTGCAACAGACAGACGGACATCGCTAAATCGACTTAGAATTTTACGCTGATCAAGAATGTATATACTTTGTTGGGTCTGACATGAGTATTTCGAGGAGTTACAAACGGAATGACCAAGTTAATATACCCTCCATAGTATGGTGGAGGGTATAAAATGTCAGAAATAGCATCAAATTTTAGAATAAGTTTAGATTTGTTCGAATTAATCACCTTTGGCACGAATTATGGCCTTCAAACGGCCAATGAAACCGTCACACACTGCCCGAATGTTGCTCTGCGGTATTTTGGCCCATTCCCGGCGATGCGCTTGCTTGAGGTGATCGACACTTTGGTATTTTTTAGTGCCAACCTGGCTTTCCAAAATACTCCAGACACAATAGCCCAACGGATTGGTATCCGGAGATTTTGGTGGCTATTGTGCGCTGGAAATTAAGTGAGGAACCTCATTTTGTAACCATTTTTGGGTGGCGCGTGCTGAGTGCGATGGTGCTGAGTCCGGTTGGAATGTCCAACGTCTGTGGCCAAAATGTTCGCATGTCCAAGGCTTTAATACACCCTCCAGAATATTTTCGTGATAATATTCGGCATTTATACTGATGCCACGGTCGATTAATACGAGCGGAGGGCGACCATCGGCTGTTATGGCGGCCCACACCATCACCATGGCCGGCGCTTGAGTTCAGGTGGCCAACCGAAGTTGCACATTTTCAGCTGACCTCTTTGTCAAGTAAACACGATCATTTTGTTTGTTTACAAACTGCTGGACAACGAATGTTTTCTCATCGGAGACGGAGAAAACCAAATTCGGCAGTTCACCACTTTCGTCCAAGCGAAGCAACTCTTTAGCTCTTTGGAGTCTATTTTCTTTCCGCTTCGGTGTAAGTTCTTGCACTTTTAAGAATTTCAATGACTTCACCCGAGCTAATTTTTCAATATTTGCCGAATGGAATGGAATTGCGATATGTCCAGCTCACGAGCCATTTTTCGGTCACTGCGACGAGGGTTTCGATCAAGTCGCTTCTTTGCTTTTCGGACCATTTCTGCTGATTTTGCTGTTTTCTTCCGCCCACTTCCTTGGCGTCGGGCTACGCTACCAGTATCACGGTAATGAGCGATGGTACGATGCTCCAACGATAGCTAACTTTGGTTTTCCAGCCAAATATAAAGAAATCACACATTCACGCTTGAATTCCATCACGAATAACTTTTTTTCTGGAAAAATCTCACAAACGCTAGAAAACAATATAATGAGCTGTCACTGGAATAATTTTAACAGCTGTCGAACGAGTGGCTTAGAAATGACAGCAGTCTAAAGTTGGTGGCAGTTTTTTCCTCTCACCCTGTATATATGAAAAATTTCATCCCGTTTGTTATAGAGGCATAACATTCATCGTAAATCCCATACAGTATACATACATTTTTGATCAGCATAACATTCTAAGCCTGTCGGTTGAAATCACCATACAGCTTTGACACAAGTGTGTCTAGGATGGTTGCTATTGAAAATGAGAAAAATCTGTCTTACTCCCCACATCTACGCATCAAGACTAGCCTTTAAAATGTCAAGATAAAAGGTCAAATTATTTCACTAATGCAATGATGAATCAGTCATTTAATTATCAGACCCACTAACCCTTGTTTCATTGGTTTTGCTAAAAGACATGCATGCAAAATAACAAATACTGCGCATTGTTAAAATGTGGAGGAAACTACATACCCATACATAAAATTAAACAAAAAACCAGTAAGAAAATGTCAAAGTCGGGCAGGGACGACTATATGATATCCTACACTACTATGCCTTTTTAGTAGATCTCCCGTAACAAAAGAATTTATTTAAAGCAGATCATGCACACAATTAACCCGACATCGGTTGAGGATATATGGGTGTTATATCTAAATCTGATCTGATTATCACCAATTTCAGTAGAGTTCGTCCTTGGGGCAAACAAATATTGTTTGGAAAAATTCATCTCAATCGGATAATAAATGCGACCTAAATTTTGTTAACAAAAATACATGTACAGACGGACTGGTATGCATAAATCGACTCGGGAATTGATTCTATTAAGATCCTCAAAATTTCCTTCTCCCTGTTACAAACAAATGCACAAAGACATAATACCCTTATCACTATGTGGTGTAGGGACGACTATATGATATCCTACACTACTATGCCTTTTTAGTAGATCTCCCGTAACAAAAGAATTTATTTAAAGCAGATCATGCACACAATTAACCCGAAATCGGTTGAGGATATATGGGTGTTATATCTAAATCTGATCTGATTATCACCAATTTCAGTAGAGTTCGTCCTTGGGGCAAACAAATATTGTTTGGAAAAATTCATCTCAATCGGATAATAAATGCGACCTAAATTTTGTTAACAAAAATACATGTACAGACGGACTGGTATGCATAAATCGACTCGGGAATTGATTCTATTAAGATCCTCAAAATTTCCTTCTCCCTGTTACAAACAAATGCACAAAGACATAATACCCTTATCACTATGTGGTGTAGGGACGACTATATGATATCCTACACTACTATGCCTTTTTAGTAGATCTCCCGTAACAAAAGAATTTATTTAAAGCAGATCATGCACACAATTAACCCGAAATCGGTTGAGGATATATGGGTGTTATATCTAAATCTGATCTGATTATCACCAATTTCAGTAGAGTTCGTCCTTGGGGCAAACAAATATTGTTTGGAAAAATTCATCTCAATCGGATAATAAATGCGACCTAAATTTTGTTAACAAAAATACATGTACAGACGGACTGGTATGCATAAATCGACTCGGGAATTGATTCTATTAAGATCCTCAAAATTTCCTTCTCCCTGTTACAAACAAATGCACAAAGACATAATACCCTTATCACTATGTGGTGTAGGGTATAACTATTTTTACTCCACATTCCTCTTTAATGAATTTAATTTTATTTTCATGGGTATCCATCGACACACGGTATTTTTAGGTAGCACTTATTTTAATTTAGTGCCAGTAATTTTAAAATTAGACGCTGTGACAACCTGACTACCGCTAAAATTAATAAAAATATTCTATTTGTTTATGACGAACTTTGTGACGTCAACAAAATAATTGCCTTTTCTGTCATTCTAAAATAAGCCAATACATTGTATTTTCAAAACAAAAAAGGTTAATGGATGATGAACTAATATTATTTATAAATGAATTAAATTATAGAGACACATACGTACATACATACATACGCACATATTTAAATGTGGAAATTGATTAACTGAAATTGAAATGTAACTATTTTAATGGAATCCGTGGTTGATGATGACAGTTGATATCAGACTAAAATTATTTTGTTGATATACGTATTCAGGACGATTTGCCGACAATTCAATGATGGGTGGCGAGCAGGGATTTAAACAAATGAGTTTGGAATTTTTATACCCTCCACCATAGTATGGAGGGTATATCAAGTTTGTCATTCCGTTTGTAACACCTCGAAATAAACACTTTAAACCCCACAAAGTGTATATATTCTTGATCAGCATAAAATTCTATGTCGATCTAGCAATGTTCGTTCGTCTGTTCATCTGTCCGTCTGTGGAAATCACTCTAGCTTTCGAATGAATTGAAGTAGATTGATAAAATTTTACTCAAATGTATATTATGTATGCAGGACTTTTGGTATTGAAAATGGGCCATGTAGGTCCACGTCATCGTATAGCCCCCATATAAGGGTACCTCCCGATATTCGGTATTTGGATGATTTTAGAGACATTATTCATCGAAAATGTTTCAAATTTGTTATTTGAAGTTCCTAATGGATACTACAGTCTATAGCAGAAGATTTTCCGTGCAGGTCCACGTCTTCGTATAGCCCCCATAGAACGGTACGCCCCGATATTCGGTATCTTGATGATTTTTGTTGCATTATTTACCGGAATTGTTTCAAATTTGGCATTTGAAGTTCGTAATAGATACTACAGCCTAAGACAAAAAGTGAGCCATGTAGGTAAACGTCTTCTTCGTACAGCCCCCATAGAACGGTACCCTCCGATATTCGGTATTTTGTTGTTTTTAGCGACCTTATTTACCGGAATTCTTTCAAAACTGGTATTTAAAATTCGTAATGAATACTACAGCCTATGAAAGAAAATTACCTGTGGAGGTCCACGTCTTCGTATAGCCCCCATAGAACGGTACCTCACGATATTCGATACTTTGTTGATTTTAGCGACATTATTCAGCGGAATTGTTTCAAATTTGGTATTTGAAGTTTGTAATAGATACTACAACCTAAGACAGAAAATGAGCTATGTAGGTCCACGTCGTCGTATAGCCCTCATATAACGGTACCTCCCGATATTCGGCATTTTGATGATTTTAGCGACATTATTCACCGGAATTGTTTCAAATTTGGTATTTGATGTTCGAAATGGATACTACAGCCTAAGACATTAGACTGTCTGTGCAGGTTCACGTTTTGGTAAAGCCCCCATATAATAGAACCTCACGATATTCGGCATTTTAATGATTTTAGCGACATTATTCACCAGAATTCTTTCAAATTTAGTATTTGAAGTTCGTAATGGATACTACAGCCTAAGACAGAAAGTGAGCCATGTAGTTCCACGTCTTAGTATAGCCCCCATAGAACGGTACCTCACGATATTCGGCATTTTGATGATTTTAGCGACATTATTCACCAGAATTGTTTCAAATTAGGTATTTGAAGTTCGTAATAGATACTACAGTCTAAGGCAAAAAATTGTCTGTGCAGGTCCACGTTTTGGTAAAGCCTCCATATAATAGAACCTCCCGATATTCGGTATTTTGATGATTTTAGTGGTATTATTTACCGGAATTGTTTCAAATTTGGTATTTGAAGTTTGTAATGGATACTACAGCCCGAGACAGAAAGTGAGCCATGTAGGTCCACGTCTTCGTATAGCCCCTATAGAACGGTACCCTCCGATATTCGGTATTTTGATGATTCTAACGACATTATTCACCGGAATTATTTAAAATTTTGTATTTGAAGTTCGTAATGGATACCACAGCTTAAGACAGAAAATTGTCTGTGCAGGTCCTATTCCCCGCTATTCCGCTATTCGGTATTTTGATTTTATTTATTTAAACCGATTTTTGTTAAGTTTCGCATTTGAATATTGTAATGGCTTGTGACAAATGTTACCTATGCAGGTCCCTGGTATAGACCCTAATATAACAGGAACATTCGGTATTTTTAAGATTTTAACAGAATTTTGAAGGGATTTAATTGTTTTTGAGAATTGCCAAATTTGTTGCAAATGGTGGAGGGTATTCAAAGTTCGACCCGGCCGAACTTACAGCTTTTTTACTTGTTTTTTAGTAATCTTTATGGCTATTTTCTTCAGAGTAAGTATTGACCGAAAACGAGTACTTTCATCCCAAACACAAATTACTACCAACAAAAGTAGATTTCAGATTATTTTTGACCAATTTGTATTTATATTATTTTTGTGGGCTTTTTTGGATTCGAATTTGTTTGTTTGGAATTTAAATTCCATTTCTTCAATTTATACTAAATTTAAACATTCGCTAATATTTTTGAGATTAACGTTTTATCGTTTGATTTAATTCTGAACGAATGTTCACTTTGCCTTTTCGCATTCAATGCATTGCTTTGCCATGTCATGCCCTGACCTGCCACCGCAAAAATGTCGCTGTAACCAATTAAAGTAAATATTTAATGGACGACAGAAAAAAGATGCGAAAGGAAGATACCTTAGGGTCCTGTCACAAACTATTAACGTAAATGTCAACTGCTGAAGTTCAATTCAGCTCAACTCGGTGCAGTTCGGTTCATTTGTGTAAGCTGTTGCAGTTTGTTTACAATGCAGCTTCAAAAGGACAACATGGGAGAATGGGAGTTGAATGAGTGGTGGTTGGTTAGCCACAAAGCCACTGACAACACTGACGGCTGGTCACCAGAATGAAAATGCAATGTAATAAAATGTGTATTCCCAGAACATAAAACGCCATGAGAATGTGTTAATAGAGTGGTAATGAAAATACATTAGGGTGTAATTTTATGATAGAGTCGCATAATGGAGTCCCCAAATCCACAGAATCTGAGAATATGGGGTTGTCGGAATTAACGACTTAGTCGAGTGTTCTTTACTTAACAACGACAATGAACCTCCTTTTAAAGCAGGGGCGACTGGATGAAAATATATTTTTATACCCTCCAAATTGGAAAGAAGGGTATATTAACTTTGTCATTCCGTTTTTAACATCCCTAAATATTCGTCGTAGACCCCATAAAGTATATATATTCATAATCAGCATAAAATTCTAAGTCGATTTAACGATGCCCGTCTGTCTGTCCGTATGTCGCTCTGTCTGTTGAAATCTCGTTACAGCCCACATTATTTAACGTAGATCGTCAAAGGATGGTTGGTATTGAAAATCAGATATATCGGTCAAGGTTTTGGAATAACCTCCATATAACAGAACCTCCCGATATTCGGTATTTTGATGATTTTTGCCACATTTCTAAGGATTTGTCTGAAATTGGTATTTGTAGGTCATAACGGGTCCCTGTACGTGTGGCAAAACATTGAATGTATAGGTCCATGTTTTGGTAAAGCCCCCATATAATAGAACCTCTCGAAATTCGGTATTTTGATGATTTTTGCGACATTTTTTCAAGGATTTCTCTAAAAATTGGTATTTGTTGGTCATAACGGGTTGTGGCTGCGGTGGCGAAACATTGCATGTATAGGTCCACGATTTGGTATAGCCCCCATATAACGGTACCCCCGATTTTTGGTATTTTGATGATTTTTGCCACATTTGTTTACGGATTTGTCTAAAAATTGGAATTAGTTGGTCAAAATAGGTTCTAGCTACGTTGTCAAACATTGTATGTATAGGTCCACGTTTTGTATAGCCCTATATAGCAGTACCTCCCGATATTTGATATTTTGATGGTTTTTGACACATTTTCCTATGAATGTGTCTAAAAATTGGTATTTGTGGGTCATAATTGATTCTAATGCTTCCATTACCCTAATATGGAGGAACTTAAAGTTTTTCACTTGTCTTACCTAACCTAACCTAGAAGAAATACGGTCCAATGATGCCACCATCCCATAAACCGGTTAAAAAGTTTTAAAATGGTACTAAAAGGTCCCTGTTGGGGGTAGAATTGTGACAAAGAGGTGATTTTGGAAATGTGTACTTCATGGGCACGAAAAGTACTAAATAGTACTATATTTGGTAAAATATTGTATTTGGTGATCGAATGTTACTTGACATCTGAAATTTGGTGCTGAGGTCGCTGCTCATGTGTAGGCTTCACATATGAAAGTGGTCCTGGAAGAGTGTATTATAAATGTACGAGAAGTACTAAATTTGGTCTTGGTTGAGGGGATAGAGATACAATTCGGAAATTTGATTTTTAGATTGCTGATGGTATCTGTGATTTATCGGTGGCATCTGAGATTTATCGGTGGTTTGGAAATTCATCCTATATTTGTACGAAGAGTACTAAATTCTACTATATTTGATCTTGATTGAAGGGAATATAAGAGTCAGTGATAGATGTACCAAAGGGTTTTTGGAAATTCGAACTTTAAGGCCACGAAATGGTACTAAACTTTTAAAATGTTACCATTTGGTATTATGTGAACGGAAATTTGGTTAGGGAATCAATGTCGGAAAGTAAGTTATTATAAGAAGGTGGTATTGGAAGTGTGTACTAAGGGTGAAAACTGTACTAAATAGTACTGAAATAAGTGGGTGAACGAGCGAAGTTGGAATTTTGAAATTTTATATTGAAGTCTCTGTTGGTGGTAGATTTGTGGTACAGTGGTGAAAGTGTAAGCTATAAGTACTCGAAAAGTACTAAATAGTACTATATTTGGTACAATTTGGTATTGGGTGAACAGATAATGCTTGAAATCTGAAATTTGGTATTAGGGTCGCTGTTCAAGTGTAGTCTTGATATATGGAAGTGGTTTTGGTAGTGTGTATTATAATTGTACGAAAAGTAATAAATGGTACTATGTTTGATCTTAGTTGAAGGGATAGATATACTATTCTGAAATTTAACATTTACTTTACTTTGGAATTGGAGTCACTGATAGAGTGCAGGATAGGTGTACCAATGGGTTTTGGAAAATTCAAACTTTAAGGTCACGAAAAGTTTTTGAAAATTCAAACTTTAAAGTCACGAAAAGTTCTTGAATGGTACTAAACTTCTATAATGGTACCCTTTGTTATTTATTATTATGTGATCGGATAGAGATGAAAACTTGACAACTGGTATGAAATCAAGGTTGGAAAGTAAATTTGATGTATGAAGGTGGTTTTGGAAATATGTACAAAGAGTGCGAATAGTACTAAATGGTACTAAATTTGGAATAGTATGGTTTAGGGTGAACGGATGAAGCTGGAATTTTGAAATCTTGCATTGGTGTCCCAGTTGGTTGTAGGTTTGTGATAAAGAGGAGGTTTTTGAAATGTGCACGAAAAGTACTAAATAGTACTGAATTAGAAATTGGGTGAGCAGATAGTGTTTTAAATCTGAAATTTTATATTAGCGTCGCTCTTCATGTGTAGCCATGACATTGGGATTGGGTGGTGATTTTGGTAATGCGTCCTACAAGAAAGTACTGAGTGGTACTATATTTAGTATTGGCTGAGGTAATAGAGCTGAAACCGTGAAATTTTATACTGTCATAATTGTTGGTGTCTGGCATTGAGATATGGAACGGTTTTGCAGATGAGTACTAAAATTGTACGAAAAGTACTAAATGTTACTAAATTTGGTGTTAAGTGAATGTATAGAGCTGAAATTGCGAAATTTGATATTGAGGTCTCTGTTGGTATCTAATGTTGAGATTTGGTGGTGGTTTTGCAAATGCGTCCTGTTTTTGCAAGAAAAGTACTTAATGATAGTAAATGGTACTAAATTTTGATACTGGGTGAAGAAATAGGCCTGGAATCCTCAAGTTTGAAGTTGAGGTCTCCTATATTGAAATTATACATTTGTAATAAAATTGACAATTTTCACAAAAAATAAGCTGGATAAGTTATTTTTGTCATAGGCTGTAGTAACAATTCCAAAATTCAAATACGAAATTCGAAACAATTCCGGTGAATAATGTCTCTGATATCATCAAAATATCTGAGACATGGACCCGCATAGACAATTTTCCGTCATAAGTGGTAGTACCCATTATGAACTTCAAATACGAAATTTTACGCAATTTCGGTGAATAAAGTCTCGCGGTAGCGTGAAATGGGTAAAGTCCTCAGAAGGAACTCCTTGTGTGGATTGTAGGCCAATTCCATTGAAAATGTGGCCAAAATCAGTAAAATATCCAATATCGGGGGCACCATTATATGGGGGCTATATGATATCGTGGAAATATATAGACAATTATATTTCAGGGCGTATAGTTCTCACAGAGAACTCCTTGTGTAGAATTTTAGACAATTCCAGTAAAAAATGTGACTAAAATCATCAAAATACTGAAAATCGAGAGGTACAGTTATATGGGGGGTATACGATATCGTTGACCTATATAGCCCATCTTCGAACTTGACCTGCCTGCAGACAAAAGACAGATCGGTGCAAAATTGCAGTTTCCTATCTTTATTCGTTATGACTCTGACGTGATTACAACAGACGAACAGGGCTAAATCGTCTTAGAATTTTACGATGATCCAGAACTGGCTTACATTGGTTATTTCTTTTACAGACCACCCTATGTCGGGCTACACAGTTAAATCATTGGTTCCCTTTTATTGCTCTATTAGAAGATTTCTTTGTTCATCGGTATTCACACTCCAGCGTAAACCCTATTCGTTTGATGACGAACGCTTGCACGATACGCCAGCGACACGAACCTTTATGTCACACCGCCAACATACATACATCTATTTCTTGTTACATTTAACATCATTGTGTGCGGCTAACGAATCGAATCGGTTCTGTTCTGTCCTATGTTGTTGTTTTTGTTGTTGTTGCTGTTGTATAGGTTCCATTTAAGCGTAATATTGGGTCTGGGTTAGTAGGTGAAACGAATGAAACGTCATATTTTTCTTTCTTTTTTTGTGTGTTTTGTAGTCGGTTTTCTGTCACTTTCAGTGGTGTCAGTGGCAGTTGGTGCACTTTAACGACCAAAACAACACCAATGTGAATGTGAACGAGGATGTGTATGTAGATGTGCTACACCAATTCGGCTTGTGTAGTTGTGTTGTAGTGGTAATAAGTTCCGTAGTTCAAAATCATATTCCATGCACGAATTGTTGAGAAAGACTGAGTGGTAGATCCGATTGTTATTCGAATAGACAATCATCACCCGCACATGTGATTTTCTCGTTGTTGTAGTTGTTGTTGTCACTGTTTGTATCTGTTCGTAAAATATTGTCTCGAGAGTACAGTGGGGGGAATAGTGCGAATATTTTGTATATCCTACACCACATAGTGGTAAGGATATTATATCTATGTGCATTTGTTTGGAGAAGGAAGCGATATAGACCCATAGGATCTTCATAGATCTTTCTGAGTCGATTTATGCATATCAGTCCGTCTGTCCGTCCATGTATTTATTATCCGATTGAGATGAAATTTTCCAAACAATTTTTTTTTTGGCACAAGGACGAGCCCTATTGAAATTTTTGATAATCGGTTAAAATTGTGATATAACTCCCATATATATCTTCAACCGATTTCGGGTTAATTGTTAAAATGCTTAATATAAATCCAAATGACCTGAATTTTGGCACATCCAAACGAATTCAGTCTAGAATTCAGTCAAAATGAAAATCGGTTCAGACATAGCTATAGCTCCCATATATATGTTTTATCCGATTTGGTGTTTGAGTCCCCCACATTCGTAATATGCATTCGACAACAATGATACTGGGTACCAGATATCTTCTATAGCTCGGAAATACCTATGCTAAATTTTATAAAGATCGGCTAAGATTTGGATATAGCTCTTAATCCGATTTCAGGTTTATTGTGCAAATAATGGCTAATATTAGCACAAATGGAGTGAATTTTGGGACGAACGTTTCCATTTTGTAGAACTCGGTTCCGATATATATTTTTTATATAATCCTTCTTACGGGAGCTCTACTAAACATGCATTGTTGTGTAGGATATCATATATTCGGTCCCGCCTGACTTTTGACTTTTCCTTACTGGTTTTGGATTTAATTATTTATGAATTAATTAAAAATTAGTGGTTCATATTTTTGTTTGGGCGCCATTTGTATAATTCGCCGTTGCGTTCAGAAATACTCATTTTCGTCAAAACTTTTATTTGAAACTATTCACATAAAATTAGTAGAATTTTGCCCAGTAACGTACATCTTTGGTTGGGCGCCATTTACATTAAAGTCGTCTCAACAATGTATCACGGCAAGGCACATCTTTTACGCAGGGGTAAAGTAAAGTAGAATCAACCTTTCCTACAATCCCTATAAAGCCGAAAGCTAGAGGAATCTTCTAGTTATGGACAGGGTGATTTTTAGCAATTATCTTTTTGGCAAGACTGATTTAGTCATGGAGTGAAGTATTGCAAAAGTTGCCCATGCATCCAGAAAATGTCACAGTTTAGAGCATTTTATGGGCTGGTGGCATCATTGGGCCGTACTTTTTCAAAGATGCTGTGAATCGTAACGTAACTGTGAATTATGAGCTCTAGCGTTGATCAAACTTTTTTTGCCCAAATTCCAAGACCTTGACTTACATGACATGTATTTTCAACAAGACGATAATATGTGGTGGTTGTGGGCTTTACCGAATTTAAACTATACCGAATTTAAACTATGTGTTAAAGCTCCTAACCACGCAGACTAGTCCGCTTCAATTGGCGCATTGGAAGGCAATATTGAAGCATTTATTCGTGAGATAGCTGGAAATGAGGAGTATGCCAAAATTGGACTGAGCGGATGGACCATTTGGAAAGGTTTTTATGGAAAGAAAAAAAAAATAAGTAAAAAAGCTGTAAGTTCCGGGCCGGCCGGGTCGAACTTTTAATACCCTCCACAATTTGGTACAAATTTGGCAATTTCCAAAAAAAAAAAAAATAAAATTCGTTAAAAATTCTGTTAAAATCTTAAAAATACCGAATGCCATTTTCTGACCTGCACAGACAATTTTTTGTCGTCTGTGCAGGTCCATACCGTTGTATGGGGGCTATATGATAACTTGGACCTACTTGGCCCATTTACGAACTTAACCTGCCTACTGGCAAAATATACATGTCTGCAAAATTTTAGCCTTCTATCTCAATTTGTTCGAAAGATAGCGTGATTGCAACAGACAGAAGGACATGGCTAGATCGTCTTAGAATTTTACGCTGATCAAGAATATATATACTTTCTTGGGTCTGACATGAGTATTTCGAGGAGTTACAAACGGAATGACAAAATTAATATACCCTCCATAGTATGGTGGAGGGTATAAAAACAAAAAATATATGCCAACTTTTTTCGATTTATCTAATTGCTCTTTCAAATGTTCGTAGTACTCAAATTAAGTTTCTAATGAAAGAAAAACTTACTACGCCCACTTTCTATATATAAAAATAAGTTGCATTCTGTTAGTCATCGATGTCCTCTGAAATGCGTGAACCGATTTGTTTTCTGCCAAATTCATATGAGAAGTGACGTCGATACCAAGGTTTATATGTCTGTGAATGTGTACTGATTTATAAGTTACAGCCATTTATTTCAAAACATGTATTTTTGTAAATATTTTGGTGAACCTATGCATTTTACGTATATAGTCCCTGGCAATATCAAACGCGAAAGGGCATATTTTTGTGAAACAAATTAACCCTAAGTCGAGTCCTTATTGGATACTTTAAGGTCCTTTTTTAAAAGAAGCTATAAATAGTAACAAGAGCTGTTCGAGATGCTATAAGCTATGGCTACCTATTTCTTTTGTTAAAAGACTTATTTCGAAATGTTAATGTACGTTGACCTTTACAAACCATTTTCTGTCCGTAGGATATGGTACCCATTACGAACTTTCTAAATCTAATTCGACACAATTTTATAGAAATATCTGGCCAAAATCATACAAATAGCGAACGTTGGGAAGTTAAACAATTTTCTATCAGAGGAATAACTACTTGAAAACTACTTGGAAAAAATGTGGCTCAAATCATCAATATACCCGGTATCACCCATATATTACCGTATTAAGTTCGTCATTCCGTTTGTAATTCATCGAAATAATAATTTTAGACATAAAAAGCAAAATATCAGCTAAGTTCGGCCGGGCCGAACCTTTAATGTTCTCCACCATTTGGAAAAAAACTTGAAAAGTTTCAAAAAAATTCCGAAAACTACCACTTAAATGAAACCGTTATATGGGGACTATACGAAGAGGTGGACCTACATACGAAAATTTTGTCATAGGCTTGTAATACCCATTACGAACTTCCAATACGAAAGTTGAAATAATTTCGGTAAATAATGTCGCAAAAATCATAAAAATACCGAGTATTGGGAGGTACCGTCACACGGGGCTATACGAAAACGTGGACCTGCAAATTTTTTGCCATAGGTTGTAATGCCCATTCGTCCAATACGAAATTTGAAATAACTTTGGTAAATAACGTCGCTAAAATCATGAAAATTCGGTATTTCGGGAAGTATCATTATATCGTGGACCGATATAGCCCATTTTCGAACTTGACCTGCCTTTGATCCACATTTTTTTAAGGAATTGTCTGAAATTCTACACAAGGAGTTCATTGTGATGACTTTACCCTCTAGAAGAGAATTGTCTATATAGGTCCACGATATTGTATAAGCCCGATATAACGGTACCTATATTCCATAATTTGATGATTTTAGCTATTTTTTCAATAGAGTTGTCTAAAAATACATTCTGAAAGTTCTTTCTAAGTACTTTACTCCCTGGAAGAGAAATGTCTATATAGGTTCACGATATAGTATAGCCCACATACAACGGTACCCCCCGATGTTCCATATTTTTACGATTTTAGAGACATTATTCACCAGAATTGTTTAAAATTTCGTATGTAGGATTTGTACTTCAGGGTACTTCAGCCTGTGACAAGAATTGCGTACGCAGGTCCAGGTCTTCGTATAGCCTACATACAACGGCACCTCCCAATATTCGGTATTTTGATGATTTAAGCGACATCATTTACCGGAGTTGTTTGAAATTTCGTATTTAGAGTTTGTGATGGAAACTATAGTCTATGACAGAAAATTGTCTACGCAGGTCCAGGTCTTCGTATAGGCCCCGTATATCAGTATTTGACGATTTTAAGTACAATATTCGCCGAAATTGTTTGTATTTGAAGTTCCTAAGAGTTCCTTCTGAGTACTTTATCCCCTGGAAGGGTATTGTCTATTTAGGTACACGATATCGAATATCCCCCATATAATGATACCTCCCTATAGTAGGTATTTTGATGATTTTAACTACATTTTTCAATAGATTTTTATCTCAAATTTCTAAGCACTTTACCCCCTGGAAGAGATATGTTTATATATAGTCCATACATCGTATAGCCCACATACGACGATACCCCCGATATTCAATATTTTCACGATTTTAAGGACATTATTCACCGGAGTTGTTTGAAATTTCGTATTTGAAGTTCCTAATAGGTACTACAGTCTGTGACAGAAAATTGTCCAGGCCTTCGTATAGCCTCGATATAACGGTACCTCCGATATTCTGTATTTTGATTATTTTAGCTACATTATTCACCGGATTTTTTTTCAAGTTTCGTATTTGAATATTGTAATGGCTTATGACAAAGGTTGCCAATGCAGGTCCAAGTCTTCCTATAGTCCCCAATATAATGGCTATATTCGCTATTTTTAAGATTTTAACAGAATTTTATTTATTATTATTATTTTTTTTTTTTTTTGAAATTTCCAAATTCGTTCCAAATGGTGGAGGGTATTCAAAGTTCGGCCCGGCCGAATTTACTGCAAAACTTTTCATTTCAAGACAAATTTAGTTCACACATAAAGGTTCACTTCATAGGAGCCACTTACCGATTTTCTTAAAAAAAAAAACAAGTAAGCAAAGGCTACAGTCGAGCGGGGCCGACCGTTGAATACCCTACAACACTATAATAAACCATACAGTTTTTATAGGCGAAATACTCGACAGAATTCCACAAGATATTGTGACAAATAATAAATCAGGTTTCGTTCTCTAATTTTCGAATAATAGAAACTTGAACTAATTTGCTCATTTCCAATTTATAGGTAGATGTTGCACGTAAATGGTCTTCCTAGATCTGGAACCAATATTTACCAAAGACCTATAATCTCTCAGAAGTGGCAAAAGATTAACATTTATTATTTGTTTTTGACTAAAACGCATCTATATGAGATACAGACATTTGACTATATTCTTCAACGAAATCAGCGTTAACGAAATAGTCGGAAGTGTGTCTTTCCTGTATTTGTGAATTTTCCAAAAAGTCACTGGAATGGACATTTTCGTATTTTGTCTACAAAAGTTGGCAAACGATTTCACACATTGAATATTTTTGGAGGGTCATCCGAAACTGCTTGGCTTTCGCAATGTGCGGTAACCCCCATTCAAATGTGCGTGAGGATCGGGCGATAATTACGACTTGCCGACAATTTTGCGGTTTTTTGGTCCATTTCAACCCTTAAATATATGTCGATCATCTCCAAAAAGAGTAGGCTTCTATTCTGACCCTCATCTTATCCCATGCAAAATTTCGTAAGGATCGGGCCATAAATGAGATCTGTATATGATATCCTAATATCCTAACTACTTAGTTTTGTTAGCTGTAGAAATATTACCAAATGTTTAATTCAAAATGAAAATATGCCAAAAATATGACAAAATTGAAAAAATATGAGAAAATTTTACATAATCAATATTTTCATCTTTAGAGAGATATTTTTATGCGATTTTTTAGACGTTTTTTCTTTCCTGCCAAGAGGCCATTCTGAATTAATGAGAACTGTCGAAATCAGTTCAGCCGTTCTCCACATATAAGAGATCTTTCAAGCATATCTTCTTTGATAGACATATATATCGTACAAATTTTGCTATATATCCGATTTGTTGGATAATAACATCAATGTAAAGGTCAGAAGTAACCTTGTGATGGCTTTGTGATTTCGCCGGGATTTAAAATATTCACGGTTTAATGAAAAATTTTGATTTTTTTCAACACAAAAGATATGGTCTATTTTACCCGCTAAATATTATCCGATGACCACCCAAATTAGTAGGCTTCTTCCCCGCCCTAAACTCTATCTACATGCGAAATTTCGCGTCGATTGGTCTATAATTGCGACCTGTATAGCTACTGCAAAATTCGACATTTTTTCAGTATTTGGTCCATTTCAACCCCTAAACATTTGGCGATCATCTCCAAAAGCAATAGGGTTCTATTCTGGTCCAAGCCCCACCTACATTCTAAGTTTCGTGAAGATCGGGCCATAATTGCGACCTATAGAGTGATTACAAATTAACATGGACAGACGGACGGACGGACATACATAGCTAGATCGACTCAGCTCGGCGAGCTAGGAAGATCCATATATACTTTCCTATGTGGGAAACCAATATTTCGAGGTGTTACATAATTTTTGGCCCAATCAAACTTATAATACCCCCAACACATAGTATTGTAGGGTATAAAAACAATTGAAATCTCGAAATGTTATTTGTCGAAAAAAATAATAACAAAAAAAAAATTCAGAATTTTCTCCAGATCAATAATGATTTCGAAACACGTCCAGTCAGTCTTTGCCCCAGGCAATACTAGGGGTCCTCTACAATAATATGCCGAAAGAAAGTCCTTAAGCGGTAAGTCTTGGTTATCGGTATCGGTTCATATTTGGCAATTTTTTTGTCTAAATGTCTCTCTCTCTCGGCCAATGTCACCCACTGTTCATAGACGTCAACAACATAGAAAACCGTCCTCCCTACCACTCACAGCCACTGCATTCCATGGCATTACTGGCTGTCATTGTTGTAGCTGATGGAGAACTCCTAGTTGAAATACTTCTCGTATTCCCTAACTGAGGCGTGTGCGTATGTGTGTGTGTAGTCAAGAGTGTGTATGGGTGTGTGTGCGGATGTGTGTGTGTCCATGTGTATGAATGAAGTATGAACGAGAGCCACTACTGACGCTTTTGCACTTGATTTCACCATAAAGCACGTTCAGTCCTTTCGAGCCGTTACAAGAGAACACAACACTGAAAGAGAATAGTCGCAACGACAGACAGCCGATTGTAAACGACAAAAAAAAACAAAAACACAGAAGGAAACAGCAACAAAAGTAGTATCAGCAACATTAAATTATATATCCTGAATGAAGGTAGAATTCAAAGAATTCTGAATTGTAGTGACAAAATTCGTCGGGTTTCTATTCTTGAATTTCAAACGCAGTAGCAGCAACAACAACGACAAGAGTAACTTTTGATTAAAGTAAAAAGTTTTGTGAAATACGTCAAAAGTGGATTAAATTTTAAGTAACAAAGTTCTCACTCATTGCCTCTCGCTTGCTCGCTCACTCGTTCTCTTTCTCTGGAGGAGCCCCTCTAATCCCAAACAGATGTGTTTTGGTCCTACCTAAACTTAAACAGAACGTTTTTCGGCCCACCAGTAGAAGAGGAAGAAGAATTATTTTTGTAATTAACTTCGTGTTTTTTTCTTTCGTTTCTCGTTGGATACGAAAATACCCAATCGGTAAAAATACTCTTGGAGTTCTCACACAAACCGAACACCCACACAAACACAAAAAACAACCAAACACTCGCCTGGAATTCAATGTTAACAACATTCATTTAATGGCTGAAAGTGAAAACATCCTGTGATCCGTTCAATTAAAAATAGAACAACGACAGTAGCGACAGAGTGTGAGCGAGGAAGGAAGGAAGGCGCCGACAAAACCTATATGCCAACCTATGCCAACCTCCCCCACCATTAATTCATCTTTAAGGCGATTATTAAGTGATTTAAGGATTTAAGAAGCTTTAAAAGCACTACAACTTCTCAAGTAAATTGAAAATTAATTGCTTTGCTGCAACAAACTAAAGTGAAACCGAGTAACCGGAGGGCAAACGATTAAACGTTAAATGTGAAAAGAATATTCGAATTACTACAAAATCGTAACAGAAAGTTCCCAAATTACTTAAAGTACGCCGTCCGACCGAAAAAAAAAGTGTTTTTACTTATATTAAACCTTTTTAAAGTGCGAAGTTGACTGTGTGTTTTGCAGGCAACAACAGGAAAGGGAGAGAAGAGAAAAACCAAAAAAAAAAAACTACTAAATATTTTTTTTCGGCATCAACTTACAGCAGCGGAAGTTTCATGTAAGTAGCAAAAAAAAAAAAATACGAGAAAAAAATACGAAGGCAGAGAGTGGTTTGTGGTCTCTTGTTTAAAATATTTGAAATTCCTCCAAAGATTATTAACATTCCTGAAATTGTGAAAAGCTGAAGCAATGCTCAAAAGAATGTTTTAAATCCAAAAGGATATACTGGGTTACCGAAAAGCAAAAATATTTAAAGTTAGTGTAAATGTCAGCGTCAACCCACGTAAGCTTTAAACTATGATAATTTTTCGTAGAAAATTCGTATGTATATGTTTTTTGCGGTGTCCAAAGTATGAGATTTTGAAATGTATTTATAATTTTAGTTTGGCACTGAATTTGAGTAACACTTTGCTATAATTTAAAATGATTAATGTTTTTAAGAAACAGACTCGACCTCCTCAGCAAAGAATATAGGTTGCCGGACTATATAATCTGTTA
The DNA here is from genome assembly GCF_030504385.1 of Musca domestica. NCBI lineage: Eukaryota > Metazoa > Arthropoda > Insecta > Diptera > Muscidae > Musca > Musca domestica. The sequence continues at coordinate 215,399 of NW_026712262.1, read as the reverse complement.
AAATGTACTTCGTTTAAACTATATTTTTACATTAAATCATCCTTAGGGTAGTTGATAGAAAAGAATATCGGTACAGTTAAAGTATGGCCTCCTATCAAATGGTTATCAGAATTTTGAAGTAATTTCCTCCAATATCTGCTTAATATTGGTCTCCTATTAGGATGGATGGGGACATATCACAAAGTGGATTTTTATCCTCTGTACCTTTTTTATACCCTTCAACATACATAATATGGAGGGTATATTCAGTTCGTCATTCCGTTTGTAACTCATCGAAATAATAACTTTAGCGATGACAAAGTATTCTTGATTAGCGTAAAATTCCGTCCGTCTGTCCGTCTGTTGTAATCACGCTAGAGTCAAAACGAATTAAGATAGGAAGCTAATATTTTGCACAGATCAGTCTGTTGTCTGCAGGCAAAGATGGGCTATACGGTCCACGATATCGTATGGCCCCCATATAACGGTAACGCCCCGATATTCGGTATTTTGATGATTTTAGCACATTTTTCAATGGAATTGTCTAAAATTCTATACAAGGAGTTCTTTGTGGGCACTTTACCGCCTGTAACAGAATCGGTCCACGATATCGTATATTTCCCATATAACGCTACCTCCCGATATTCGGTATTTTGATGTTTTTAGCTGCATTTTTCAGTGGAATTGTTGGGTGTACTTTACCGCCTGGAAAATAATTGTTTATATAGGTCCATGATATCGTATAGCCCCCATAAAACAGTACCTCCCGATATTCGGTCTTTTCATGATTTTAGCGACAATATTCAGCGGAATTATTTCATATTTCGTATTCAAAGTTAGTAAGGGGTACAACAGTCTATGCCGAAAAATTCATATGCATATAACGGTTCCTCCCGATATTCGGTATTTTGATAATTTAAGCTACATTATTCACCGGAATTTTTTCAAATTTCGCATTTGAAAATTTTAATGGGTACTACATTCTATGACAAAAAACTACTTATTGTCCCCATATAACGGCTTTCATTTAAGCGGTATCTGTCGGTTTTTTTCGTAAATTTTCAATTTCCTTCCAAATGATGGAGAGTATTAAGAGTTCGGCCCGGCCTAATTTAGCTGCTTTTTACTGGTTAAATATTTAAAAAGTTAAAAAGTATCAGTCGATTTTGCCGACAGATGTATACCCTCCTCCCATACCAGCTTATTTATATATATTGACTGTTAAAGGTTTTAACTTTTTATGGGGGAGGTTCCGTATCAGACCTAAGTCTGATATAAACATTGCAAGGTTTGGCCTGTATCGACTAGCGCGCCATATACCAGATCCTAATATCTAGTATCTGGAAAATGGCGCACATTTAAACATTTTTCAAAAATTATCACATATTGAGTCGATACAGGCCAAATCTGGAATAGTGGTTAGTCAAAAGCTTAGCCAGAAGAATTGAACCGAAATATTTATAAGATATATGGTTAACAAAAATATTGAGACACACGAAATTTTATAAAAAAATCGCTGACTTCTCTCACATGTTATGAGAGATATAATTATTCAAAACTTTTATCCTTTGTGGACAAGATACCAGAAGGAGTGAACCAGATCTTGTGTTAGTAAAATATTGGAATGCATGAAGTTTAGAATGAATCGGATGCGTATTTCACATTTTATGATCGTTTCGGTTATTCAAAAATTTGACCCCTTGTAGGAGAGTTACCAGAAAGAGTCGGCGGATATCTATCCATCTCCGCAACAGATACTGTATTGATAGGAATATTGAGATGTGCTGAGTTTGAAAGATATCGGATGCTAATTTCACATTTTACTACTTTCATGGCTATTGAAAATTTTGAACCGTTGTGGGGGAGGTAACCGAAAGAGTGGACCGATATATTACGACTTCTTGGGATGTATGAAATTTGAAGAAAATTGAATGGCTTTTTCGTATTTTATAAGGCGTGTAACTATTCAAAATGTTAACCTTTTGTGTGAGAGGTATATGATGGAGTGGGGGGCAAATATTAGGATTTGCAAGTTGGAGCAGAATCGAATGATCCTTTTCTCTTTATGACCCCCACAAAGATTTAAAATGTTGACCACAAAAGGTCCTATAAAATGTCATGTAAAAGTGCGATTGTTTTCGAAGGATCGACATTTTGAGTAATTGTATCTCTCATAGCATGCGAAAGAAATTTGGTTTATCTAAATAAAGATATCTCTCAACAAGAGATCTGATGAGAATATGGTATTTATCGACCTACTCCTTCTGATACCATTACAAGAGGCTAATATTTCCGTCTGACAAGAGATCCTAAATTATTATAACACATGAAACAAGTCAGCGATTTTCATCCAACTTCGTATACATATATATACAGGGTGAGATAAAACAAATGCGACATAATTTTTACATTTTTTTTTATTTTATTGAATGAAAGCAAAAAATGTCGGAAATAGCATCAAATTTTAGAATAAGTTGAGATTTGTTCGAATTGGTCACCCTTGGCACGAACTATGGCCTTCAAACGGCCAATGAAACCGTCACACGCTGCCCAAATATTACTTTGCGGTATTTTGACCCATTCCCGGCGAAGCGCTTGCTTGAGGTGATTGACACTTTGGTATTTTTTAGTGCCAACCTTGCTTTCCAAAATTCTCCAGACACAATACTCCAACGGATTGGTATCCGGAGATTTTGGTGGCCATTGTGCACTGGAATTGAAGCGAAAAAACTCATTTTGTAACCATTCTTGGGTGGCGCGTGCTGAGTGTGATGGTGCTGAGTTCTGTTGGAATGTCCAAGGTCTACGGCAAAATGTTTGCTCCCCATGGCTTTAATACACCCTCCAGAATATTTTCGCGATAATATTCGGCATTTATTCTGATGCCACGGTCGTTTAATACGAGCGGAGAGTGACCATCGGCTGTTATGGCGGCCCACACCATCACCATGGCCGGCGCTTGAGTTCTGGTGGCCAACATAAGGTGCACATTTTCAACTGACCTCTTTGGCAAATAAACGCGATCATTCTGTTTGTTTACAAACTGCTGGACAACGAATGTTTTCTCTTCGGAGAGAACCGAATTCGGCAGTCCACCACTTTCGGACAAGCGAAGCATCTCTTTAGCTCCTTTGAGTCTATTTTCTTCCTGTAGCGTTGTAAGTTCTTGCACTTTTTGAATTTCAATGGCTTTAGCCCGAGCTCATTTTTCAAAATAAGCTGAGCTAAAATTTTGCACAGACCAGTCTTTTGTGTGCAGGCAGGTCAAGTTCCAAGATGGGCCATATCTGTCTACGATATCCTATAGTCCCCATAAGGGGACGGTACCTCCCCGATGTTCGGTATTTTGTGATTGTAGCCAAATTTTTCAATGAAATTGTCTTAAAATCCACACAAGGAGTTCCTTCTGAGTAGTTTGCTCCTCTGGACGAGAATTGTCTATATGGGTCCACGATATCGTATATCCTCCATATAACGATGCCTCCCGATATTCGGCATTTTGATGATTTTAGTCACATTTTCAAATGGAATTGTCTGAAAATTCACACAAGGAGTTCCGAGTACTGAGTGCTTTTATCTCCTGAAATTGAATGAAATCTATTCGGTATTTTTAAGATTTTAACAAAATTTTTAATGGATTTTATTTATTAGAACAGTGTGGCTTGTTTGTTCGGGATACCGTAATATGTTGTTGTTGCCAAAATGGTCAGGCTTTATCCCTTTATTGTTGTTTTTATGAAAACAACGTTTGTTTATTAGTGGAGAACGATGGTAATGTTTACCAGGGGGTAAGGCAGGGAATACCTAGGTTTCGGAAAGAGCCACCAAGTTTTTATTTATTTTTTTTTTGAAAATTTCCTAATTCGTTCCAAATGTTGGAGGGTATAAAAACTTTCTTACTGTTTTTTTACTTGTTTTTAAAATTGCATGCCACCCGAATACCAGCTGCTGGTATTGAACTAGCAATCCTCTGATCAACATCTTAGCCATTTTACAATTTGTTCTTTTGTTGTCGTTGTCGATGCCGAGTCTCGAACTCGCAACCTTCCTTTTTGGATCTAGCACATTTTTAAGGAAAACCCCGTTATTTTCAAACTACTGGTAATGCAGAATGTAGTTTGTTTACATCACCATATAATGACTTATTCGACGTATAAAGCTGCCAAATTTTTGCTGAGTATTTATATAAATATATTGTAGTGTATTACAACCATTTATAAAATCCCATCCCGCATGCCCATATCTCCGAAACTGGCATAATTTCCTTCCCCAGAATCTAAAATATTACAAATGCGTGCCTTAAAGAGTGAGTCATTTTCTTGTAAAATATTAAATAAGAATGTAATGTAGAAAATAGATTTGCTGCCGGCAGTAACTTATTTCAAAATGTTTTGCATATTTTTTTTTGTAATAACGATACTCCAACATTTTCTTCAATTCACAAACAACACAAATACACACACACCGAGCAGAGAAGAAATTTGTCAGATGCTCTTCTTGGTCCGGGGTAACGCCTACGGCTGAATTAAATTGGCCATTTTTAATGTCAAGAAATGTTTCAGAAAAAAAACAAACAAAAAAGTCCACAAACAAAACGGCAAAGTTTATTTTTAGTAATGAAGGCAGATGAATCGCACAAAAAGGATAATGAACGTGGCTTTACTTATTTTTCAATCTCTCTCTTATCTTTTGCAACTACATATTTGCGGATAAGTTCTAGCTTTGTAATGTAGGCCCAACAAAAAGTAGTGGCATGAATGGTTTATTTATTTTTAGCCACACCATTATAGAATTGTTGGAAATGTTTTCTTAAAACAAAAGGTATACAAATATGGAAATTAAAGTGTTTTATTAGAAAGATCTAGATTTAGGACCTGTTTATGTATTTTGATAGGAAATGAGTGCGAAGAATTATACATTCCGAAAATTTAAATTTTTATATCTAACAGGTTGTTAGTTAGACTATAATACTGAAAGTATTTTTTCCCAAAAGCATTTTTATACCCTACAACACAATGTGTTGGGGGTATTATAAGTTTGATTGGGCGACAATAAATTTGTAACACCTCGAAATACTGGTTTCCAACATAGGAAACTATATATGGATATTCCTGTCTGCAGTTGCTCTATAGGCCACAATTATGAACCAATCGACGCGGAAATTTTTCATGAAGTTAAAGTTTAGGGCTGGACAGAAGCTAACCAATTTGGATGGTAATTGAACAATATTTAGCGGTTAAAATAAACCATAACTTTTATGTTAACAAATACGACAATTTCCCGACCAAATCACAAATACATTAAAAGGTCACTTCTGGCCATTACAGGGATGCTAATAGTCAAGATATCGGGTATTCTTCTTATATCCAGCGTAAAAATATGCCAAAAAAGTGAATATTTTTTGTTACATTTTTATACCCTTCACCATAGTATGGAGGGTATATTAAGTTTGTCATTCCGTTTGTAACACCTCGAAATATACATTGTAGACCTCACAAAGTATACATATTCTTGATCAGCATAAAATTATATGTCGATTTAACGATGTCCGTCCGTCTGTGGAAATCACTCTAGCTTCCGAACGAATTTAAGTAGATTGATAGAATTTTACTCAAATGTATGTTATGTCTACAGGACTTTTGGCACGTTTTGGTATAGTTCTCATATAACGGTACCTCCCGATATTCGGTATTTTGATGATTTTAGCGACATTATTTACAGGAATTGTTTCAAATTTGATATTCGAAGTTCGTAATGGATACTACAGCATAAGACAGAAAGTGGGCCATGTAGGTCCACGTCTTCGTATAACGGTACCTCCCGATATTCGGTACTTTGACGATTTTAGCGATATTATTTACCGAAACTATTTCAAATTTAGTGTTAAAAGTTCGTAATGAATACTACAGCCAAAGACAAAAAATTTTCTGTGCAGGTCCACATCTTCGTATAGCCCCCATATAACGGTCCCCCCCGATATTCGGTATTTTGATGATTTTAGCGACATTATTTACCGGAATTGTTTCAAATTTCACATTTGAAGTTTGTAATGGATACTACAGCCTAAGACAGAAAATTGTCCATGTATGTCCAAGTCTTCGTATAGCCCCATATAACGGTATTCCCGGTATCAATTTTTTTATAGAAGTTCGTAATGGATACTACAGCCTATGCCAGAAAATTGTCTGTGCAGGCTTATGACAAAAGTTGCGTATGCAGATCCACGTCTTCGTATAGACCCTAATATACGGCTACTTTCAGTATTTTTAAGATTTTAACAGAATTTTTAATGGATTTTACTTTTTGAAAATTGCCAAATTTGTACCAAATGGTGGAGGGTATTCAAAGTTCAGCCCGGCCGAAATTATAGCTTTTTTACTTATTAGCTATAAATTGGACCACAACATTCGTTGTTTTTTGATAACCTAACAATTTGTATAAACTCCACCATTCTATTGAGGGCATATTAACTTTGTATTCCGTTTGTTACACCTCGAAATATTCATGTCAGACCCAACAGATTATATATATATATATATATGAGAAAATCGCGTATGCAGGTCCACATCTTCGTATAGCCCCCATATAACGATACCTCCCGATATTCTGTATTTTGATGATTTTAGCGACACTTTTTAGCGGAATTGTTCCAAATTGCATAGTTGCAACTTGTAATGGATGCAACAACCTATGACAAAAGTTTTTCTATGCAGGCCCACCTCTTCGTATAGCATCTACATGACTGTACCTCCTAATATTCGGTATTGTGATGATATTAGCGGCATTACTCAATTCGTATTGAGTTTCTAAATTGGTATTCAAAATTCGTATTCGTAAGTTCAGAATGGGTTCTACAGCCTATAACAAAACATTATAATAAAAGATCACGTCTTCGTACGGATTTTTTTTTTTTTTTTTTTAAATTTCAAGTTCCTTCAAAATGGTAGAAGGTATTAAAAGTTGGGCTCGGCTGAACTAAGCTTCTTTTTTAGTTGTTTTCTTTACTTATATTTGAGGGTATCAAAGCTTGGTCCCGGTTATACCATAATCCTTGTTATTAAATTCGAACTATAAGTGTACTAAATGTACTAAATGTGGTACATAGTGTAGAAAAAGCTGAATTTGCACATTTTGATATTTGTATAACTGTTAGTGTAAGGTGTTTAGATGGGGGCATGGATTTGTGTGTAACTATGGCTGAGATAATGCATAGTTTTTGGATAAACGAAAGTAGGAAATTCGGGAGTGTAGAAATAGAGCTAGAAATGTAAATTTTGGTATTAAGATCACGGTTTTACATAATGAGGCCGATTTGCAAATGCTTACTACAATATCTACGAATAATTATATCTCTCGTGAAATACAAAATGGCCACCAGATTCTCTTCAAATTTCACACACCACAATATTTTTACCAACGAAAAATCTGTTGTGAAAGTGGGATGTATCGGTTCACTCCTTCGGGTACCTCCGCAACAAAGGGGTTATAGTTTTGAATAACCAAAATGCTCACAAAATGCAAAGTAAGCATCCGTTTCCTTCTAAACAATATTGATACAACTACAACATCTGTGAAGACTGAATGTAGCGGCCTTTCGGGTACCTCTCTCACAAAGGGTAACAAGTTTCAAATACTTACATCTCTCATAACTTGCAAACCAGTTAGAGATTCTTTTCAAACTTGATGTGTCTTAATATTTTTCTCAACCAGATATCTGATGTGAATATCAATTTATCTCTCCACTCTTTCTCTTACATCTCCCACATAATCTTCAAATTTTGATTAACAATAATAACTCCCATAAAATGCAAAATAAGTATCCGTTTGTCTTCAAATTTGGCACGTCTCAATAATTTTACAAACTCAAGATCTGGTAACTCAGGCATATTTCAACAGTTTTTAACAAGTAAAAAAACATTAAGCTCGCCTGGGCCAAACTTTTAATACCATCCACCTTAGGGTAAAGGAAACATTAGAACCCATTGTGTCCCACAAATACCAATTTTTAGACATATTCGTGGGAAAATGTCACAAAATCATCAAAATATTGAATAGCGGAAGGTACCGCTATATGGGGCTATACAAAAACGTACATACAATGTTTCGCCTAGAGCTAGAACCTATTAACCGGGCTGTATCGTGATTTCAACAGACAGACGGACAGACATCGTTAAATCGACTTAAAATTTTATGCTGATTATGAATATATACTTTATGGGGTCTACGACGAATATTTAGGGATGTTATAAGTGGAAGGTATAAAAGTTATAATATATCTCATAAAATGTTGAGGAAATGCTCGATACAGTTCAAGTAGGCACGTTGTAAAATTTATATCAGACAATATTGACACACACCTTCGGAACCTCCCCCATAAGTGGTCAACAGTTTGAATAATCATAACGCAAGGCCGAGGGTATTTATACTTGAAGAAAAATTTGTTAATTTTTTCTCGAAATTTCCTGGACAAAATCGTTTTTAACTAGTTGCTAGCTAAAATTCTGTAAGTATAATTCTTTGAATACTTGAAGAATTTCAGCTGGGAACTCCTAAAAAACCATTTTCCCATGCCAAATATTACAAAACTTGGGAGATTTCTGTACTTTCCAAATAATAATAATTTTACCATATGGTAAGTAAATATGAACGTGGTTGGAGTTATAAATCTGTCTGCGTGAGGACTCACGTTAACTTGTATTATTTGAGTTTCCATCAACATTTAAAAATTTGCTTATCTTAGGCTAATTATTGACTTCAATTCAACAAACTTCAACGGCCCAAAGCCTTTAACCAAACATTAAATTAAATTATAATTAGTTTCCCTTTAAATTATGGCTTTAAATTGTTGCAAACAGTACCGCACCCTATAATCATTTACATATTCATCTCTGTTTTTTTGTTTTTGCGATATGTTTAAAAATAGTATCCCATATCAAGTAGTCTTTGTAATTTACATTTCATTATCATACATTGTCTGCCAAAGATTCCTCGGAGAGTGCTACTGAGAGTCAATGTTCTCCATGCCATAAGGAGCGACACCATCTGCAGCGGCTCTCCTGGGGATTTATGGCCAACCAACCAACCATAATAAGCAACGGGTCTTTTTGTTTTTGTTCTCCTTGTTCTTATTCCGAGAACAAGTAATTTTCTCTCATCTTTCAAGTTTGTCGTTCCGTTGTACATGGCGCGTATGATTTATAGATGTGAATGCAATTTAATATTCATATTGCTCATACGTAGGCGTGGGTGGCAGAGATGGGCAGATGTCAGTTCGGGAGTGTGTGTGTATTGTTGGTGTGATTGGTTGTCAGTTTGCTTGGCTGGATGGATGGATGAATGAATGAATGAACGAGCGAGCGAACGGTTGAATGTTAATGATATTTTTAACACTGAATCATTTATTCTCCACAAAGAGAGAGAGGGAGAGAGTGAGTGGCAGAGAGGAGGTCCATGATTACCTTATAATCGTTATCTTTTATGAGATAATCTAGGCAAGATTGAACAGGATGTCTGAATTTCCATTAGTGATATTATGGCGATAAAAATGCGGATATGCTAACAAGCTGCTTGTTTCTATTTTATGTGTGAAAAGATAAATTGATGTCAAGAAATATGTACAGAGAAACGGTGAAGACATCAAAGTATCTACGGCAGTGTATGTACATATGTATTGGTGCCTCTAAGGTATAGTAAAAAGGAAACAACATTGGCGATAATTGAGGAAATTCGATATATAAATATGTTAGAAGACATAAATATTTACTTCTCGGTGAGGAAGAAATGTCTATATTTAGCGATTGATATAAAAACATGTTAATAATTGAACAAGTTAGAAAATATTAACTTTGCTGTTATTTGCTTTGCTGTGATGTAAATTTGTTGCCATGGCATCATCAATTATTAAAAACTGTGAAAGTAGAATTTTTAACAAAAAAATTAAAAAAGGGTGAGATAAAAAAAACTATTGAATGAAAGCAAAAAATGTCGGAAATAGCATTAAATTTTAGAATAATTTAAGATTTGATCGAACTGGTCACCTTTGGCACGAATTATGACCTTATAATGGCCAATGAAACCGTCACACGCTGCCCGAATGTTGCTCTGCGGTATTTCGGCCCATTTCCGGCGAAGCGCTTGCTAATCGATAATCGACACTATGGTATTTTTTATTGCCAACTTTGCTTTCCAAAATACTCCAGACACAATAGTCCAACGGATTGGTATCCGGAGATTTTGGTGGCCATTGTGGGATGGAAATGAAGCGAGGAACGTAATTTTGTAATTATTCTTGGGTGGCGCGTGCTGAGTTCGATTATTCTGAGTCCTTTTGGAACGTTCAAGGTCTACGCCCAAAGTGTTTGCGTGCCCAAGGCTTTAATACATCCTCCAGAATATTTTCGCGATAATATTTGGCATTTATTCTGATGCCACGTTCGATTAATACGAGCGGAAAGCGACCATGTGCTGTTTTGGCGGCACACACCCTCACCATGGCCGGTGCTTGAGTTCTGGTGGCCAACCGAAGGTGCACATTTTCAGCTGACCTCTTTGGCAGGTAAGCACGATCATTTTGTTTATTTGTTTGCAAACTGCTAGACAAATAATATTTTCTCATCGGAGAAAACCAAATTCGGCAGTTCACCACTTTCGGCCAAGCGAAGCAACTCTTTAGCTCTTTTGAGTCTATTTTCTTTCTGATGCGGTGTAAGTTCTTGCACTTCTTGGAATTTCAATGGCTTTAACCCGAACTCATTTTTCAATATTTGCCGAATGGAATATTGCGATATGTTCAGCTCAAGAGCCATTTTTCGACCACTGCGACGCGGGTGTCGATCAAGTCGCTTCTTTACTTTTCGAACCATTTCTGCTGATGTTGCTGTTTTCTTCCGTCCACTTCCTTGACGTCGGGCTACGCTACTAATATCACGGTAACGAGCAATGGTACGAGACACAAAAGATTTATTCACATTTAAATGATGGAGTCACTTGTGGTTTTCCAGCCAGACATAAAGAAATCACTCTATCACGCTTAACTTTTTTTCTGGCAATTTCTCACCGAAATGCTTTTGTACACTTGTAAACAATATAATGAGTTGTCACTGGAACAATTTTAACAACTGTCGCACGAGTGGCATAGAAATGACAGCAGTCTGAAGTTGGTTGCAGTTTTTCTATCTCACCCTGTACTTATACCCTCAGCCAATTATTAATTATTTAAATTTATTTTGAATTCTGTTATGATTTTTCAAATTCTTGACCTTCTATAGAGTTAGTTCTGAAGGAAAGGACCAATATTTTCCATTTCGTATCGTACCTAAATAAATATGATATAAATATTGCGACGTGCCAGATTTGAACTTTATTGTTTACTTCCTACACTTTTTGTGAGATATGAAATAATTTTTTTAAAAATGTTAAAATTTGCGTGAGGTGTCAGATGTAGTCGACTGAAGTATTCCATTGTCATATTTCATCTAATACTGCTAAAATATTGGTATGAGTAAAATTGCAAGAAAATCGGAAATTTTTATATCCAATTTCATTCGAAATCATAAATTCCATATTCATCTCAGGTTTCTGGTTGAGAGAAATATTTATATATAGCAAGTTGTAAAGAATCGCTGACTTGTTTCCCAAGTTATGACAGATAAAAGTATTGAAAATTGTAACCTTTGTGGGTGAGGTACCAGAAGGGATTAGCATATATATATCATCTTCAAAACAGATCTTGTGTTATCTAAAATCTTTGGATATGTGGAATTTGAAGAGAGTTGGATGCTTATTACATTTTCTTTAGGTGTTTCGTTTCTCAAAACATGAACCTTGTGCAGGGGAGGTACCAGAAAAGATAGCCCGATTTCTACTATCTTTATAACAGATCTTGTGTTGATGGAAATATTGAGATGTACCAAGTCTGAATGGAATCGAATGTTAATTTCGCGTTTTATGAGCTTCATAGGTATTTAAAATTTTAACACTTTGTGGGGAAGGTACTAGAAGGAATGTACCGTTATATCCCATATCTTGTGTTGGTAGAAATAATGGGATGTGTGAAATATGAAGAGTACCGGATGCTTATTTCGAATTTTATAATCGTTTTGGTTATTCAAAATGTTGACCCTTTGTCGAGGAGATACCAGAAGGAATGGTCCGATCTCTACCATCGTTATAAAAGATTATGTGTTGATAGATATATTGAGATGTACCACGTCGAAATGGAATTGGTTTTTAATTTCGCATTTTATGAGCTTCATCGATGTTTAGAATGTTGAACCTTTTGTGAGTAGGTACCAGAAGGTTTGGACTCATATATTCTATCTTCCCACCAGATATTAGGTTAATAAAAATATTGCGACGTGTGTAATTTGGACTTTTACATCTTACTTTATAAGAGTTATAATTATTCCAAATTTTTGGCCCTTTGTGGGAGGTACTTGATGAAGTGGTCCGGTATTGTCCATTCTCGCACGTAACCTAACACTGATGCAAATATAAGGATTTGTAAAGTTGGAGCAAAATATGATTATCTTTTCTCTGTTTGTGCAGTAAAATATTTTCTTTGAAATGTTCGACCTTTTGGAGGGAGGTACCAGAAGGAGTGGACTGATATTGACCATCTCCAAACTCGATCTAACTTTGATAATAATATTACGATATACCGAACGGATGGACATCCCTAGATCGACTCCAAATGTCCTGAAACGAATTTGGTCCAAAGAGACCTAGGGTCTAAAACCGTTATTTCGAATAGGCACGTTTTGGCCGTATCAAATGATATATACCCTTTGTAACCATATGGCTGAGAATATAAAAATGTACAGGATTTCGATTTTGCCGACACGTTTATAGCATCAGTCAGGAATATACGCCAAAAGGCTGGGACCTTGATCTTTTTGAAAATTGTTACTTTTCGAAAACATTTTTAACGCTTTATGGGACAATTATTCATTCATTATACCCTCAGCTCTATGGCTACAGAGTGTATATATCATTTGATACGGTCAAAACATGCCTGATCGAAATAACCGTTTTAAACTATGGACCAAATTCATCCGTTTCAGGACATTTGGAGTCGACTAGGGTTGTCCGTCTGTCTGTATGACTGGCGCACGATAACTCTCGAAGGGGTATCCGATTTTGTCCAAACTTAGATCAAGTTCGGAGATGGGCAATATCGGACCACTTCTTTTAATACCTCCCCCAAAAATGGTCAAAATTTTCACAGAATGTAATTTACCTCATAGAACAAGAAAGGATTATCCATTTTTTTCCAAACTTTGGAAATCCTAATAATTGTATTAATGCTAGGTCAGGTGTGAAAATTGGCTTTATTGGCCCATTCCATCAAGTATCTCAACCACAAAGGGTCAATATTTTGAATATTCATAATGTAAAATAATATCCTAATTGTCTGCAAATTTCGCACATCCCAATATTTTTATCAACATAAGATCTGACAAGAAGATGGAATATGTCAGACCACTCCTATAAGTACCTCCCCCAAAAAGGGTCAACATTTTAAATAACCATGATACTCATAAAACGCGAAATGAGCATCCGATTATTTTCAAACTCGGCACACCCCAATATTTCTATGAACACAAGATCTGGTAAGAAGATGGAATATAGTGAACCACTCTTTCACGTACCTCGCCCCAACGGGTCAACATTTTGAATAGCCATAGAACTCGTAATATGCCAAATTAGCATCCGATTATTTTCAAACTCAGCACACCCCAATATTTCTATTTACACAAAATGCTGGTAAGAAAATGGAATACAGTGGACCACTCCTTCGAATACCTTCCCCACAAAGGGTCAACATTTTGAATAACCATGAAGGCCATAAAACAAGAAACGAACAATCGGATGTTCGTTTTTCAAAAATCAATCAATCAAATTCAGCACAACCCAATATTTTTATCAACACAAGATTTGTTGTGAAGATGTAATATGTCGAACAACTCCTACAACGTGTCAAAATTTCGAATAACCATGAAGCTCAAGAGCATCCGATTACTTTTAAATTTGCCACATCTCGATATTTCTATCAACACAAGAACTGTTGTGAAAATGGTAGATATCGGCCCACTCCTTCTGGTACCTCCCCCACAACGGGTCAAAATTTTGAATACCAAATCGCTCGTAAACTGCCAAATTAGCAATTTGCTAACACAAAAGGATGAAAGATATCGGTCCAAGCCTTCTGGTGTATTCCTCATAATTGTCAATATTTTCAATTACTATCAGAGGTCTGATGTAAAAATGGCCCACTACTTTCTGATACTTTCTCCACAAAAGATTAAAATTAAAATTGAAAATGTATGTTCGATTTTCCTTAAATATTGCACATATTTACAGATATTTTAATCAGTATTTGATGAAATGGAATACATGTAAAAATTTATTATAATAAACAGATATAGGCTGAGGGTCTACATCTGTCAGCAACACCGACTGATATTTTTTAATTTGTTTTTGAAGGGCTGTAACTGGATGACTCAAATTTGGATTGTGACCATATTATGTCTTAATGTTTTATGGTATATTTCTTAACAATTCCAGTCATACATATAAACCCAATTTCGAGATACAAACTTTGTAATGCGTATTTTTCAAAACAGACAAATGAAACACTTGAACCTGACTCTGACGAAATGCGAACATACATTCATATATTTAGTGGCATGTGTATGTATACAACAATGTTATATTGCCACAAAACTTTTTCGAACCATTAGGTTTGTTTGTAACATTCACTCGCATTTAACGAACTCCCATTGTCAACAACTTTTCCCAAATTAAAAACAAAAGTTTAACAACAAAATTAATTTTAAATGTAATTAATTAAATATTAATAACAAGACATGTGAATGGGTGTACAGGCGGGTGGATTTGGTCATGGTTACCTTACATAAATGTATCTGTGAAGAAATGGGAAGTGTAAATTAAATCCCTTATATGGAGGCTAAGCGAATAGATCTCAGCAGGTTTCTCAGGATTTATGTGCTAGAAATTGGGTAATACCGTTATGCAAAGGATTACATTAAAACATGAACCGATACTGTTCATTTTCACCTATGTCCTACCCACTGACAACAGACACTTATTTTACGTTTACGAAGCAGTTGGCCAATATTCTCCAATTCGTATCTGACACAAGTCTGATATAAATATTAGAATCTGCCATATTTGAACTATATTGCCTACTACCTATACTTTATATGAGATATGCGCAAAATTTTGGAAAATGTAGAAATAAACGTTAAGTGCCAGATATAGCGGACCGAAATATTCATCTAAAAAAATTAACGAAAATCGAATATTTATATACAATTTTATACGAAATCATAAATTCCGATAAATTACACATTTATATCAGATTTCTGGTTAAGAGAAGTATTTAGATATAGCTTGTTGTATAGAATCTCCGACTTATTTCTGCCATAACTTGCGAAAAAATCGGCGATTCTATACAACTTGCTATATCTAAATACTTCTCTTAACTGGAAATCTGATATAGGGGTTGTCAGATATCAGATTTTGCGTCAGAAAAAAGGTTCGTTTCATGAGCGTTTTGTTTTTAAAAATTTTGATGCTTTGTGGGGAAAGTACCAGAAGGAGTGGACCGACATATTCCATCTTCATAGCAGATTTTGTTTTAGTAGAAATAATGAAATGTTTGAAATAGGAAGAAAACCGAATGCCAATTTCGGATTTTATGATCATTTTTGTTATTCACAACTTTGACGATTCGTGGGGGAGGTATCGATCTCTACCATCCTTATAACAGATCTTGTATTGATAGAAATATTGTAATGTGCCAGTTCTGAATGGAATCGAATATTGATTTGGCGTTTTATGAGCTTCATTGATATTCAAAATTTTGACCCTTTGTGGGGGAGAAAGAGTGGACCGATATATACCATCTTCATACCAGATCTTGAGTTAATAAAAATAGTGTAATGTGTAAGGCAATCGGACTTATACATCACATTTTATAAGAGTTATATTTATTCAAAATTTTGACCCTTTGTGGGGAGGTACTTGATGAAGTGGACCGATATCGTCCATTTTCGCACCTAACCCAAAGTTTGAAAAAAATCAGATGACCCTTTCACGTTCTATACGGTAATTTTTTTACCTTGAAAATGCTGACCTTTTGTGGGGAGGTACCAGAAGGATTGGACCGATGTAGCCCATCTCCGAATTCGATCTAAGTTTGATAATAATATTAGGATGTACCAAGTTTGGGTTTGGGTCATGCGTGCCAGCCAACCAGAGAGACAGGCGGACGGACATCGCTAGATCGACCCCAAATGTTCTGGAACGGATTTGGTCCAAAGAGACCTAGAGTCTAGAACCATTATAATGGGTTCTAGCTCCGGCGGCGAAACATTTTTGTATAACCCCAATATTTGGAATTTAAGAAGATTTGGTTGATGACAATCCTTGAAGTACAAAATTATCTGTGGAGGTTCCCATTTTGATATGGCACCCATATAACGGCCCACTTTATGGCTTTTTTGAAAAGTTTAACAGCATTATCCAATCGGTCTTACTGGTATTTGTAGTTTAAAGTGGAACACGCTTGAATTCAGATATTTTTATAGGAAAATGTTTTCTTTATCCAATTGTGGAGAGTATTTAAAGTTCGGCCTGAACTTAATGTTTTTTAACTTGTTTTCCACTCATTTACACTCTTAGAGTAAACTCTTGCTCGATTTTGAGCGATTCTGCTCACACTATAATTTTTCAAACAGGAGTGACACGGGTGTGCTCCCACACAAAACAGTAGAGTGACGAGTAGATGCTCTAAAAAACTCCCACTATTCGAGCAATGCTGTTGACGAGCATGTTTCATGCTCGTGTGAAAATGAGGCAATACTCCTTTGGCATCTACTCCTTCTGGCATCTCCCCCTCTGATTCTCACTGGTTCTCTTCAAACAAATCATTTTTAAATATTTCTATCAACCCTATATCTAGAGCGAAATGGATCACCACTTCAAATCACCTTCCCGACAAAAGGTCATAATTTTGAAAGAGAAAACAATTAAAAAGGAAGCTAAGTTGGGCCAGGGCGATCTTTTAATACCCTCCACCATTTGAAAGGAACCTGAGAAAATTCAAAAAATTACTAAAAATACCGTTTTATTTTTATATGGCGGCTATACGAAAACGTGGACCTGCATAAGTTTGAAACAATTCCAGCGAATAATGTCGCTAAAATCATTATCAAAATACCGAATAAAGGGAGATACCGTTTTATGGGGGCTGTACGAAAACGTGGACCGACATGGCCCATTTACGAACTCAACCTGCATGCCTGCCTGCCTGGGAAAATACACATGCGTGCAAAATGTTAGCCTTCTATCTCAATTCGTTCGAAAGATAATGTGATTACTACAGACAGGAACACAGACAGATGGACATCGCTAAATCGTCTTAGAATTTTACGCCGCTCCAGAATATATTTACATTGTAGGGTCTACCATAAATATTTCGAGGAGTTATAAATAATCTGAATAAGTATCCTCTTTTCAAACTTCTCACATTTCAATAATATAATACCTAAAACTGCGAATATAAAATATGCGGTCAATTTCTTTTGGCGCCTCCTCTAAAAAGTTGAAAGATTTAAAAAGAAAATTCAAAAAAAAAAAAAACAAAAAAAAACTTTTAATTCGGCCGGGTCGAACTTTGAATACCCTCCCCCATTTGGAACGAATTTGGCACTTCACAAAAACAATAAAATCCGTTAAAAATTCTGTTAAAATCTTAAAAATACATGGACCTGCATAGGTAAATTTTGTCATAAGCATTACAATATTCAAATGTGAACCAAAAAAATCGGTGAATAATGTAGCTAGAATCATCAAAATGCCGAATATCGGGAGGTACCGTTATATGGGGGCTATACCAAAACGTGGACCTACATGCTCCATTTTCAATACCAAAAGTCCTGCAGACATAACATACATTTGAGCAAATTTTTTTTTTTTTAAACGGACAGTCGGACGGACATCGCTAAATCGATATAGAATTTTATGCTGATCAAGAATATAAATACTTTGTGGGGTCTAAAATGTATATTTCGATGTGTTACAAACGGTATGACAAACTTAATATACCCTCCATACTACGGTGTAGGGTATAAAAAACTTAGGTCAAACCATATGCAGGTATAAGATATATACTCTACTCCGCAAACCGACTCATGCTATCGTATCTTTAGTTTACGCAGAGTTTCGAGATGTAATCTACGTCAGTAACAAAACTTGACAACTCATATAAATCTTCTATCACACCCCTCGTCCTTCCCTTCCCTTCCCACAAAGTGTTCAAAATTGGAAAATTCATTTACGCTCATTGATTCTCAATCATGGCGACCATCCGTGTCCTTCTTTTCAAAAGTTTGGCAGGAGAAAAACCAATGCACGAACATTCTAACCTCATTACAGCACATATATATAATACTTACAAACACTGCCATATCAGTTTGACTTTTCTACCAAATTTTTGTAGCAATAAAGCGATCAATTTACGGGAACCGAGGTATATTTTTTTGGAGAAGGCTAAATATGGATGTTGGTTTTTTTGCACTTATATAAAATAAACCAGTAAGGTCAAAAGTCGGGCGGGACCGACTATATGATACCCTATACCACCACTATGCATATTTAGTAGAGTTCCCGTAACAAAATAATTTATTTGAAGTAGATCATACCACCTATCAACATTTGGCTTTAGAGCATTTATAGTTTTCAGAGGGAATTAATATATCAGAGGCATATCCAAATCTGAATCGATTTTCACTAAATTTGACGGAGACATTTTTATCATTTATACCGAATAACATTGCTATAGAGTGCATGATACCACCTTGATAAGGATCATATTGAACAAAAAATGATTATATCGGGGCCGAGTTCCACCAAATGAAAACGTAAGTCCTGAAATTCACTTCATTTGGGCTGATATCCAGTTCTGAGTCAATTTTGATAAAACTTAGCAACGGTATTTCCAAACTCTATAAGATATCAGGTACCAAACATCGTTGTTGTCGAATGCATATTACAAATGTGAGGGACTTAAACATCAAATCGGATGAAACATATATATGGGAACTATAGGTATATCTGAAACGATTTTCACCAAATTTAATGTACTTGCTTCTAGACTGAATTCGGTGGGATATGCAAAAATTCAGGTCATTTGGGTTGATTTTAGATTTAGATTTTGTCGGATTAAGAAAAATACAGGGTGAGATAAAGAACTGCAACAAAGTCAAACGCCATAATTTTTACATTTTTTTTAATTTTATTGAATGAAAGCAAAAATGTCGGAACTAGCATCAAATTTTAAATTGAGTTTAGATTTGTTCGAATGGGTGGCCTTTGGCACGAATTATAGCCTACAAACGGCCAATGAAACCGTCATACGCTGCCCAAATGTTGCTCTGCGGTATTTTGGCCCATTTCCGGCGAAGCACTTGCTTAAGTTGATCGACACTTTGGTATTTTTTAGTGCCAACCTTGCTCTTCAAACGACTCCAGACACAATAGTCCAATGGATTGGTATCTGGAGATTTTGATGGCAATTGTGCGCTGGAAATGAAGCGAGGAACCTCATTTTGTAACCAATCTTGGGTGGCGCGTGCTGAGTGCGATGGTGCTTACTGAATCCTGTTGGAATGCCCAAGGTCTGCGGCCAAAATAAGGCTTTAATACACCCTCCAGAATATTTTTGCGATAATATTCGGCATATATTCTGATGCCACGGTCGATAAATACAAGCGGAGAGCGACCATCGGCTGTTATGGCGTCCCACACCAACGCCATGGCTTATGCTTGAGTTCTGGTGGCCAACCGAAGTTGCACTTTTTCAGCTGACCTCTTTGGCAAGTAAACACGATCATTTTGTTTGTTTACAAACTGCTGAACAACGAATGTTTTCTCATCGGAGAGAGAGAAAACAAATTTCGGCAGTTCACCACTTTCGGCCAAGCGAAGCAACTCTTTGGCTCTTTTGAGTCTATTTTCTTTCAGATGCGGTATAAGTTTTTGTACTTTTTGGAACTTCAACGGCTTTAATCCGAGCTCATTTTTTAAAATTTTCGGAACGGAATATTGCGATATGTTCAGCTCACGAGCCATTTTCCGGCCACTGCGGCGTGAGTTTCGATCAAGTCGCTTCTTTACTTTTCGAGCCATTTCTGCTGATGTTGCTATTTCTTCCAAACCCTCGAATTAGACAACCCTGTTCTATTGTTTAAAATCCATTGTAACTCTTTTTACTGTTTTCTTTTTTTCAACTCAAGTTAAAAAGTAAAAGTATTGCATTTTTTTTTTGTTGGCTTCTCTGCGACAACACAACAGAGCTGAGCTGAGAACAAAAACAAAAGAAACACAACAACAAGAACAAAAACAAATACTTTTTTCAGTTGCAGTACGTAAAGTGTTTTAAAGTTCAAATCTTTTGACGTCAAAATTTATGTGGATACGCAAACTCAAACACACACAGACACATTAATGTACGAAATATGTATGTGTGAATGTTTAAAAATGTATGCATTGAATCGGAATGCCAACATACAGTGTCGGTTACAGTTTAGAAACTTTTTTCGGTGTTTTATATGGAGTGTAGTATAAATCGCTTGTAAGTTAAATAAAACAGAAAATATCATTTAGTTTGTGGACAGACCAATTATACATGTTTCTGCGATTGGAAAGGTATAGAAGAAAAATTTCATATTATTTCCTAAATATTTATCGAAATCCTGTGGGGTATTGATCCATACGCCTATATAGTGACTTCGGGAATTTTGAACTGAACTTAAAAATTCGTTTTAGGTTGTGAGTATCAAAAGAGCCAATATTCTACGCAAAATGTTGCTATAAATCTCAGGATAAACTATACCTCTAAGTACAATAGTTTTAAAGGAAACAAGTTAAAATGTATCAGTCGGTTTTGCCGACAGATGTGTTGTACCCTCAGCCAATGTTCGATGATTTAAACATATTTTGACTTCTGTAATGATAATTCAAATTGTTGACCCTCTATGAAAAAGATTCCGAAGGAATGGGCCAATATTGTCCATTTCGTATCGGATCTAAATAAATATGATATAAATATTGCGACGTGCTAGGTTTGGACTCTATCGACAACTTTCTTCACTTTATATGAGATATGTAATATTTTTTAGAAAATATTAAAATGTGCGTAAGGTACCAGATATAGTCGATGGAAGTATTCCATTTTCATACCTCATCTAATACAGATAAAAATACTGGTATGGGTAAAATAATAAGAAAATCAAACATTTATATCCAAAACCATAAATTCCATATTCTTATCAGATTTCTGGTGAAGAAAAATATTTGGATATAGCAAGTTGTGAAGAATCGCTGACTTGTTTCGCAAATTATTATAGACCAAATATTGAAAATTGTGACCCTTTGTGGATGAGGTGCCAGAGGGGGTCCGTAGATATATATCATCTTCACAACAGATCTTTCTATAGAAAAACAAGTAAAAAAACTGTAAGTTCGGCCGGGCCGGACTTTGAATACCCTCCACAATTTGGAACGAATTAGAAAATTTTCAAAAAAATTAAATCCGTTGAAAATTCTGTTAAAATCTTTAAAATACCTAATATCGGAAGGTGCCGATATATGGGGGCATATACGATATTGTGGACCTATATAGACAAATCTATGCCTGTGGGTAAAGTACTCACAAGGAATTCCTTGTGTGGATTTTCAGATAATTCCATTGGGAAATGAGGCTAAAATCATCAAAATAACGAATATCGGGGGTACCGTTATATGGGGGATATACGATATTGTGGACCTATATAGACAAATACCTTTCAGGGGTTAAAGTGCTCACAAAGAACTCCTTGTGTGGATTTACATACCATTGGAAAATATAGCTAAACTCATCAAAATACCGAATATCGGGGGTACCGTTATGTAGGGGCTATACGATATCGTTTACCTATATAGACAACTCTCTTTCAGGGAGTAAAGTACTCACAAAGAACTCCTAATGTGGAATTCCGTTGAAAAATGTGGCTAAAATCATGAAAATATCGAATATCGGAGGGTACCGTTATATGGGGTTACATCGTGGACCTATATAGACAATTCTCTTTTAGGGGGTGGAATACTCATAAGGGACTCCTTGTGTGGAATTCCAGACAATTAAATTGAAAAATGTGGCTAAAATCATCAAAATACCGAATATCGGGGGTGGTTACCTTTATATGGGGGCTATACGATATCGTCGACCTATATAGATAATTCTCATCCGAGGTATAAAGTACCCACAAGGAACTCCTTGTGTGGATTTCCAGACAATTCCGTTGAAAAATGTGGGTAAAATCGTCAAAATACCGGATATTGGGGGGTACCGTTATATGGGGCTATACGATATCGTGTATCGATATAGCCCATCTTCGAACTTGACCTGCCTGCAGACAAAAGAAAGATCTGTGCAAAATTTTAGCTTCCTATCTTAATTCGTTTAGACTGTAGCGTGATCATAACAGACGGACGGACAGGGCTAAATCGTCTTAGAATTTTACGCTGATTAAGAATATATATACTTTCTTGGGTCTAAAATGATTATTTCGATGAGTTACAAACGGAATGACGAACTTAATATACCCTCCATACTATGTATGGTGGAGGGTATAAAAAATCATCCTGAGAATTGTGGGTGAGGTACCAGAAGGAACTGGCTATATATCATCTTCTCAACAGATCTTATGGTAGCAAACATAAGTGGATGTGTGAAATTTGAAAAGAGTTGGATGCTTATTTCGATTTCTTTGAGCGTTTTGTTTTTCAAAATCTTGAACACTATTTGGAGGAGGTACCAGAGAATGGTCCGATCTCTATCATCTTTATAACAGATCTTGTCTTGAGATGTGCCAAGACTGAATGAAATTGGATATTAATTTCTTGTTTTATGAGCTTCATGAACATTCCAAATTTTGACCCTGAAGGAGGGGGGGGGGGGGGGGGGGTGGGTTGTACCAAAAGGACTGAACCGATATATCCCATCTTCACACCAGACCTTGGGTTACCCTGGAGTATCGGTCCATTGTCCATTTTCGCACCTGACCTAGCACTGATGCAAATATTAGAATTTGCAAAGTTGAAGCGAAATCGGATTATCTTTTCTCTTTTTGTGCACTAAATTATTTTATTTGAAAATCTTAACATTTTGTGGAGGAGGTACCAGAAGGAGGGGACCGATATTGCCCATCTCCGAACTCAATCTAAATTTGACAATAATATTACGGACGGCAGACGGACTAGCGGACTGACGTACATCGTTAGAGATCGACCCCAAATGTCCTGAAACGGATTTGGTCCAAAGAGACCTAGGGTCTAAAATCATTATTTCGATAGGACACGTTTTGGCCGTATGAAATTTATGTTGAGATAAAAAAACTGTAACCAACTTCAGACTGCTGTCAGTTCTAAGCCACTCGTCCGACAGCTGTTAAAATTATTCCAGTGACAGCTCATGATATTGTTTACATAAGCATTTTGGTGAGAATTTTCCAGAAAAAAGTTATTCGTAATGGAGTTCAAGCGTGATAGTGTGACTTTTTATACCCTACACCAAATAGTGGTAAGGGTATTATGTCTTTGTGCATTTGTTAGTAACATGGAGAAGGAAGCGAGATAGACCCATAGTTACTTTGAGGATCTCCATAGAATCACTTTCTGAGTTGATTTATGCATGTCAGTTCGTCTGTTCGTCCGTCCGTCTGTCCATGTATTCTTGTGAACAAAATGCAGGTCGCATTTATTATCCGATTGAGATGAAATTTTCCAAACAACATTCGTTTGGCCCAAGGACGAACCCTATTGAAATTGGAGATAATCGATCAAAATTCAGATATAGCTCGCATATATATATCTTCGTTCGATTTGCCTTTTATTGTGCACCAAACGTGTAATATCAGCTCGAATAGTATGGAATTTTGCACGTACAACCAAATCAGGCCTGAAATTAAGTATGCCAAATTTGATCGAAATCGGTTCAGATATAGCTATAGCTCCCATATATATTGTTCATCCGATTTGTTATTTTTGTCCTCCGCAGCCGTAATATGCACTCTGTAACAACAATATTTGGGGAAATATATCAAATACAGCTCAGAAATACATTTGCTAAATTTTATCGAGATCGGTTCAGATTTGGATATAGCACCCATATATAACTTCTTCCGATTTACCTTTTATTGTGCACCAAACGTCTAATATTTTTCCAAATGGGATGGAATTTGACACTTACGACCGAATTGAGTCTAGAAGCTAGTATACCAAATTTGCTGAAGATCAGTTCAGATATAGCTATAGCTCCCATATATATTGTTCATCCGATTTGTTATGTTTGTTACCCACAGCCGTAATATGCACTCCGTAACAACGATATTCAGGGGCATATATCAAATACAGCTCAGAAATATCTTTGCCCAATTTTATCGAGATCGGTTCAGATTTGGATATAGCTCCCATATATATCTTTATCTGATTTCAAATTAATTTTGCACCAAATGGGCAATACAATTCCGAATTTAAAAGATACAAATGCTTCGGCATATTTAGTCTTTTGAATTTTAAATAATAATTATAATCATAGCGTGTATGATTGAATTATCCCATAAAAACTTTTTATTGTTATGTGGAGCTCTACTAAATTAGCAAAGTGGTGTAGGGTATCATAAAGTCGGCCCCGCCCGACTTTAAGACTTTCATTAATGGTTTGTTATTATTTTCTCGAACTTTTTTCGATTTGATGCATGAAAGTAACCTAAAGTTTCGTTTAAGGCTGAAAGTGTCAAAGGCAGAAATATTCTGTACAAAATTTCTGCATAAAATCTCGGAATGAACCATACATCTAGGTATAATAGTTTTTAAGAAAATAACATTCGTAATTTATGTCGTACAAGTGAAAAATATATGTTCTCTCTCAGTCATATGGCTGATTATTGCCAAACTTAGATCATGTTCAAAGGTGTTACTTCTGGTACCTTCCACACAAAAGGTCAAAAATTTCACATACAATAATTTAATTTATAGAACATGGTAGGATCATCCGATTTTGTGCTAACTTGGCAAATTCTAATATTTTTATCAGACCTCGGTCATGTGCGGGCAATATCGCCCCACTTCATCAAGTACCTCAACAGAGTCAACATTTTAAATAATTATAACTCCTATAAAATGTACGACAAGAGTTCGATTGTAATCAAATTTGGTACGTCCCAATATTTCTACCATCAGAAGATTTGGTAAGAAGACGGAATATTGTGTCACACTCCATCTGGTATCTACTCCACAATGCACAGAGGTTTGAAATAACAACAAAAAAAACAAAAACAAGTTAAAAAGTATTAGTCGGTTTTACCGATTTCGTGTGGCAAATGCTAAATTGGGTACATTTGTATTCCCCTTCACAATACACAGTATAGAGGGTACAATAAGTTCTTCATTCCGTTCAAAATCATCGAAATAATAATTTTTTAATAATTTCGCCCTGTCCGTCTGTTGTAATCACTCTAGAGTATAAACGAAATAAGATAGGAAGTTAAAATTTTGGACCGATCTGTCTTTTACCTGCAGGTGAAGTTCGAAGATGGGCTATATCGATATATAATGGTGACGCCCAATACTCGATATTTTGATGATTATAGGCACATTTTTCAAAGTAATTGTCTAAAATTCTACATAAGGAGTTCCCTGTGAGCACTATACCCCTGAAAGGGAATTGTTTATGTAGGTCCGTATAGCCGCAATACAACGGTACCCACACCCCCTCACCCGATATTCGGTATTTTGATTATTTTAGCGGCATTATTCACCGGAGTTGTTTCAATTTTCGTATTTAGAATTTGTAATGAAAAAAATTTAACAGAGCAATTTTTCTTATTTCTAGGGATGGTTGGTATTGAAAATGAGATATATCGGTTCACGTTTTGGTATAGTCCCCATAAAACGGTACCTCCCGATATTCGGTATTTTGAAGATTTATGACACAGTTTTTCACAAATTTCTCTGAAAATTGGTAGTTGTAGGTCATAATGGGTCCCAGTTCGCGTGGCGAATCATTGTAATTATAGGTCCACGTTTTGGTATAGTTCCCATATAACTGTACCTCCCGATATTCGGTATTTTGTTGATTTTTGCCACATTTTTTCACGAATTTCTCTGAAAATTGGCATTTGTAGGTCATAATGGGTTCTAAAGTTTCCTTTACCCTAAGGTGGAGGGTATTAAAAGTTTAGCCCGGCCGAACTTAATGTTTTTTTAATTGTTTATGTGTAAAATTATTATTTTTTTTTTTTTGGAAATTTTCAAGTTCCTTCAAATTGGTGGAGGATATTAAAATTTACGCCTATTCGAACTTAGCTTCTTTTTACTCGTTTATATTTATGAGCCTTTGAAATAAAAGTTTACGTTGGGTGCTCTTGTATATTGTTGTATAAACTAGCCTTTTGTGGTAAATTTTACCTTCATATACAGATTTTCATATAACCCGATTTCGATTTTAAATCACTCCACTAAAATTTATCATATTTTCATTCCTATTAAATTATTTAAAAAAAATAAACTCAACAACACGCCATGTGTTTGACCCAGTAAAGCATGCACTCCTTATAAATTTAATAAAATACAATCACTACTGTGTTGACATCAAATGCACACACACACACACACGAGAGAATACACGTTATGTATGTTTATATATATTCACATATATGCACATGTCTCCTCTCGTTTTTTGTTTTTTTAATATGACTTGTCAAAACCATATTGCAATGCATGGTTAAAAATAATTCAATACCACAAACCTGTGCTGTGCTGCTGCTGCTGCTCTTCACATGAAAGTCAAACAATTTTTTAATATCTTTTTGTTTTCTTTATTTTTCAATTCTTTACAGCATGCTTTTAGGAGCATTTCCGATTAGCTCGAAAAATTCATCAGCCACGTCCGCCAACAAGAGCGGAAGATGTCGGTTTTGCTTTTTATGCGGCGGTTACGTTCTGTTTTTGGTCTTGGGCGCCGCCATGTTCTCAGCCATTGAAGCGCCAAAAATTGATGTGATTTCGCAACGGGTGGAAACGTTTCGCAATCAATTTCTGGATAAGCATTCGTGTTTAAATGGTAAGTGTTGTACAATTCTTGCGGTACTCGTTTTTTTTTGTTTTGTTTTAAAGATAAGGGTATGGGAGTGGGGTAGATATTGGATTGGAAGTGAGTGCTGAAAGGAAATCAAAGCGGTGGAAATATTTGAATGATCATGAAATTTGAATATTTATTTACGGTGGGCCCACCATGTGATTCAACCACCCTTGCTGTGTAAAGCACTGAAGAATATCCATTTACAAGAAACATTTACGGGTTGGTAATATTATATGTAATAATAACAAGTAAAAAAGCAGCTAAGTTTGGCCGACCCGAACGTTGGGTAAAGAAAATATTTTTATATAAAAGTATCGGAATTCAAACGTGTTCCACTTTAAACTACAAATACCAGTAAGACCGTTTGGATAATGCAGTTAAACCTTTAAAAAACCATAAAGTGGGTGAGGCCGTTGCTTGGGGGCCATACCAAAACGGGAACCTCCATAGACAATTTTATACTTCAAGGGTTGTCATCGACCAAATCTTTTAAAATGCTAAATTTCAAACAATTTCGTGGGTAGATGTGACTAGGATTATCAAAATACCGAATATCGGTGGGTATCGTTATATGTGCGCTATAGGAAAATGTGGACATATGCATTCAATGTTCTGCTGCCGGAGCTAGAACCCATTATGAACTACAAATACCAATTTTTAGACAAACAAAAAAGTGGCAAAAGTCATGAACATATCGAATATCGAAATATCGATGGCTATTCCAAAACGTGGACCTATATGTACTATGATCCGCCACCAAAGCTAGAACCTATTGCGAACAATAAGTACCAACTTGGAGACAAATCCATGTGGCAAACATCATCAAACTAACGAATTTCGGAAGGTACCGTTATATGGAGGCTATATAAAATCGTGGACCTATACTTAAAATATTTCGCGGCTGGAGCTAGAACCTATTACGAACAATAAATACCAATTTTTAAACAAATTCGTGCAAAATGTGGCAAAAGTCATCAAACTACCGAATTTCGGGAGGTACCATTTTACGGCGGCTATACGAAAACGTGCACCTATACATACAATGTTCCACCACAAGAGCTTAAACTCATTAAGCACTACAAACACCAATTTTTAGACAAATCCTTGGGAAAAAGTAGCAAAAATCATCAAAATACCGAACATCAGGAGGTATACGAAAACATGGACCGATGTATCTCATTTTCAATACACAATACAAAGTGTCCTGCCAAATTTTGAAGCTCTACGTCAAGTAATTTGGGCTTTATCGTTATTTCAACAGACAGACAGACAGACGAACATTGCTAAATCGACTTAGAATTTGATGGTGATCATGAATATACAGGGTGAGATAAAAAAAACTGCAACAAGGTCAAACGCCATGATTTTTACAAACTTTATAAATTTTATTGAATGAAAGCAAAAAATTTCGAAAATAGCATCAAATTTTAGAATAAGTTTAGATTTGTTCGAATTGGTCACCTTTGGCACGAATTATGGCCTTCAAATGGCCAATGAAACCGTCTCACGCTGCCCGAATGTTTCTCTGCGGTATTTTGGCCCAACCCCGGTGAAGCGCTTGCTAGAGGGGATCGACACATCGGTATTTTTTAGTACCAACCTTACTTTCCAAAATACTCCAGACATAATAGTCCAACGGATTAGTATCCGGAAATTTTGGTGGCCATTGTGCGCTGGAAATGTAGTGAGGAATCTCATTTTGTAACCACTCTTAGGTGGCGCGAGTTAACTTCCGTACCGCCGAAAAATCAGAAAACAAGAATTATTCTGTTTTAGATGCCAAATACAACTGATGCTTTATTCAAAAATTCTTATATTTAAGCGATTTTACAATTATTGATTTTTCTTAGAGTTAACAAAGAACAAAGGAACATAAAATCTAGAGCTATCAAGAAAAATACTTAAGCTAAAAATTTGTATTGGGTACAGTAAAAGTAAACATTTCTTTTTGGGTTATTTCCGTCATAGTTTTATTACTAGTGTTGTTATTGTGATGTTGAAGTGGAGAATTATTGCTGACGAAATAATGTCAACAATATTGGTGTTAGCTCTTTGGTGCTTATGACAATGTTGTAACTAATAATGATGTTAATAATAATGATATTAATAATAATGATGTTAATAATAATGATGTTAATAATAATGGTGTTAACAATAATGATGTTTTTAATAAATGAGGTTGTGGTTGAAAATAATGAACTTAATAATAATGTTGTTTATTGGTGGCTGTAGGTAACTCCTCCCTCTCCAGAATGAAGTGAGGGCCAAAGGGGCTTCGGATCATTTGTGGCCAGAACTTCATTATTGTTGTGGGTTATGGAGTAGATTAATTTTATAGGCTTTCTTATTACTAATATTATTGATAATATTATGATTATAGAACTAATTATACCAAATGCGGAATAAGAAATTGTTTTGTAATTGTCAGAGTCTGTTTGAAGAAATTCGATATTTGCTTTATTTTGGAATCTGTATTGATCTAGTTTGGGTAATGTTAGTTCGTCTCTTATGGAGAGTGTTGTAATATTGTTTGAGAAGCTAGTTTGGAAGGTTATTGTGCTAATGTTTTCTTGGTGAATATTCGGTTTATCTGTATACCAGACATTATTAAATAAGATTTTGCATTCATTAAAATTAATAACAGAGGAAGACTTGATTGGTAGACTCTTAGTTACGTTGTTACATACTGTGGTTATGTTTCCTATTGGAGGGTTTATAAGCACTAGGTAATTTGGTTCTGGATATATTATGTCCGTAGTTAATCCTATGTCTCTAAGGTGACATGCCACCGTTTCTTCTCTAAGCAAAATTGATTTTAGGCAATCTCTATTTCTTTCGTATTGAGTTTCATAGTTGCAGTAAAATTTTTGTTCTATTTGTTTGCATCGGTTGTCGAAAAGATAAAGGTTATCATTGTTTATTAAAGCGTATTCACCGGTTATTATTTCTAAGGTGTTATTTATGGGGGTTTTGATTATGTGTAATAATTTAAATAGTTCATTAGAAATTATAGGAATTTGTATGTCAAATATTATGTTTGTGTCGTTATAATATGCTGTCAGTTGTAGTAATTCATATATGTTCTGGTGATATAATGTCCGTTGCATTGTTAAGTATGTTGTGTATTTCATTCAGTTCGTCAGTAGTTAATATTAATTTTGGGACGGTGTTAAGCCTTGCTAATACTACTGATTCTGCGATATCATTAAGATGGTCGGTAAGTATATCTATGTTAAAACTGATTTGAAGTAAATTTTGCATTTGGATTATTGCATTAACCGAGGGGTTTATGGCATTTCTTGTCTGGTTTTGAATCATCATTATAGAACGTTCTATTAGGTTTTGTTCTTCATTTATGTGATTGGTAATGTTTTCGAATCTTGTTATCATTTTGTTATTTAACATCATTTGGTTTTTAAGCGTTGTTTTTATTTGGGTATTTCCTCTAGTTAAATTGTCAATGTTTTTATTTAGTTCTTCTGCATCTTTGTAGTCCATATTTCCCGTTATGAATTTGATTGCTGATCCTAAGGCATTTACAAGTCCCCGTTTTTTCCTATAATTTGGGGTTAATATATCCAATTTGGCTGAGAGATTATTCAGTTTCAGTTTCGTAGTTCTAAGTTGTGATGCTGTAAATCTTGTCTCCTCTATTCGATCCAAAGTTTGCTTTATAGTGTTAATATTGTCGTTATATGTTTTAAGGTTAATAACATGGATTAGATGTTGAAAGTCTGTGATTAATTTAGCATCGCCTAGTTGTAGTGGTATAAGTCCCTGAGTCTGCGTTATGTTTGTTATTGTGACGTCGGATTGTACAGGTACGAACCTAAAAGACAAATAGAAGTCAGTTTATGTAAGACGTTTTCTTTTAATTTTGGCTTTATGTAGTTTTTGGTTATTTGACGTTATCAGCGTCACTTTCTTGTTTTCCTTGACTACCCTCTTTGAGAAGCGAGGGGTCATTTTGTTCCTCCCTGATTCCCTTCTGTATATTGTCTGGTTTTCAGTTAAATCTTCTGGTTCTTCCCTATTTGCGTTTAGTTTTTTTATACGTTTGTCAGTGTCCATGGATAATTTATCTTTAATAATTTTGTGTAAGTCATTTTGAAATTCTTGTAGTCTATTTAAGTAGTCATGTTCAGAGTTATAGCTTAATGTCTTTTCGAAGTTATAAGTCCTACCATAGAAGAGTTCAAATGGGGTTAAATTTGTAGCACTATGGATTGCGTTGTTATAGGTAAAAATGACTTCTAATAGTATTTCGTCGTGATTTAGTGGTATTTCTGATGACTTATACTTTTCGTAAACTATTCTGTAGGTCTCGGTAATGGTTGAATGTAATCTTTCTACGGGAGAGTTTCCTGTACTTTGATGAAATGATGTATAATGTAAGGTTATCTGATGCATTTTACAAAAATCTTTTATAATGGATGCATTAAATTCAGCGCCCTGATCACAAACAATTTTCTTGGGTATGCCGTGTAGGCTTATGAAATGTTTGAAACTTTTCAGAATTGATAGGCTATTCCTAGAGTCTAAAGAGTAAGCGGCTGCAAATTTAGAAAATTTGTCTATGATGGTAAGTATATTACGCTTGTTTATACAATAGATATCTGTGTGGATAATATCCAGTGGTTTTTCGGGAATTTCAGGTTTTTGAAATTTGGGTTTTGGTGGTTTCCTGTCATATTTTAAAGTTTGGCATGTATGACAATGATTAATACAATTTTGTATTTTGTTTTTCATGAAAGGGAAGTAGTACTCTCGTTTTAAGTGTGCATATGTCTCTTGAATACCTCTATGGTTATGGTTCATATGGTATTCATTAATTATTTTGTCTTGCTCATCAATGGTTCTTATGTCTTGTAGAATGTCCATGCATCGTACTAACTTAAATAGTTTGCTGTTTGCAAAGTATTTTGAGTAGGTGCTTTGAATTAATTTAAATGTATCGTCATCTGCCATAAGCGCAGAGACTTTATTTGGTGTTATATAAATTTGGAAAATGTTAGTCAATGTTTGTTCGTCGTACTTTTCTCTACGTATAGTCTTGCGTATTTTATTTTTAAATATTGTTTCTAAGGTTATTGGTGAGCCACCGATTTGAGTTTGAAATATAATTTGAATATTAAATTCGTTAATTGGTCTTTCTGATATCGGTATTCCATCGTCAACATTTTCGTCGGAGGAATGGATTGTTGTTCCTTGTGTACCATGGTTTGAGATGTTATCAACTGAATTAGTGTTTATATCGACATGTTCATTTACAGATAGATTGTCTAATTTAATACGACTTAGTGCGTCTGCGTTAGTATTTAATTTTCCTTTTTTGTAGATAATTTCATAGTCATATTCTTCTAGTTTTAATCTCCAGCGGATTAATTTTGAATTTGGTTCTTTTAGACTCATGATCCATGTAAGGGGCCTATGGTCGGTAATTATTTTAAATTTCCTTCCAAAAAGGTATGGCCTGAAATATTTTGTCGCCCATACGATAGCAAGTAATTCTTTTTCTATCGTCGAGTAATTTATTTCGCTATTCGATAATGTACGACTTGCGTAACATATAGGCTTGTCACTACCTATTGGTCCTTGGGAAAGTATTGCTCCTAAAGCAAAGTCGCTAGCGTCGGTGGTTAAATTAAATGGTTTTGAAAAGTCAGGATATTGGAGCAGTGGGTCGTTCATTAAAAGATTTTTGCAAGTAGCAAATGTGTTCAAATATCTCTCGTTTAATATTATTTTTCTCCCTTTCTTAAGACATTCTGTGAGGGGTTTCGTTAATTTCGAGAAATCTTGAATAAATTTCCTGTAATAACCTAGTAGTCCTAAAAATGATTTTATTTGTTTTTGTGTTTTTGGTACGGGGAAAGCTTTTATGGCATGAATTTTATCAGGGTTGGGTTTAATACCATCAGTGGAAATAACATGTCCGAGAAAAGAACATTCTTTCTTTAGGAATTCTGATTTGTCCAGTTGTATCTTAAGATTGGCTGTACGTAATTTACCGAGTACTTTTTTCAAGTGTTGTATGTGCTCCTCTAAGGAAGTTGAATATATAACTATGTCATCTAAATATACAAGGCAGACTGTCCCGATCAAGTCACTTAATACATTGTCCATTACCCTTTGGAAAGTGGATGGAGCATTTTTTAATCCAAAAGGCATCCTTACGAATTCATAGTGACCTCTATCGACAGAAAATGCTGTTTTACCAATATCTTTTGGGTGCATTTCGATCTGGTGAAAACCGCTAGCTAAATCTAAAGTTGTGAAGTAGAGACTTCTCCCCAATTTATCTAATATGTCAGTTATGTTGGGTATGGGATATTTATCAGAAACAGTTTTCTCGTTTAATTTGCGATAATCTATAACAAGTCTCCATTTTTGTATATTGCTCGAGTCTAATTTTTTTGGTACGATCCATATAGGAGCACTCCATGGTGAAAAACTTCTTCTAATTACACCTTGTTGCAACATTTTATCGATTTGTTTGCGTATTTCCTCTTTGTGTATGTAAGGGTACCTGTATGATTTTGTAAAAATGGGTTTGTCGTCAGTTGTCCTTATTTGGTGTTTGATTTGATTCGAGAATGTCAATTGTTCTCCCTCCTTGAAAAACACATCTTCAAAGCATTTGCAAACCTTCAGCAAAGCTTGTTTTTCCTCTTTATTAAGATGACCGGTCCTTATCGAATCTAAAATGTCATGATTATCATTCATACAGTTGTGTTCTAAACTGAAGTTATTAACTTCGATGTAATTCTGGTCGTTGTATGGTGTCGTCTTTATTGGTTGTTCAATGTATGCAATTTTATCATGTCCAGAAGTATTAACTATTTCCACAAGGCTGTACCACTTTTTAGAATGATACAGTCCCTCTGAAATAAAGAGGTCAGAACCCAAAAAAGTCCTTGGGAGAAAAAAGCTACCATTTTGTGTGTCTACCGGTACATTAATAACAACTCTGGAAGAGCTTGGAATAATGAATTTCTCAGAAGTGAAATTGGGTTTGAGATGAATAGGTATGATGGCTTGACTTGTTACTAGAGTTTTGTTACCTAGGTCTATTTTAGCTTTGAGAAAATCTAATATGTCCAATCCTATTAGTCCATCGAAATAGTTGTGAAATTTGAAGACAAAAAATTCTGTATCTCCTTTTTGTTTGAATTCCGTAAATAAGGGTAGTTTAATTTTTTTTGTCCAGTGAGTGTTTAGTTAAAATTGTTGTGATTGTAATTGGTTTGCAAGTCATACACTCTTCGTCATTTACAAATTCTGGGTTTATGAATGATGACGATGCTCCAGTATCTATTAAAAATTTCAGGGGTCTACCAAATGGGGAGGATATGTTAATATAGGGTAATGTGTGTCCATGTTTGTTAATATCTAAGTATCCCGTTGGTGTGGGTAGGCATTCATATGAAAATTTTCATTATCAACTATTACATTTTCGTATTCCGTTCTAATACCATTATTTTGTTGGTCTTTTAGATCGTTCATGTCATTATCATCATTTTGATGATAAGTGTAGTTTTGTTCGAAGTCATTGTCATGTGTTTGTCCGTGGTAATATCCGTCTAGATCATTATGGTAAGCTTGAGACACATTGACGTTGTTTAGGTACGATGTCTGTCTCGTTTGTGTAGTCATAGGTTTTCTTAAATGACTATAACCAGAACTAACATCCATTGGTTCTGGTGGTGGTAAGGGTTTGGTCGTAAGCTGTTGCTGCCTGAAGTTGCTGAATTTGCTCTGTCCGGACCCATTGTGAGAAAAGGTATTTCCATTAGGTGCTTGAGGTCCCTTTTGTGAAAATGCATTAGTTATTGGATTATATTGATTTCTTCCCTGAGTATTAACCGTGTTTTGGAATCTATTTATATTGTTTTGTGCGTAATGGTGAATTTGTCCGTGTGTAAATCTATGTGTGTTATTCATATTTGGTTGGTAATTACGAGCAGGGGCATAATTCCGTGTATTCTGTCTATACCTTGGTTGGTAGAATGGTTGGTTGTAAGTAAGTCTTCTTGAATATTGTATATTTTGTTCCTGAATGCAGAATGTTAATGCTTCATCTAATGAATCGGGTCTCATAGACCTAATCATTGAGCCAAGGGGTTCTCGGAGGCCTATTAAGAATGCATCTAAGCACATTTTAGCGTTAAATTCGCGCCTCGAGTTTATGACATGTTTGTTAGTTTCATGAATTGATATATTATTATTTATTGCTGCCTGTAGCTCTATAACTGAACCATAAAATTCTTGCACAGTCTGATTATTTTGTCGTAAATTGTGGAGTTCACGCACAAGGGAGGTTTCACTCCTTTTATCCGAATATTTAAGTATTAGATTCGCTTTAATTACCTCCCAAACTAACGGAGTACCGGATGAATTAAGTACTTCATTAGCTTCTCCCACTATTTTGTTTCTGATGGCTCTAAGCACTACTGTTGCTTGGTTAGAACCATCGATATTCGCTAATATTCTTAAAATCTCTTCAACGTTTTCTAAAAAATCATTTAGTTGCCTTGGATTTCCATTAAATGTTGGTAAATCTTTTACGGCATCTGGAATTTTTAATGTTTCGTATGCTTGAGAGGATTGTGACGGTTGTTGAGATTGTAGCGCCTGAGGGGCACTAATGTCATTAACGGTAGTCATTTCTTGTTGTTCCGGTATTGCAGTTAAGTATCGAATAGAATATGGTCTTGGTCTTAGTCTTCGCATTTAATATAATTACCCTTTTTATTGATTTGAGATATTTTGATTAGCCTTTTTCTTTATAATTGAAATATTTCTTTGCTTATTTCTGTTTTATATTTTATAAAGTAAT
Organism: Musca domestica; assembly: GCF_030504385.1. Taxonomy (NCBI): domain Eukaryota; kingdom Metazoa; phylum Arthropoda; class Insecta; order Diptera; family Muscidae; genus Musca; species Musca domestica. The sequence continues at coordinate 179,373 of NW_026712262.1, read as the reverse complement.
ATAATAGTGATAAATATTATAATTTTCTTAAAATAATTACCCTAGTATTATCATAATAAATAATTTCATTGTTGATTTCCAAGGTTTTTATCTGCTTCTTTCCTCCGATGAGACCTGTATAAGTTGCTTGTAGATATGGACTGCTTCAGGACTATTTCTTGTTCTTCACTTGTAGTTGTTGTTTGTTGTTTTAATTGTTGCTTGTTTTTGTTTTTTTTTTTTTTTTTTTTTTTTAGTTTTTTTTTTTTTGTTTTTGTTACGGTTGTTGTTATTGTTATATGTTATTAACTTTTAATTGTTATTTTTAGTTGATTTTCCTTTTTTTTTTTTTGATCTTCACTGTATTGTTATTTGTTTTTGTTAGTTGGTTTTTTTCTTGTTTTATCTGATCTGATCCACTATGACCGTATTATTTGTTGATATTCCTTCAACGATTTTCATTAAATATTTATTCCAACCAAAAAGATATTCATTCTCTCCGGATGGTAATATTTGTTGATATTCCTTCAACAAAATATTATTTATGAATTTATATATATTTTTTATTTAAGATATAATTTGTTGATATTCCTTCAACAATTTTTATTAAATATTTATTCCAACCAAAAAGATATTCATTCTCTCCGGATGGTAATATTTGTTGATATTCCTTCAACAAAATATTATTTATGAATTTATATATATTTTTTATTTAAGATATAATTTGTTGATATTCCTTCAACAATTTTTATTAAATATTTATTCCAACCAAAAAGATATTAATTCTCTCTGGATGGTTATATTTGTTGATATTCCGTCAACAAAATATTATTTTTGATTTTAAATATATATTTTTATTTAAGAGATATTCCTTCTCTTCTTATAGTAAATTGTTGATATTCATTCAACAAAATACTATATTGTATTGGCACTTGATTTTCTCGGTTGTACGGACGTAGGTTCTTTTTTTTTTTTTCCGATTGTTGGCGCACGATTTTTCTCCTTAAGGATTACTTGATATACCGTCAAGCCTAATTAATTTAATATATTTTTTTCTTCACCAAATTTTTCTTAAAAAAAATTTTTATGTCCTTTAAAGGATAGTTCACTGTTTTTTCCACAATTAACTTGTCACTGTTTTTTTTTTTGGTTTTTTTTTTCTGTTTTAAGGATACATTTATTTAATTATATTTTTTTTTCACTTGAGAAAGACCGCACCAACAATGGCCGTACGACTGCGCCAGTTAACTTCCGTACCGCCGAAAAATCAGAAAACAAGAATTATTCTGTTTTAGATGCCAAATACAACTGATGCTTTATTCAAAAATTCTTATATTTAAGCGATTTTACAATTATTGATTTTTCTTAGAGTTAACAAAGAACAAAGGAACATAAAATCTAGAGCTATCAAGAAAAATACTTAAGCTAAAAATTTGTATTGGGTACAGTAAAAGTAAACATTTCTTTTTGGGTTATTTCCGTCATAGTTTTATTACTAGTGTTGTTATTGTGATGTTGAAGTGGAGAATTATTGCTGACGAAATAATGTCAACAATATTGGTGTTAGCTCTTTGGTGCTTATGACAATGTTGTAACTAATAATGATGTTAATAATAATGATATTAATAATAATGATGTTAATAATAATGATGTTAATAATAATGGTGTTAACAATAATGATGTTTTTAATAAATGAGGTTGTGGTTGAAAATAATGAACTTAATAATAATGTTGTTTATTGGTGGCTGTAGGTAACTCGCGTGCTGAGTGCGATGGTGCTGAGTCCTGTTGGAATATCCAAGGTCTGCGGCCAAAATGTTTGTGTGCACAAGGCTTAAATACACCCCTGCAGAATATTTTCGCGATAATATTCGGCATTTATTCTGATGCCATGGTCGATTAATACGAGCGGAGAGCGACCATCGGCTGTTATGGCGGACCACGCCATCGCCATGGCCGGCGCTTGAGTTCTGGTGGCCAACCGAAGGTGCACATTTTCAGCTGACCTCTTTGGAAAGTAAACACGATCATTTTGTTTGTTTACAAACTGCTGGACAACGAATGTTTTCTCATCGAAGAAAACCAAATTCAGCAGTTTCTGTTTTTTATTATTGCTTAAGATATGTGTTTGTTTGTTTTTTGTGGGAATGTAAATTGTATTTGCTCATTTGTGTACACGCTTATCTCTTTTTTTTACTAATGCTTATCAGTCGAATTTCAAACTGAAGAAAAGATCGCAGCGGATTTGTAAATACGAATGTCTGTATGTACGGATATCTACTAAAAAGTACACAAAAGTTAGTGTAATTCATAATCTTTAGGATGCCCATGCAATTGAATTGAATGGACCCCCATCTTGGTTTGTGTCCGCCGTTCATGTTTGACGAAATTGTAAACGTTACTTAATTAGTCGCATGTCTAAGCGGGATAAATAGCTGATTTGTTTTTTTTTTTATTTATGTAAACAATAAACACAACAACAATGGCAATAGCAATAACAATAAGCAATATGAGCAAATGCTGCACAATCAGATTCATTCTTTGCTTCCGAAGCATATATTCTGAGAATTTTTTTGTAAGCAATCCCAAGATTGGCGGTGATGGGGTGGCCAGGGTTGCCATTGGGGGTTTTTAAAGTTTTAAAGTGTTTGGGCTTTATAGCAAAGAGTATTATAAAGGGTGATTTTTATACCCTCCACAATAGTATGGAGGGAATATTAAGTTTGTCATTCCATTTGTAACACCTCGAAATGTACCACAAAGTATATATATATTCTTGATCAGCATGAAATTCTATGTCGATTTAGCGATGTTCGTCCGTCTGGGGAAATCACTCTAGCTTCCGAACGAAATGAAGTAGGTTGATAAAATGTTACTCAAATGTATATTATGTCTGCGGGACTCTTGGTACTAAAAATGGGCCATGTAGGTCTACGTTTTGATATAGGTCCCATATAATGTAACCTCCCTATTTTCGATATTTTGTTGATTTAAGCGGCATTATTCACCGGAATTGTTTCAAATTTGGTATTTGAAGTTCGTAATGGATACTACAGCCTATGACAGAAAATTGTCTGTGAAGGTCCACGCCTTCCTATAGCCCCTATATAACAGTACCTCCCTATACACCAGGGTTCGTGGTTTGTTTCAAATGTCTTTAGCTTGGTCTATAATTTTGCCATACATATAAAAGAGTGGTGAAATAACTGACTGAGAATCAATGCCCAGACGAAACGACTGAACCTAGAATATTGAAACTTTGCACGAGGGTCAGTCGTGGCGTATAGACGTGTGATATGAAATTCGTACTAAAACGGTACAGAAAATACTAAAATGCATTAAAAATTGGAAACTTTGTATTGGACAAACGGAATGAACTAGAAATTTAGAAATGAAAGTCACTGATGGTTTCCAGGATAAATGTACCAATAGGTTTTTGGAAATTCCATCTTTAGATAACGAAAAGTTCTAAAATGGTACTAAACCTCTAAAATGGTACCTTTTGGTATTACGTAAACGAAAACTTGAAATTTGGTATGAGAATCAAGGTTGGAAAGTATATTTAATATATGAAGGTAGCTTTTGAAATGTGTACCAAGTTTGCGAACTGTACCAAATGGTACCAAATTTGTAACTTTTTTTTGGGGTGAACGGATAAAGCAGGTATTTTAAAATTTTGTATCGGGGTCCCTTTTTGGGATAGGTTCGTGATACAGAGGTGTTTTTGGAAATGGGTACTGCAAGTGCACAAAATGTACTAAATAGTACAATATTTGCCCTAATTTTTTTCCATATGTGTAGCGTTGACATATGGAGGTAGTTTCGGAAATGTGTACTACTATTGTACGAAAAGTACTGAATGGTACTATACTTGGTATTATGTAAAGAAAAGAGATAAAGTTCTGAAATTTGATATTTCGATTACCGGTGGTATCTGTGTTTGAGATTTGGCGGAGATTTGAAAATGCGTCCTTTATTAGTACGAAAGTACTAAATGGTACTAAATTTTATGTTGGGTGAATGTAAGAGCTGGAATCCTGAAATGTGATATTTAGGTCTCTGTTGGTATCAGGAAAGAGAGATATGGAGATGGTTTTGTAAATGTGTACTATAATTGTAAGAAAAGTACTAAAAAGTACCTAAATTTGGTATTGGGCGAAGGAGTACAACTGAAATCCTGAAATTTTTTTTATAGATATCACAGTTGGTGTTCTTGGTTAAGATATGGAGGCTGCTTTGGAAATGTGTCCAGTATTTGTACGAAAAGTACTAAATGGTATTAAATTAGATATTGGGTGAAGGGATAGAGCTGAAACCGAGGAATTTTATATTGCGATAACTTATGTTGTATAGGATTGAGATATGGAACGTTTTCGAAAATCAGTACTAAAATTGTACTAAAAGTACCAAATGATACTTAATTTGGTATCGGGGGAAGGAATAGGCCTGGGATCCTCAAATTTGATATTGAGGGCTCTGTTGGTATCTGGAATTGAGGCATGGAGATGGTTTTGGATATGTGTACTATAATTGTATGAAAAGTACCAAATAGTACCTAAATGTGGTATTGAGTGAAAATTTGAAACAGATGTCAAAAATCTGAAATTTGATATACAAGTCTCTGTTGGTCTCAACTGCATACTATAATTGTTCGAAAAGTACTAAATGCTACTAATTTTGTATCACTGTTGGTATCTAGGTTGGAGAAACGCATATTAAACAGGATTTTAGATATGCGTACTAAATGTTACAAAATTTTGTATTGGCTGAAGAGATACATCACAAATTCTGAAATTTCATATAGAAGCCACTGTTGGTTTCTACGGCTTATTTATGGAGATTTTGACATAATTTCGGACAGCAACATTGGATGTGGGTCATTGTTCAATAATCTTGCTAATATCATCCTCGATAAACTACCGAAAAAAGGAAAAACTTGAACTTTATGATCTTCTGTCTTAGGAGCACCTGTAAAAGGGTTTCTGTCTATAAAATTTGTGTAAGATGTTTTCTGTCTGTAGAAGACCTAGGAGAGGTATTATATCTGAAGATGACATATCAAGGTGGCATATCAATAGAAGATCTGTTTTGTCCATAGAAGTCCTGTAAAAGGTCTTTAGTCTGCAGAAAGGGGGTTTTGTTTATAGAAGACCTATAAAAGGCTGTAGAAGATCTGTTAATGATCTTCTTTCTATAGAGGACCTGAAAAAAGGTTGCTATCTATAGAAAACATCTGAACGACCTTCTGTAATAAATCATTTGTCTGTAGAAACCCTGTAAAACGTTTAATGTTAATGTCTGTAGAAGATCTGTAAGTGATTTAATGAAGATTTAGAAGATTAGATAATGATCTTCTGTCTATAGAGGATCTGAAAAGAGTCTCATATCTATAGAAGACCTATAAAAGGTCTTCTGTCTACAGAAATGGTCTTCTTTCTACATAGGACCAGTAATAGATCTTCTCCCTTTAGAAGAACCGTAGAAGGTTTAATGTCTGAAAAAGATCTGTAAATGGCTTAATATCTGAAGAAGACTTATTAATGATCTTCTGTCTATAGTGGACCTGAAAAAAGTCTCCTATCTATGAAAGACCTGTAAACGATCTTCTGTCTTCAGAGGCCCTCTATAAGGCCTTCTGTCTATAGAATAGAGAAGAAGACGTTGTTTTATCTACGGAGAACCTGTAATAAATTATCTGTCTATAAAAAAACTGTAGTAGGTTAAATGACTGTAGAAGGCCTGTAAATGATTTAATGGCTGTGGAAGATCTATTAATGATCTTCTGTCTATAGTGGACCTGATAGAAAACTCCCATGCAGAGGCTTTTCTTTTTTTAAAGAAGACCTCTATAAGGTCTTCTCTCTGTAGAAGGACCCACAAACGGTATTTTGCTTATAGAGAACCTCAAAAAGGCCTTCGGTAAGATTATGGCCTATAAAAGGCCTGTAAATATCTTCTGTTAAAAGAGGTAATTTAAAGGCCTTCAAAGACATATAAAGGTCTTTTTGGATAGAAGACCTGTAAAAGGTATTGTTTAGGCTATCTATAGATGAAGCTTTTCCATTTATAGAATATCTCTAATATGGCTTTTATCTTTAAAAACTCCAAAAAAATTATCACAATAAATTCCGACCACTTTCTTGAAAAAAAAATCTCTAAACGGCAACCCCCATATACTGGACAACTAGCTGACTGATACTCTTCAGCAGACATAACTGAAAATGACAAAACAAAAACGCCAACGAAAACGAAATATGAGATAATACAGTAACGTAATAAAAAAAAACCTAGAAAGAACCCCACAAATGCAGCGAATGAATAAACAACAACAGATAACAGAGAAGCTAAAAAATTTGAATTCACATTTTAGTCTGATCTTGGACATGGACGGGTGTATTTATGACAGTGAAACCACATTTTAAGAAAGAATTCAAAAAAATATATATGCTACACATATATAAATAAATTGTTGATTGTGCAAAAATATTGAAACAAAACAAAAAATATTTAAACAAAAAAAAAAAAGAAAAATAAAACAAATCAAATACAAAAAAATAAAATGCCGCTCAAAGAAGGCTATGATAATTTGGAAGGCTTCGACAATGGCCATCCCGCATCAACGATAATAACAAATGAAACACCATCGTCCGCCCCAATTGGTCGTCTAATTTCCATGTCTGATCCTAGTATTTATAAAAAATCCACCTCATCGTTGCGAACACCACACAATTGCGTTCGAAAAAAATCTAATATAAGTTTAAATAACGGTGTCAGTATCGGTTCGATATGTCTGATACGTTCCACCTATCAAGAATCGGATGACGGTACAACGGCACATCTCGTGCCCGGTTCAACGATCGAGTGTTGCCCACCGAAATATCGCAAAGAACGTCTTCTGTTTATGACATTCGTATTATTTTATATCGGTTTCTTGGCCCTCGGTGCCGTGCTATTTCGTCACATAGAATATCCTATGGAGTTGAAGGAACGTTCAGCCATTACAGCCCTGCGAAATAGTTTTTTACAGAAATATACACAAGTTAAGGGTAAGAGAGGGAGATATAATTTTTATTTATTTTTTTTTTCTTCTGGATCAGAACACACTGTCAACTTATGTTTATTCGTCTGTTTTCAAATTATGCCTATTCGACTGTTTGTCTTTCTTTGAATTCCTGCTCTTGAGGGGAAATTTAAGCCATAAAAATATTTTCTACGATTCCACAATACGATTTGAAACAATAAAAGTTGACGCGCATATAAATACAATAGAAGCCCTGGCTGACCAAATTCAAGCTATAATTTTGAAATTCTGAGTTAACATAATTATCAACTTTGTTCCGTTTACAAACAATCTAGAAGAATTAGTCGATCCGCTGATAGATACATGTAATCAATATATAATCATTTATAAACATTGCGAAATGTTTTAAGGAAGTCATTGGAAAAAAATGTTTTCACAAAAAATCCAATTTTTTTGGCAGAAAGTTCTTAAACAACTTAAATCTTTTTGACATGAAATCTTTAACAGAACTTCTTAAAAACTTCACGAGTTTTGGGAATCAAGTCCTTGAATAAACAAAATCCATCCATGTTTTATACCCTCCACCATACTATGGAGGGTATATTAATTTTGTCATTCCGTTTGTAACTCCTCGAAATACTCATGTCAGACCCAACAAAGTATATATATTCTTGATCAACGTAAAATTATAAGACAATTTAGCCATGTCCGTCTGTGTGTCTGTCTGTCCGTCTGTCTGTTGTAGTCACGCTATCTTTCAAACGAATTGAGATAGAAGTCTAAAATTTTGCTTACATGTATATTTTGCCAGTAGGCAGGTTAAGTTCGTAAATGGCCCATGTAGGTCCACGTTATCATATAGCCCCCGGAATCGTTTCAAATTTTGCATTTGAAGTTCGAAATGGATACTACAGCCTGAGGCAGAAAATTGTCTGTGCAGGTCCACGTCTTCGTATAGCCCCCATATAACGGTGCCTCCCTATATGCGGTATTTTGATGATTTTAGCGACATTATTCACCGGAATTGTTTTAATTTTTTTGTTTAAAGTTCGTAATGAATACTACAGCCTAAGGAAGAAAATTGTCTATACAGATCCACGTCTTCGTATATGGGGGATATAACGGTACCTCCCGATATTCGGTATTTTGATGATTTTAGCAACGTTATTCACCGGAATTGTTTCGAATTTGCTATTTGAAGTTCATAATGGATACTACAGCCTAAGACAGAAAATTGTTTGTGCAGGTCCACGCCTTCGTATAGCCCCCATATAAAAGTCCCTCCCGATATTCGGTATTTTGATCATTTTAGCGACATTATTCACCGGAATTGTTTCAAATTTGGTATTTGAAGTTCGCAATGAATACTAAATCCTAAGACAGAAAATTGTTTGTGCAGGTCCACGCCTTCGTATAGCCCCCATATAACGGTGCCTCCCGATAATCGGTATTTTGATGACTGTAGCTACAATATTCCCCGATTTTTTTCTAAGTTTCGCATTTAAATATTGTAATGGCTTATAACCTACCTATGCAGGTCCATGTCGTCGTTTTTTTAACCAGAAAATCCTTTTTAATATATTAAAAAAATATTTTGGATCGAAGGTTGACAAAGATATTTAGATACGCAAAAATTAGACCATTAAAAAGTTTTTTTACAAATAAAAAAGCAGTGAGTTCGGCCGTAAAACATAAGCTTTGACAATATTCAAATATTAAAATTAAAAAAAAAAATCCTATGAATAAGGTAGCTAAAATTATCAAAATAGCAAATATAGGGAGGTACCGTTATATCGATACTATACGAAAACCTGGACCTGCATAGAACATTTTCTGTCACAGGCTGTAGTACTTATAAGGAACTTTAAATACGATATTCGAAACAATTTCGGTGAATATTTTACCTAAAATCATCATAATACCGAATAAAGGGTGGTACTGATGTATGGAGCCTATGCGAAGACCTGTCTTAGACTGTAGTTCCAATTACAAACTCCGGTGAATAATGTCCCTAAAATTGTCAAAATGTCGAATTTCGGGATGTACAATTGTATGTGGGTCAATTTAGACATTTCTTTTCCAGGAGGTAAAGTGATTGGAAAGAACATCTAGTAAACAATTCTAGCTACAATTTTCAATGGATTTTTAAACAATTCCATTGAAAATTGTAGCTAAATTCATCAAAATACCGAATATAGGGTGGACCTACATTGACAATACTTTTCCAGGCGGTAAATTACTCAGAAGGAACTCCTTTTGTGGAATTTCAGACAATCATAAAAATACCGAATATCAGGGGTACCGTTATATGGGGTATATATGCCATCGTGGACCGAACTTGACTTGCCTGCCTGATCTGTGCAAAATTATAGCTTTCTATCTTTATTTGTTTTGACTCTAGCGTGATTACATCAGACAGATGAACGGATCTGGCTAAATCGTCCTAGAATTTTACGCTGATCAAGAATATATACCTTGTTATGTCTAAAATTATTATTTCGATGAGTTACAAACAGAATGACAAACTTAATATACCCTAAAATGTCACCTTTTATTGGGAAAGATATATTGTTCTATATTTAAATTAAAATTAAATTTCATTATACTCCTTATTTGTAAGGAAGTTTTTTTTTGACAAATCCATCCAAAATAGCATGTTTTGGCAATATAGAAGATTGTTGAAATTGTTTTCATATATTTAACAATTTTTGACAAATTAATTATTTTTAAAATATTCTTAAAATTATAGCAATGGTCAATATTTTACCGAATAAATAAAATGTTCAACTATTGGACCATCCATTATCCAGTTCATCTAATTTCTTGTTTAATATATTTCATAATTTTTCAAAATGGAAGACATTTTCGCGGAGGTATTGTAAAAAAAAATTAACTGATATATACCGACTCAACACCAGCTCTAATATTGGAACTTCGGATCAAATAGTGGCAGAAATAGTGAAATATTGTGTGCCATTTGTTTTTTTCTTTTCACAAATTATAGAAAACAAGTAAAAAAGCTGTAAGTTCGGCCGGGCCGAACTTTGAATACCCTCCACCATTTGGTACAAATTTGGCAATTTTCAAAAAAATAAAATCCGTAGTATAGTATAAGCTGTAGTATCCATTACGAACTTCAAATACACAATTTGAAATAAGTCCGGTAAATAATATCGCTAAAATCATCAAAATACCGAATATCGGGGGTTCCGTTATATGGGGCTATACGAACACGTGGACCTGCACAGACAATTTTCTGTCATAGGTTGTAGTATCCATTACGAACTTCAAATGCGAAATTTGAAATAATTCCGGTAAATAATGTCGCTAAAATCATCAAAATACCGAATATCGGGAGGTACCGTTATATGGGGGCTATACAAAGACGTGGACCTAAATGGCCCATTTTCAATACCAAAAGTCCTGCAGACATAATACACATTTGAGTAAAATTTTATCAACCTACTTCATTTCGTTCGGAAGCTAGAGTGATTTCCACAGACGGACGGGCATTGCTAAATCGACATGAGTTTTATGCTGATCAAGAATATATACTTTGTTGGGTCTTAAATGTATATTTCGAGGTGTTACAAACGGAATGAAAAACTTAATATACCCTCCATACTATGGTGGAGGGTATAAAACTCCGTTAGATTATAAAAGTTGAGCCAAAGACAGTTATGAAAGGTCAGTCATACCGTACACCACTATTCATATTCAGTAAAGCTACCTGTAACACTAGAACCAATTATGACCAACAAATACCAATTTTTAGACAAATCCATGAAAAAATGTGGCAAAAATCATTAAAATACCGAATATCGGGATGTACCCTTATATGGGGACTATACCAAAACGTGGACCGATATATCATTTCATTTTCAATACCAACCATCCTAGACATAATACTAATTATTCTGTTAAATTTTGGCGCTCTACGTCAGACGGACATCGTTAAATCGTCTTAGAATTTTATGCTGATTATGAATATATATATATATATATATATATATATATATATATATATATATATACTAGCTGGCCCGGTCCGCGTTGCCGGCCCGTAGTTTTTTTCTATTATGCATAAATTTGTAGATATGTTGAAATTTTTGTATAAAATTTTCAACCTTTGAAATGTGGTCAAATTAGACGGTACCTTTCTATGGGCACTACTCCTAAACATCGACCTACATTGAAAACTTTCTTCTACCCCTTATAATCCAAGATGACAAATAGAGGCCAAATCCAAAAAATGTAGCAGAACAACATAGCATGTCAAACCGAAAAAAATCGCGTGATTTATATAAGTAAAAATGGTTTTATCCACCTCATAATTGAGGGCAGAATGATTTCAGAATAGTCAAATATAATTACTATTTTACACCATTACCGTAAGATGGGAATTAATTTTACTTGCCATTTAAATTGTAATTTGGAGACCCCATAAAATCCATATTTTTCATCATAGTATAATTCAATGACGATTCAACAAATATTCGGTCCAGTGCTACTTTCTTATATTTGTAATTTATTCATGTTTTCATAATTTATTTCATATAGATGTACATCCCGTTGCCAAAGAAGAGGTTCTCCACACCCTTAGAAACAAAAATGCCAAATAAGGGCCGAAGAGGTTCTCCACCCCCCTAACTGATTTTACTCCCAAAGTATTTTGCATTTCGAGCTCTCATTGGACGGATTATTGAAATGAGCCCCAATAGGCTTTTTCGTTCATTTTTGTTTGTTTAAATGTGTTCGCATCTTCCAGCTGAACTACGATGCAGGCCCTGGAGTTGAAAGGTAGATGTCAGTTAACATCGTATTTATTTTTGAAAAATTGACAAAAGCAGATCTTCAACTTCAATCTTCAACTTGTTCGCTAATTTTTTACAGCAAATGTTTAATGATCCTTACAAAGTTTGTCAATAGAATGTACTACTATTTTAAAATTAGATTCCATTGCATTTCTTTTTTCGATTTTTTCCCGATTTGAAAATTTTTGCAATGACATTTTTTTCAAAATTTTTTATCGATTTCTAAAAAAAAAAAATAATTATCTTTTAACTTTGGTGTGACCGCGTTAAATTATTTCGATATCATCTATTCCGTTTCGCCACCACATAATTCGGTACTACACTTCCATTTAACCTGCCATCAATTTCAGTTCTCAAGAAATCAAGTCAATTAAATAAATTGGTATTAGTATTCGAATTCAAAAAAAAATATAAAAACACTACAAATGTACATTAGAAAAAAGTAAGTCAAAATTAGAAAAAATCATGCAAAATAAAACATTACTATTGTACATTTGAAAAGTCAAAATGAACATTTTAATATATAACATTTTTACGCGTTTTTTTTTTTTTTGGATATTATCATTTTCGGAGAAGAGACAATTCCGTAAATATACCCTCCTTTCTAGTATAAAATTTCGTTTTAGGAAATGGGTGTCAAAAAAAATATTCTGCACAAATTTTAAATAGAAAACTCAGAATAAATTTAGATGTATGAGTTGAATAGTATTTAAGAAAGTAAATTCCTTTTTTATTTTCGACAAATTCAACACTTTTTCCGGACATAAACACATACATAGAAATAAAATCGAATTTTGCTCGCACTTTAAAACGAACAATTCAAGTTTGCTCTTATATGAGCGAAACCGTAAATAGAGTTTTGCTCGTTTTGTATTTTTAACACACACAGGACTGCTCCCGCTCAAATTCGAGCAGGTTTTTTGCAGGTCTGATTGGTACCTTTTGCAATGTTTCTGGTTTATTTTCACTCCAAAATCTATTATTCTGCTAGTTCTTTTGGAAGCGTAATCATCGAGCCAAAAATGAAACTGGAACAAACTCTCGATGAATTTACTTATCTTATCACGCATTTTGTTAATAAAATTTAATGAAATTGAATGCGTTTTCGTTTTGCAATAGTTATATTATAGACCAAACTGAGATGTTTGACAGAGAAACCAAAAATGAAACCAGCGTGAACTGCTTAGACTAGTGTTGCCAAAAAGATAAGTGGTAAAAATCACTCTTTATATGAACTTAGTTTGAAGTGATTTCACATAATTAGAGTGTAATGAATATTAAAAAAATCAATGTGAGGTCCAGAAAGATTCCTCCAATATTTTTTTATTTCACATCTGATTTATGTTTGATACAAACAATTGCCCACGTTGCCTAATTCTTTGTTGGATATTAGCTGTTGTTTTAAACAGATTTAAGAAAATGGAAAACTAAGGGTGGAAATACATAACGGACATATTTTGCTGGCTTAAGTCTTAAGAGTTTTAGGTTGACTTAGTTCGATTTTCGCCCTAGGCTCCGTTGTTCATTTCCGAAGAAGCCGGCCGATGACTAAAGCCAGCCACATAAGCGCTTTATGTATCCCCACCTTAATAAATAATAAGCATTTTATTGAAACTGTCCTATTTCGATTCATAGCGTTCGCCTCCGTCCCTGCAGTCCTGCTAAAAACTCTTGTGCCATATTGAGTTACAATGGACCACATTTAGCTATATATCTAATTTTTTTTACTTTTAGTATCTCTATTGATATACATATTTTCCTTCTTTGCAGATGACGATTTGGAGGAATTCCTTAAGGCTGTTATTACGGCCAATGATCGCGGCATTTCGCCGCTGCGCAATGCCACAAATGAAATGAATTGGAGCTTTGGCCAGGCCTTATTCTTTTCCAGCACGGTCATTACGACAATTGGTAAGTAATCCATTTAAAAAAGCTATAGTTTTTAAATAATTATTGTTTTCTTTATTTTTTTACAGGTTATGGCCATGTAACACCACTCAGTCAAACGGGCAAAATATTCTGCATGATTTATGCTGCCATTGGTATACCACTGACGTTGGTCCTGCTGAGCGCCATGGTGGAGAAATTACTAATACCGGCTAATTGGCTGTTGGGAAAGCTGAATTCGAGATTAGGTCATTTGTATCAACCGTTCAATATTCGTGTTATGCACTTGACCATAATCGGTGAGTTGGAGGGACATGGACATTAGGGTGGTTCGAGTTGGTGAAGTGAAAAAAATCTATTTAGGAAATTTGTGAAAATGCTTAGCTAAGAAGAATTGTAAGAAATGTTGAACAAAAATCATAAATCCAAATGTAGGTAGAATTTATAGTGAGTAAATTTACTGTTTGTAAGAGAGAGAGAGAGAGAAACGTAAGGGAAATGGAAAAGTTAAAAAAATGCTTGTACTGATGATTTTCCGACGATTTCCGAGAGAGGGAGAGAGAGAAAGACGTAAGGAGAATGGAAAAGTAAAAAATTGCTTGTACTGATGATTTTACGATTTATCACAAAAATATAAATAACCTTGACATAAAACACAATTATGAAAAACGAAAATCGCAAGATAAAGTGACTTCTATAAATGGAAGAGGAAAGTCAAAAGAGAGGGAGAGAGAGAGCCCGAATTTTCCTTATATTTTTATATTACCATTCCTTTCCTTATAATAGTTATTGTAATACAACTTTTTCACTATTTTTAGGAATAATTTGAACCACCCTAATGTACATATATATATGCTCACCAGCTATTAACGAATTTTGTTATTTACCACCACCATCTTTTACCTCTCCTACCATTTCAGTGATAATTGTTATAATTTTATTCTTCGCCATACCAACTGCTGTTTTCAGTTATTTGGAACCCACATGGGGCATATTGGATGCTTTCTACTACTGCTTTATATCGTTGACAACAATTGGCCTAGGAGATTATATACCCGGTGATGGCGTGTCCATAGATAATCGTTCTTTGTATAAAATGTTAATAACCGCCTATTTAGTATTGGGTAAGTGTATTTGTATTTGTTGCATGCGAGATAGGAAAATACAAACAAAAATTTACACTGATAATCGCAGAGAACGTGACACACAGCTTGGTCTTTGGAGGGTAAAATCGGGCAAGGGTAAAATTAAAGTTACTGACGTATTGGAATAATGATCCCAGACCTGACATAATTATGCCATAGGAGGGTAAAATTAAAGTTTCTGACGTACTGGACTATTGACCCCAGAACTGACATAATCTTGCCAAAGGATTTTTTTTAACTCTTAGACTTAGGTAAGTCACTTCGACTAGATCACACCAACACTGAACCGTAGTGTAAATTTTCAGGATTCTACTTTCATTTATTTATTTTTTTTTTTATTTTTATTTATTTATTTTTTTTTTGTTGGAAAAATAAATTATTCAACCAGACAGTCATAAAGTCAATCAACCATTTCATATTCAATACGTCGAATATTTGAAATAAAACATTTCAGAAAAACAATGTTTAGCAAAGATAACTGCAGTCAAAACAGAAATGATGACACATTTGTTCACGAAATCAATTTTCTTTTATTCCAAAGTGCAAAGACCCAATTGTCAAAATAAGAAATGAAATATTCGGAATTCTATTCAGGCCAAGATCCATATTATACACATGCGGTTTATTAACACATTTATACCCTACCCCAAACTGTGATACTGTGCGTTGTGGCTTTGTGCATTTTTCCGAAAGTATGCATGATAAACAAAACAAGTTACAAAGCAGTAAGTTCGGCCGGGCCAGACTTTGAATACCCTCCACCGTTTGGAACGATTTTGGAAATTTTCAAAAAATAAAATCCTTAAAAAATTCTATTAAAATTTTAAAAATACCGAGTATTGCCGTTATGTTGGTGTCTATACGATGTGGACCTACATAGGCATTGTTTGCCATAAGTCATTACCACATTCAAATTCGAAACTTGAAATAAATGGTGCATAATGTAGCTAAAATCTTTAAAATATCGTATATAGGGAGGAACCGTCTGTCATAGGCTGTAGTATCTATTACGAACTTCAAATACCAAATTTGAAACAATTGCGGGAAATAATGTCGCTAAAATCATCAAAATATCGAATATCGGGAGGTACCGTTATATGGGGGCTATTCGAAGACGTGAATCTGCATAGACAATTTTTTGATATAGGCTGTATTTTCCATCAAGACCTTCAAGCACGAAATTTGAATCAATTCCCGCGAATAATGTTGCTAAAGTAATCAAAATTCCGAATTTTGGGGGATACCATGATATGGGGCTATATGAAAGCGTGGACCGACATGGCCCATTTACGAACTTAACCTGCTCACTGACAAAATAAACACGTGTACAAAATATTCGCCTTCTATCTGCATTCGTTCGAAAGCGTGATTATAACAGGCAGACAGACAGATGCGCAGACATCGCTAAATCGACTTAGAATTTCAAGGAGTTAAAAACGAAATGACAATGTTAGTAAACCCTCCATAGCATGGTAAAAGAATATAGGTAGATGCATCAACGCTTGGGAACATTGATTTTTTTTTTTTTTTTTTTTCAAAAATACGTATATTTATATTTTTTTCTATCCGACCCCAATCAGAGGTTGTTATCATTTGTATTTTTTAAGAATTTTTTAAAATTTGAATAATTTTGCTTTCAAATTTTTAAATTTCAAAATAAATTTGACAGTTCATTGTCCCAGCAGCTGTGTCGATGCGACTACCTGTATTTTATGGTTGAGGATACAAAAATATTCTACGTTCTATATATACAGGGTGAGATAAAAAACTGCAACAAAGTCAAACGCCATAATTTATACATTTCTTTTTTTTAAATTTTATTGAATGAAAACAAAAAATGTCGGAAATATCATCAAATTTTAGAATAATTTTAGATTTGTTCGAATTGGTCACCTTTGGCACGAAAAATGGTCAATGAAACCGTCACACGCTGCCCACATGTTTCTCTATTGGGTATTTTGGCCCATTCTCGGCGAAGCGCTTGCTTGACGTGATCGACACTTTGGTACTTTTTAGTGCCAACTTTGCTTTCCAAAATACTCCAGACACAATAGTCCAATGAATTAGTATCCGGAGATTTTGGTGGTCATTGTGCGCTGGAAATGAAGCGAGCAGCCTCATTATGTGACCATTCTTGGGTGGCGCGTGCTGAGTGCGATGGCGCTGAAGGGCTAAGTACATAAGAAGCTAGAAGTCATGGCTAGGCGTATTTTGTGACATTTCACAATTTGACATTATAATTTGACATTAATATGCCTAGCCATGACTTCAAGCTTCTTATGTACTTAGCCCTTGAGTCCTGTTGGTGCGTGCCCAAGGCTTTAATACACCCTTAAGAATATTTTTGCGATAATATTCGGCATTAATTCTGATGCCACAATCGATTTATACGAGTGGAGAGCGACCATCGGCTGTTATGGCGGCCCACACCATCACCATGACCGGCGCTTGAGTTCTGGTGGCCATCCGAAGGTGCACATTTTCAGCTGAACTCTTTCGCAAGAAAACAGGATCATTTTGTTTGTTTACAAACTGCTGGACAACGAATGTTTTCTCATCGGAGAAAACCAAATTCGGCAGTTCACCAATTTCGGCCAAGTAAAACAACTCTTTAGCTCTTCTGAGTATATTTTCTTTCCGTGGCCGTGTAAGTTCTTGCGATATGTTCAGCTCACGAGCCATTTTTCGGTCACTGCGACGAAGATTTCGATCAAGTCGCTGCTTTACTTTTCGAACCATTTCTGCTGATATTGCTGTTTTCTTCCTTCCACTTCCTTAACGTCGGGCTACGCTACCAGTATCACGGTAACGAGCGGTGGTACGAGACACAAAAGATTTATTCACATTTAAATGCTGGAGTGCTCTAACGATGGCCACTTGTCGTTTTCCAGCCAAATATAAAGAAATCACACTATCACGCTTTAATTCCATCACGAATAACTTTTTTTTCTGGAAAATTCTCAACAAAATGCTTTTTTACGCTTGTAAACAATTTAATGAGCTGTCAATGGAATAATTTTAACAGCTCTCGGGCGAGTGGCTTAGAAATGACAGCAATCTGAAGTTGGTTGCAATTTTTTCAACTCGCCCTGTTCATCAAATAAATGACACTTCTTCGTAAAGTCTTAAAGTCTCTCCCAATTATAGATGACGCAACAGATATTTTCATAATTCCCAGAATTTTAGTAACAAAACTTTTTAATTTTTCCTTACAGGTCTCATTGCCATGATGCTGGTTCTTACAATCTTTTACGATATTCCACAGTTGAACTTGGGTCAACTATTCACCGAAAGTACACTGGGCGAAACAGAGAAACTACGCTTATCGGGAAATAATACCACGTGCTATTCGGGACCGTCTGGCCTTTATATGCCACAGCGTAATGAAGATACAAGACGTGCTGTTGTTCGTATACGTCCACATGGCGGCGATGATTCACCCAGTCCCGATGAAATGCCATCTTCGTCGTCACAAAGTAGAGATTTACGCCTGCCATAAGGTAACGGAAGACAGAACGATAAGGCGGCAGAAGGCAAAGAATGAAAACAAAATGTTAAAGTATTCGAACTACTGGTCTCATTACTCTCTATATCTAGATATCATTTGAGCAGGAGTGGTGCTGCATACATCAAGGCAATGCCACTGCACATGCATAAGTATGTAGAACAAGAAAAGATTACAAAAACCCGGGAAAGCACAACAAAAACGTTTCATGAAGATCAATTTAATCAACTAAACTTAAAACATGTGGCAACATTCGATAATTCCTTTTTATTGCATTTTTTCAAAGCAGTGTTGCCACTTGTTTTGTGGACACAAAAGTAAATTAAACGCGGTTATAGAAATCATATCCTTGAAATTGACACATATGACCCAACAATACTGCAGGCCTCAATTCATAACTACTTACTAAGTCGCTTCCCATAGAGCAAAACCTGACAAATTACTATTACATTGTAACCACAAACTGGATATGGATGACATGCATAACTACCTACAACCAAAACAAAACCAACTACAATTAAATACCAGCATACCTATCTACCTGCATAAGTAACATTAACTGTAGAATTTATTAAACTTAGCTGTTAAAAAAAGCGGAGATAACCAGTTCTCCTTCATCCTATTATCATTAGCCAATCTTTTTGGTAAAAAAAGAAATGAATCTCTCCAATCATTGGATCAAAAGAATCTGAAATAAAGGCATTAAAGTAAAGATAATATTTGAATTTTTGAGTACAACAAGAACTGTCCTAGAAATGTATTGAATGCCATTTTCTGATATTCAAAAGCTTCGCCATCCCATTCAATGTTGTGCTCAAGCTTTCAATGAAACGATTAAAGGCTCTATGTATAGTGTAAGTCTAGCTTTGTGTTTCATAGGAACATTGTCCAAAAAGCTTAAAGCTATATATTTGTTTTCTTTGTGATGCACTCAATGTATTTGGTTTAGTTAAGCTTTTTTAAAGGTGAGAATACATAAAATGTTTTTTGGCTGGCTTCTTCGGAATATATCAAAGGAGCGTAGGGTCAAAATCGAACTAGCTCAACCTAAAACTCCTTTGTTCCTCTACAAGGAAGCCAGCCGATGGCTTATGTCAGTCAAAAAAGCGTTTTATGTATTCTAACCTTAAAAATTCCGCTGGATTTATGAATACGTTTAACGTGAGGCATACGCTATAGAAATGACATTTGAAATCGGGTGGATTTAGTAGTCTTAACGTGCTCTTAAATATACATAAACACTAGAGGGGGCAGATCGATAAGTCTGTGACATTTCCAATATCCCTTGTAAATATAAGAAACGCCCCTTATAACAAATAGAATAATTGACCCACCAAGTACCATCTGTTAATAGTTTACTGTAAAATTTGAGAGAGAGAGAGAGTTCCCTTTAACAGCTTTGATTGAAAGCTAATTCCGAAACTAAAAAAATTAATAAAACAATAGAATAATTTTGACATTTTTATTATGTTTACACATACGAAATCAAGTGGATTTCAGTGGCATATCCATTACGTAAAATCATGGTAGAAGAATACGGGTAGATACATCAACGCTTAAACGCTTAAAAAATAAGTAGATTTGTTTGTTTTTCTATACGACGCCAATCGGAGGTATGTTATGCATTTTTTAACAATTTTTACAAATTTGAATAATTTTTCATTCAACAATTTCAGGCCATAACCATGCTTGTCACAATAAATTCCATTCTATTTATCACAGCTGTTCACCAGACAAGCTGTCAAATTACATTATTTTTATTGAAATTACAGTATGAGAGTTTAACAAATTGTCCTACATCTTTCCTTTGTCTTTGCCTTACTTTAGGAAAAGTGAAGGATAAAGTTCACACTATCGGGTTTTCATGATTACTTTTCGTTAAAATATATGCATTTTTTCGGATGTATGGCAAGCTTTTTGTAAATGTAACTGGTAGTCACTGCATTTGTTTCACAGTGGCATCTTTATTTTAGTTTAAAATAAACAAATGAGCAAATCGAAATGGTAATTAATCATACATTGATAGCTGACATTTTCAAGATTTTGTATGTGTAAACATGCTTTTAGTGTGATTTGTGAACAACCTTACCCTCGGTAACAAAATACGGTGCAGTAGGATGATAAATTGTCGAAATACCAAAAATAACGGGTGAAACAGATCAAAGCTTAAAATCGAGACTTCGCCTTGCAAATACAACACTGTTGCCATTTGTGGCTGAAGGAAACGAGAAATTTCAATACTGTTGTCAGCTACATGTGGAGACACTGTTGTATTTGCAAGCCGAAGCCTCGATTTTAGCTTAAATCCATGGTAGAAAAATACAGGTAGATGCATCAACGCTTAGGAGCATTGATATGTCAAAAATTTTTAAATTTCTTTTCAAATATAAGTAGATTTTTACATTATTTCTTATACGGCGTCATTCTGAGGTTATTATAATATGCATTTTTCAACAATTTTTACAAATTTAAATAATTTTTCATTCAACATTTTCAATTCCCAAATTGGGTTGACAGTTCATTGTCCCAGCAGCTGCGTCGATGCTTCTACCTATATTCTTCTACCATGCTTAAATCCGTTTAAGTTATTAGGAATACGTAGCCAAAAACAAAAGTCGACTTTTCGTTTTTTCCTTCAACGAAAAGTCGACTTTTCGATTGTTCGATTTTATGGTAGAAGAAAAAAATGTTATTAATTTATTTTTTTATTTTTTCAAAAATAAGTAGATTTTTATATTTATTCTTATACGAAGCCAATTGGAGGTGATTATGATATAAGTTTTCAAAAGATTTTAGAAGTTTCAATAATTTTTCATTGAAAATTTTCAATTCCAAAGTTGGTTTGACAGTTGTTTTTAATGTGATTTGCGAGAAACCTTATTCTGCGTTTCCAAAACACAGGACAATAGGTTTTATTTATTAATTGTCAAAATACCAAAATCTGTTTTTGTGACACAGGCGTTAAGGGTGAAACAGATCAAAGCTTAAATAGTGACTTCAGCTTGAAAATACAAAACTATTGTCAGCTACATGTGCAACAGTGTTGTATTTTCAAGCTGAAGTCACTATTAAAGCTTTGATCTGTTTAAGTGAAAAACAAAAGTCGACTTTTCAATTGTTCGATTTGTTGTAGTCAGTCATTTTCAATTATAACTTTTCAATCAAGAGTCGACTAAAATCGATTTAAAATTTAATTTTTTTGAGGTTTAGTTCCGCCAAACAACCAAATTTAATTCACAAAAAAAAAAAAGAAAATTAAAACAAAAACATTTTAATCGTTGTATATTATTTCGTCGCTCATATGAAAATGAAAAGGCGAACAAGGAGCTATTGTCGAAAATCGATTACAAAAAGCCGACTTTGGAAATTTCATTAATCAAAAATGCGATGATGTTATGACACCAGTTCTGACAGTTGTCTTATAGCTCGTTTAGATACAAAATTTTATCCGCATTAACACGCATTATCAATATGAAATCAGATTTGGCGTACAAAAATAGATTTTCTCACGACTGAATTTATTTTAAATCCGGCG
Source organism: Musca domestica (assembly GCF_030504385.1). Classification (NCBI taxonomy): domain Eukaryota; kingdom Metazoa; phylum Arthropoda; class Insecta; order Diptera; family Muscidae; genus Musca; species Musca domestica. The sequence continues at coordinate 157,487 of NW_026712262.1, read as the reverse complement.
AGGAATCTGCATACTAACGGAAAACATCACTGGTACGGCAGTACACTCAACATCGGCACTGCGACATAATCCCAAATTTGCCATTAGGCTCTTATATTTTTGTCTTCAACGAAGAAAACGACATTTTGATCTTTCGATTTTGTCTAACCAACACAAAATCCATTTTCAATTTTAGCACTTCAAACTAAGGTCTACTTAAATCGATTTCGACACGTAGTTCTGACAAACAGCTGATAAGGTCGATCTTAATTCACAAAAATAGAAAATTAAAAAAAAAAATGCTTTAATCGTTGCATATTATTTCGCTCATATGAAAATGAAAAGTCGAACAAAGAGCTATGATCGAAAGTCGACTTTGGGAGTCTTTACTACAGAAAAGTCGACTTCCACTTTCTGCCTTGCCAACACTAAAAGTTAATAGAAAATCGATTTATATATCCCTAGTTGGTGGATGTCTCGACAAAATTATTAAAGCTGCTAACAGACGATAAGTGTTTTACATATGTGCTGTTACTTTTATTATCCATGTGTATTTCCATGTGTATGTCAAAGATGCCATTTTACACATGACTCATAATTCTTGCTAACACACTCTTGCATATGTTATTTTTTATTTCCTTTGGTTACATTGTGAATATATCGTATTTTCAAAAAAATTATAATACTTTACCACGAATTGAATTTTATATATTTTCACACAACAAACCATGCTAGGAGAATACAGGTAGATGCATCAACCGTTGGGAACATTAATATGTCAAAATATTTTAAATGTCTTTTCAAATATAAATATTTTTTATATGTTTTCTTATACGACGTCGTTCGGAGGTTATTATAATACGCGTTTTCTTATAAATTTAAATAATTTTTCATTCAAAATGTTCAATTCCAAAAGTGGTTTGACAGTTCATTGAACCAGCAGCTGTGTCGATGCGTCTACCTATATTCTTGCATGCAACAAACAAACAATTCTTTTGATTAAATTATTTTTTCCGATGAAAATAAATTTTAAATTTAAATAATTTTTCATTAAAAAATTTAAATTCCAAAATTGATTTGACAATTTATTGATATAAACAAACTAATTTTGACTTTTAGTTTATCATGATTACTGTATATTACTGGGTAAATAATATTTTTTCGAATCTAATTAATGGGCTTGAAGAGGGAAAATATTAATTTCAAACTACGAAATTATTGATAAAACAGACCTATGTATATCAATTAATTTTCAAAATGTATATTCATCCATTGTATATACACAAGTCAGAGATGGAAACTAGTTTTCTATGCAATCAAATTTGACAAGGAAAATTAAAGAAAATACAGAGCTGAGACTACCTATATATATAGATATAATTGTATAATAGAAAAGATATACAACATATGAGACTCTCAAAATCTTACAGAACCATTAAAGTTTGTGCTAGATGGGAGCAATGTTCGAGGAAGTTGGAAAAATCTCGAGGAAGTTGGAAAAATCTCGAGGAAGTTGGAAAAATCTCAGACATATTGATCTGTCCTCATATGACAGTTTTTTTTTTAAGAAATATTATTAAATGGATTGGTTAGTCCTAGTTCGCACGTAGAAAGTTTGTCGTAAGGGAACAACACATTTTCCACTCAACTCCCTTCATTCCCATAGCACACACTTTTACTGCCGGCAAACTTTGTACGCGAGAAGTTTGGACTTATTTGTTGTAGTCTTGGGGTTGGGTGGCCACACTTTTGACAAATTCGTATTATTTTTTCAAATATATTTTATGAAAAATTATTGACATTTGTAAATGTTCCTGACATGTGGCAACACAATACCGAGTAAAGAACAAGAAATAAACGATGTGTGCGAACACTGTATTAAAACACATTTTCTTTTTTAATATTATAATTGTTAATAAGTACTAAGGTAATTATTATACGTCCACTCACATACATATATATTTGTTATTATTATTTTAAGAAAACATTTGTTTCTTAAGAAAAAAAAAACACCTATACACTCATCGAAAAGTTATTAACACATTTTTATATTAATATTTTTATTTGTTATTTATTCAAACAAATGGAGACATATTTAAGGAATTCTACAATAATATATTATTAATAATTGAAAACATGCATAGAACAACAATAAAACTATAATGAATAAAAGTATAAACAAAAATATATACAAACACAAACATAGCATAAAGAGAGCAACAAAAAGAACGTTATTTTATTGCAAATAAATCTATGTAAAAACACAAAACTTAAAATTATTAACATTATTAATTACCTGTGTTACCACTAAACAATATCTTCATCCTTTTGTTGTAACCAAAGTCGATTCGACATTGATCAAGAGAATTAAGGTGAGAATACACAGACTGGCTTTTTTGACTGGCTTAAGTCTTCAGAACAAAGGAGCGTAGGGCCAAATTCGTACTAAGTTAACCTAAAACTCCTTTGTTCAAAGACATAGAAGTATAAAGATACGACAAGACAGAGACAAAATATGGCAACCCTGTGAAAATACCTCTGTTACGATATCATAACAATAGTTACCAATGTCAACTGATTTAAACTGCAATATGCGCAATATTGCAAAGGCAATATGCAAATTGTTCAAAGATCTATGGAATAGAATTTTGAAATCAAAATTTTGTCTCTGCCATGAGGTATGTATTGTGGACCCAAACCATTTGCTCAGAATTCATTTTGTCTAGTCTTTACAATTTTACTTTTTTGCCTTGTTCCTCTACGAAGAAGCCAGCCATCTGATGACTTAAGCCAGTCAAAAAAAGCGTTTTATGTACTCTCGTCTTTACACATAAACTGTGCAAATTGTATGGTTTTAATGGGTTTTCCTTAAGCTGCTATCAGACGAAAAGGGGTTTACATATGTGCTGTCACTTTAATTATCCATGTGTATTTCTGTGTGTACGTCAAAATTGCCATTTTACATGTGACTCATAATTCTTCCTATCACACTCTTGCATATGTTTTTTATACCATCCGCCATACATAGTATGGAGGGTATATTAAGTGCGTCATTCCGCTTGAAAAAATTTGTGGGCCCCCAGTCTTTAATACACCCTCCAGAATATTTTCGCGTTAATTTTCGGCATTTATTCTGATGCCACGGTCGATTAATACGAGCGGAGAGTGACCATCGGCTGTTATGGCGGCCCAAACCATCACCACGGCCGGACATGAGTTCTGGTGGCCAAGCGTAGGTGCACATTTTCAGCTTACCTCTTTGGCAAGTAAACACGATCATCAAACTGCTGGACAACGAATGTTTTCTCATCGGAGAAAACCAAATTCGGCAGTTGACCACTTTCGGCCAAGCGAAGCAACTCTAGCTCTTTTGAGTCTATTTTCTTTCCGTTGCGGTGTAAGTTCTTGCACTTTTTGGAATTTCAATGGCTATACCCCGAGCTCATTTTTCAATATTTGCCGAATGGAATATTGCGATATGTTCAGCTCACGGGGCATTTTTCGGCCACTTCGAAGGGGGTTTCGATCAAGTCGCTTCTTTACTTTTCGAACAATTTCTGCTGATGTTGCTGTTTTCTTCCGTCCACTTCCTTGACGTCGGGCTACACTAACGGTGGTACGAGACACAAAAGGTTTATTCACATTTAAATGCTGGAGTGCTCTAACGATAAGTGTGGTTTTCCAGCCCAATATAAAGAACTCACACTGTCACGCTTGAATTCCATCACGAATAACTTTTTTTCTTTAAGATTCTCTCCCAAATGCTTTTGTACGCTTGTAAACAATATATGAGCTGTCACTGGAATAATTTTAACAGCTGTCGGACGAGTGGCTTAGAAATGACAGCAATCTGAAGTTGGTTGCAGTTTTTTCATCTCATCCTGTATTAAGCTTGTAACTCATCGAAATAATAATTTTAGGCGTGACAAAGTATATATATTCTTGATCAGCGTAAAATTCTAAGACGAGCTAGAGTCAAAAAGAACAAGGATAGGAAGCTAAAATTTAGCATGGATCAGTCTTCTTCAGAGTTCGTAATAGGAACTACACTCTATGTCAGAAAATTGTATATGCAGGTCCAGGCCTTCATATAGGTACCATATTCACCGAATTTTTTTAAATTTTGTATTTGAAGTTTCTAATGGTGGTACCATGGCACAATAAAAAGGTAAGGTAGAGCTTTCAGCTGATTACAATTTTTTTCTAAGTGTACCCGACTTCTGTCAATTTTGGGTATGTATTTATTGTTTTGAAAAATAAAAACAAAATATTTTCAAAATCAATGATAGGAAGAAACTCAAATTGCGGGGCGCACATTAATGATATTAACCAGGTTTGCCACGGAATTGAAAGATTGAAAACTTAGGATCACATTTTTGAGAGAACATCTAGGCATTTCATTCAATTTTCGCGCTATTTAACTAATTTTAAAAATGAACAAAAAATATCAAATAAATGAAAACAACTTGTTGGATATAAGTTTGAATAATTCTGACAGGAAGCGGGCATCGCCTCAGGGCTGTATTTTTGTAGTTTTACGAAGCTGCTCTACCTCCTTATTGTACCATGGGTGGTACTACAGCCTGATATAACAGTACCTCCCTATATTCGGTGTTTTGATGATTTTAGCTACATTATTCATCGGATTTTTTTCAAGTTTCATATTTGAATATGGTAATGGCTTATGGCAAAATTGGCCTATGTAGTTCCACGTCTTCGTATCGACCAACCATATTCGGTATTTTTAAGATTTTAGCAGAATTTTTAACGGGTTTAATTTTTTTGAAAATTGCGAAATTCCAAAATCGGTTTGACAGTTCATTGTTCAAGCAGCTGTGTCGATTCTTCTACCATGGTTGTAATGTTGCAACAATTGAGAAGGTTTAGCCCAGATCAATTGGTTTTTACGCCATTAAAGAAAGTGTGATGTTCAGAGTTTAGAATAACGGACGCGATGCCCCTTTCGCGATGTCCCTTTCTATTTTCTTAAATCGTTTTGCCATATTTGTCATGCATTTGCATCTTTTTGACTCAATAAAACGAGAATTTTCTTTTTATTTTTTATATTTAACCCATTTATATAACGAAATAAAAACCCTTACATAAAAATTATGGTTTCATTTCAATTAATTATAAAAAAAATACATTTACACACCAGCACAGAAAATGTTCTTTGGACACATTGTTTTAAAATAAATAAAATAAAAAAATACTTTTTATTTGAAAATATTAACTTACTAGTTGTAAATATTTGTTATGCAAAACGAAACATTAAAAATCCCAGCCTCATGTAATCCCAAAACTCATATCATTCCACAATCCCATGCCTTTCGAAATCAAAATGTATTATACAAAAAACGTAAACGTTATATTTTTATTTCCAATAATGAAAAAAAAAACGATTTTACAAATAAACTTAATCGAAGTAAAACAAAAACTTAAAAAAAGCGACAACAACACAAAACATTTTAAGGAAATCCCGCAAATTATTGGCATTTGTTTAAAAAGAAAACGACATTGATACAATATACAAATTGAAATAATAAATATATATACAAAAAGGATGATATACTCGTACGTACTCGTCGTATACATGCATATATGCACTCAAAACTATATATGTATTTATGTAAAATAACAAAAATAAACATTGAATTGTAGAATGTAGATCGAAAAACTATTGTTTTATATTCCTAGCCAAGTTGGAGGTGAGGTAAGTAAGAAAACGCCTGAAAATATGCTTCATTTGACTGAAATAACACAATGGACAACAAGATCTTTTACACCAGTCCAATATCTCCTAGTTCTTTAAATCATCAACAAATCAGTGTTGAAATAATTTGTATACCCTCCACCATACATAGTATGGAGGGTATATTAAGTTCGTCATTTGGTTTATAACTCATCGAAATAATATTTTAGAAATAACAAAGTATACATATTCTTGATCAACGTAAGTAACGTAAGTATTTTGATTATTGTAGGCAAATTTTCCAATGAAATTCTTTAAAAATCCGCAAAAGGAGTTAGTTCTAAATACTTTACCCCCTGAAGGAGTATTCTCTATATAGATCCACGATATCGTATATCCAAATATAAAGAATAAAGAATATAGGAAGATTCGGTATTTTGATGATTTTAGCTACATTTGTCACTGGAATTTTCTATAAATACATACTAGAAGCTTTTTCTAAGCACTTTACCCCCTGGAAGAGAAATGTCTATATATATCGTATAGCCCACTTACAACGGAACCCCACGATATTCGATATTTTGACGATTTTAGGGACATTATTTACCGGAGTTGTTTCAAATTTCGTAATTAGAGTTCGTAATGGTAGCTACAGTCTATGACAAAAAATTGTCTAGTGTTCGTGTACAGACTTCCACAATGACGAAGGATCTGTAATTTGGGTTCTAAAAAAAAAAACACACCTATACACTCATCGAAAAGTTATTAACACATTTTTATATTAATATTTTTATTTATTCAAACAAATGGAGACATATTTAAGGAATTCTACAATAAATATTATTAATAATTGAAAACATACATAGAACAACAAAAAAATTATAATGAATAAAAGTGTAAACAAAAATATATAAAAAAAAAAACATAGCAAAGAGAGCAAAAAAGAACGTTATTTTATTGCAAATAAATTTATGTAAAAACACAAAACTAAAAATTATTAACATTATTAATTACTTATGTTACCACTGAACAATATTTTCACCGTTATGTTGTACCCAAATAATATTCGATGTATATCAAGGGAAGGGTTTTCCTTAAGCTGCTATCAGACGATTAGGGGTTTACATGTGTAATTTCGTGTGTACGTCTAAGTTGTCATTTCACATACGACTCAATATTCTTGCTATCACACACTTCCATATGTTTTTTATACCCTCCACCATACATAGTATGGAGGGTATATTAAGCTCGTCATTCCGTTTTAATTTTAGACATAAAAAGGTATAAACATTTATTCTTGATCATCGTAAAATTCTAACACGATTTAGCCCTGTCCTTTCGTCCATCTGTTTTAATCACGCTAGAGTGAAAACGACTGAAGATAGGAAGCTAAAATTTTGCACATATCTGTATTTTATCTGGAGGCTGGTCAAGTTCGCAGATGGGCAAAAAATTGTCTAGTGTTCGTGTACAGACTTCCACAATGACGAAGGATCTGTAAACTGTGTAAACTGTACGAACCTTGAAAATGGTTGTTGGCGGTAACTGCAACAACTAATACACATCAAAAATGACACCACAAGCATACGAAATATACTTACGTGATGTTCACTCAAATAGCACAAAAGTCACTTCATTTTAAATAAAAGAAATATTGTCCGTCGACAAGTTTATTGGTTGTTGATCCTTTATTTAGCAACTAACTTTTCTAGTGACGACACAACTTCGATCACCTTCTGTTTAGAGGTCAAGGTCTATCAAGTCATTCTCATTATCGGGGTCCATTGGCGTGGATCGAAGAGGGGGGGTCTGATTGCGGTTGTGGAGAGGGGTTTGGCTTGGACTTCGACATGCTCCCCCCTTTGCACGTGTGCAACATTGACGGCAGAAGCTAATACCTTCATTTCAGTTGCAATTTCTTTTAAAATCTTTTTAGTTGTCTCTACTTCTGATGACTCGTTAGGCTCTGCTTTTGGTCTTGTTATCCTTGGCGTCCTTCGGTGTAGCAATGGCGTTTGACCTCCTGGATTTTGTGAGTTGTGTTGCGGTAGCCTTTGATCCCTTAACTGTTGTTGATTTTGCGCCTGTGGGTTTTTGTTGCTGCCCCGTTGCTGGATATTGGTGCTAACTCTGCCCCGCGTTTGATTCCTGTTGGATGTGCTCTTAGCAATGGGAGGGTACTTAGATTGCTTTGGTTTCTGATGGTACTGGGTACTTGAGGTTCGCCGTTGTTCTGGATGGAGTTTCCGGAAGCGTTGCAAAAACGTACAAAATGATCCCGAGATAGGCAAGTAAAACAGTACTTATGTGCCCTCGGCGCATATTCTCTGTCCTTTTGAGCCATCTTCTTAAACATGCTACACTGCTTGAGTGGGTGATGTTTATAACAAACGAGGCATTGCTCCCATGGCCCGTTCATTTTCTGGAAAGAAACGAAAACAAAGCAACGAATTTGACCATACGACATATGGTCCGTTAATAAATCTCATTCTTCTTTTCAATCACCGTCGCCATAGACCTATGATGTTAAACGATTATTCGATGAGACATATTTTGATTGTATGAAGTGATATAGACACTCTGTAGTCATGAGGATAAGGGTATATAAATTGGTTACATTCAAATTGGATATATTCAAATACATTAATGTAATCTCGTCCTATGCCTATGCCAATAAACTCTAACGACGAAATCGCTGCCAAAACAAAACCAGTGAAGTAACGCCAAAGCCGGGCTGGACCGACTTTATGATACCCTAAACCACTGTACATACATAGTAGAGCTACATATAACAAAAAAATGTTTTTTTATGGGTAATTTATGAGAATTAAAACATACCATGATGATGTTAAAGCAGATATAATTTAAAGCCGAAAGGAACTAACATATGGCAGGCTTTTGTCATATTCTACTAAATTTGATGGAGACATTTGTGCCTGAACAGATATTCATCAAGATCCATCTTATTCGAGCTGATATTACAATTTTTAGGCACAATAAACGTGAAGTCGTATAAAGATATATATCAGAGCTATATCCAAATATGAACCGATCTGATAGCTCATACCAAATATTGTTTTTGTGGAGAGTTTTACGGGTGTGAGGGAGTAAAATACAAAATCGGATGAAACATATATATGGGATCTAGAGCTATATCTTAACTGATTTTCACCACTTTGTTACACTTTCTTCCAGACTACATTTCGTTCGTGCATGTGTCAATATACATTCAATTCGGGCTTATATTAACCATTTGGTAAACAAACTTGAGATCGAGTAAAGATATGGGAAAATTTGGGAAATGTGTTTCTCAGCTGTATTTGGAAATTGGACACACGAGTGTCTAGGCTCATTCTTCCTATTTGGGCTAACGTTACACCATAAAAGGCAAATCGGGCGAAGATATATATATGGAAGCTATATCTAAATTCCGATTATCTCCAATTTCAATAAGGGTTGTCCTTGGACCAAATAAATGTATTGTGCAAAATTTCATCTTGATCGGGCAATAAATGCGACCTGTACTTTGTTTACAAAAATACATGGACAGACGGACAGACATGAATAAATCGACTCAGAATGAGATTCTATGCAGATCATCAAAAGGAACTATGGGTCTAACTCGGTTCCTTATCTATGTTACAAACAAATGCACAAAGACATAATACCCTGACCACAGTGTGGTGTGGTGATTTGGATATTCTAGATAGACTGAAGAAATTTTTTCTCTGAAGGATTTTCTTCATTTTGAAATAATTTTACCGATTGATTGATTTCTATTGTTATTGAAGAGCTTGCACAAATTGCCACATTACAGCCAATTCTGTTGGAACTGTTATTTGGGTAAATGTGGAGCCTGCACAAATTGCCTCATTACAGCCAATTCTGTTGGAACCTTTATATTCGTAAATGTGGACCGTTAAAGATCATTAATAATACCAAACATCCTAGGAGTATTACAAAAGTCTAGGCCAAATGTATTCCTATTAATATTTAGTTTGTAGCAAGATTTTTTTGTTGGGATTAGTTTTTAAGCATTTCAACCTCATGCTGATACTATTCTCATTTGCCATCTATTATCCATTTTTAAAAAAAGCTACTCCATAAAATATGTATCTACATCACCTCCGACCATCCCAATAATTAATGCACACAAAAACATAGAAACTTTTGTTAAAACACACCGTTCTGTTTTTTTGTTTGTTTTTATTATTATTATATTTATTTATTTTAATATGTTTAAATTGTTAATTTTGTTTAATTAAAAATCTTAAGATATTTAAAGATTTTTAATTTTGAACGTTATTTTTCATCTGTTCTGCTTTTTGTTGTTGTTATTATTATTATTAAATCTATTAATCTTAAAATTGATTATATTTTAATTTATTTGTTATTGATTAAAGTTAAATGTCATGTTCTTGCATATATGTGAGTGAATAGCAATTAAGAGGGGGTAGGGGGGGGACAATATTTAAACTTATACATGAGAATTACTGTTGTTGTTGTTCTTTTTATATATTTGCATTTCGTTCTTAAAATGTTGATTATTGCCAAAAAGTAATTGTGGCAGCAGCAGGGGGAAGAAGTTTATATAAATTTCTACAACTATCTTTCAATAATCTTGTTAGAAGCTTAAAATCTAAAGGGGGAAAATTGCTGATTTTTTCTGTTCTTTCCCAACATACCAAAAATACAATACAGCTTGAGAACAATATTATAAAAATATAATTTTTCAACAATGCTTGAGAAACACTTATGTTCCACAAACATTTCTCAAATCTGTCCTTTCCCAACATACCAAAAATACAATACAGCTTGAGAATAATATTATGAAAATAGTTTATCATAAGAATTTTTCAACAATGCTTGAGAAACACTTTTTTGCACAAACTTTTCTCAAATCTGTCCTTTGTTGACAAATTTGTTTTGATTTTTTTTTGTGAAAATTGTCAACAAAAAATTATTTTCTTTGGTTAAAATCAAAATCACGCGAATTTAGGACCCATTTCCGGACGAAACTCTAAGGTAATGATGAATAATAAATCTGGGAATCTGTAGTATAAATTATTTCAATCTCATTTCAGAATGGAGGCGTCAAAAAGTTGCAGGAATTCAACAGAAGTGAAGAATAAGTGGAGGAGATACAGAAGCTCAAATAAGGGGAAAGAAAGCATCTAGGTATCAAGGCAACAGGATGCAGTGACAGCTGGGATGGCAATCAATGAATGAAATGTGTAAAATAATTAAAAAATGAATAAATAAATATTTTTTACCATTGAAAAAATAAGCTTTATAAAATATTACTTTCGTAAGCTTATTCTGCAATTACAAGAATAAGCTTATGAATAAGGGTTCCTTTTCGATTATTCTATAATTGTTAAACAAACATTTCTCAATACATTCTCAAGATTTTCTCAAGCTTTAGGCTTATGTTTGTAAGCTTATTAAAATATTATTCTCAAGTCAATTTGGTATGTTGGGTTGTTGACAAATTACTTTTAATTTTTTGTGAAAATTGTCAGCAAGAAATTGTTTTCTTTCATAAAAGAAAACCAAATCACGCGAATTTAGGACCCATTTCTGAACCGAACCCTTAAGGTATGGATGAATACTAAATCCGGGAACCTTTCACATAAATTATTCCAATCCCATTTCAGATTGGAAGCATCAAAAAAGTTGCAGGAATTCAATACATGTGTAGTCTTAGTGGAAGAGATGCAGAAGTTCAAATAAGGGAGAAGAAAGCGTCAGGGTATCAAGGCCACATGAGGCAGTGATTACTGGGAGGTCCATCAAGAAAAAAATGTGAAAAATGATTAAAAGTTAAAAAAATAATATTTTATACTATTACAAAAATAAGCTTATTTTAATATTATTTTTGTAAGCTTATTCTACAATTTCAAGTATAAGGTTATAAATAAGGGTTCCGTTTCGATTATTCTATACTTGTTACACAAACATTTTTCAATGTTTTCTCAAGATTTTCTCAAGCTTAAGGCTTATGTTCATAAGCTTATTGTAATATTATTCTCAAGCCATTTTGGTATGTTGGGTTATTTTAAATAAACAAACACACGTGGGAATTAATTGTACGAAATTATTACATTTGTAAAATGTTTTTTGTTTTTCTTTTTTTTTTTTTTTTTTGGAAAAAAATGAGGTTATAAACAGTTTGTGTATCGGCAATGGAGTTTGGGTTTCCAGAAGTTTGAGTAAAAACATACAAAAAAATATGGAAATCACGAACAATTGAACTTTTAAAGGAGACGAATTACAACATATCCGAACTTAATTTATTTACAATTATATATATGAAAAAAATTGTATTGAAAATCATTATAAAATATACAAAAAATGATTTTGCATGATTTGCGCAAAAAAAAACATAGAATATTTCACTGAGTAATAAAAATAAAACTGCAACTTCAATAATCATTAACTGGGTTAATCATTATCGAAATTTTGGGCAACACACTATGGATCATATTGCACATACACCCCATAGACTCCATTTTATCAGATAAGTTATCTCCAAAAGAGACTATGGGTTTGCCTTACAACGTTAATCCATGCATGCTCAAAAATATTTAAAATATTGAAAATGATTTCCATTTTTTAGTTTGTATAGATATTTTGAAATTGTTACAAATAGTACATTCTTATGAATTTCATAGACTAAACAATATATTTATTACTTGTACATTAAATGCACAACAAAACACGTTTTAACATAAAAAATTATAAAAAAAATTAAATTCCGCTTAAATTTACAATGTTTTGTTAAAAAATCCAAATCAAGTGAAAAAATAGTAATAATTATATATATAAATACGCACTTAATTGTCGTACACATAGAGGGTTTCTTCATCATCATCATTCATTGTCTTAAATTATGAGAAATATTACACAGATTTTGTTGTCAATTTGCATTTGAAAATGAAAACTGTTCATAAGTTTTGGAAAAAGGCAAAGTATAAGGAAGAGTTTTGTTTTTATGCTTTAGGGTCCTACTAACAACTAAATTCTTTTAAAATATAATATAGATTGGGTTTCGTACAAAGGAGGAGGACAAGGGGAATATCAAATATATATAAAAATAAAACATAAATAGAAACTTAAAAATACCAACTAAACCTAATAGAGTTTACCTTTTTAAGTAATTCATCATACATTCTACATTTAATTTGTGTATTTTATTTTCCTTTGAGTTGGTGAATATCTCTAATTGTTTTTGTTTCATGTTTTACTTTCGACTTCGGGAAGTCCGATTAAGACTGCCAGCGGTACCACCATTATCACCCAGAGTTGTTGCAGCACCATTACTACCACTGGCAGATGAAGAAACGGTGGCGACAGATTTTGTGGAGCTTGTTGAATTGGAATTCGATACCGTCGTTGGGTTTGACTCGTTAGTGTTGGATTTATTTGAAGGCTGGGATTCCTCCATCGAAATATTTTCATCTGCTGAAAATATTACACACACACATATTGTGAAAAACAAAAAAATAGCATTGCATACGAAATGAAAATGTTTTATGGTGGTCCAATGGAATGATGTGTTATAAAATGTATGACAAATTTGAAAAAAAAAATTGCTTAGTGGGAGTGTGTGCGGGTGAATATTATGATCATTAACAATAATTCCAATGCAGCATTAGAAAATTGAGAAGGTTTTGTATGATGGTATGAGTTTGGTAACTCCAAAGTATTCAATTGATATTCATAGAATTTCCTATAGTTTCTCTAGGGCAGATATATGCATGTTGAAAATGACAATTGATGTTACAAATATATGGAGACCCATGACATGATTTTTTAAGTGATTAAACTATATCGCCTCTTTCTGTGGAGTTTCCAGTGTCTCACTTCTTCGACTTACTCTTGGATTTTGTAGAAGATGATTTTGTATTATTAATTGAGGTTGCTGGTTTTTTAGCTGGTGTTGAGGATTCTTCGGAGGAGCCAGCATCTGTAAGAGATTTCCTTTTGGCTGCTCGCTCACCTCGGGTAGCCTTTGATGTCGATGGGGATGGTGTAGGTGTGGGAGATGTGGTCTATAAAAACAGATATATTCATAACAATATGTTTGTATAACATTATTTCCTAGATACTCACTTTTTGAGGTACATTTCTAGATCTAGATGTTGTAGGCGTAATGGGCGATGCAGCTCTGGCCTTGGCCAAAGGTGATCTTTGTGCTCTTGGCGTCGCCTTTGTTGCACTCGCTTGAACCGTGGTACGCTTTTGTGTTGGTTTATATTCTGCATCAGATTCATAATCATCTGAACTTTCCTCATCATCTTCATCGTCGCTGTGATTTGTCCTCTTCTTTTTACGTTTGGTTAAAGTTTTCCTTTTCTTCGCTGGCGATTTGCGTGAACCCGACGATGATGTTGCCCCAACACTTCTCTTTCTTTTATTTGCATTGGTTTTGGTCGAAGGTGTTTGCGACGCAGGTGCTTTTGCTAACGTTGATGAACTGCCTCCTTTTCGGGACTTTTTACCACCACCCGCACCAGATGGATTTCCACTTTCACCATCAACCTGGGATGATTTCTTTTCGATTTGAGATTCATCTTTGAATAGGGAAATATCAACTAAAAACAAAAACAACATTAGAATCAATTATAAGCAAACCTGCACAACTGCATTCAACAAATACTTACGTCCATCGGGATTTTCTTCCGTCAACTCGGGTCTTGGCACTATACCCTTTTCCACATCAATTGCCTTCTTCAATATACTCTCAATGCGCGTTCTTTCCGACTTCGGCAAACGCATATGACCTTTATCAATGCGCTTCAGTTCGACTGTTGTTAGCACACATTCAATATCGGTGTGATCATAAAAATCTGGAATATATACATTGCTGTCCTTGGGATCTTCAGACAGCCAGCGAATACTAATGCGTGGTGACGTGCGATAAACGTTTTGCATGGTCTGACACAAATAGAATGTGCCTTCGGCATTGCGCACCGCCATATACTCATTCTTATAGAAAACAATGAGACGATCTTCACTTGACATAGGCTTGGGTGAATTTGAGGCCTCGCTGGCCGACAGTTTGGTAATGAAGGCCAGTTCTGGAAGTGGACTTTGGTACAGAATTGTCTTGAGACGATGACGTTTTGATTTACGATCTGAATCATCATCTTTAGGCGTTGATGGAGCAGAATCGGACACCTGGGGTTCGGGTGCTTTTGATTTACGTTTAGGTCTGGCTGGCGTCAGTTTTTCTTCTGTCGGCTTTTCAATGGATTTATTTTCACTAGTGGTGCTGCTGGTGGCTGCTGTGGAAGGTGTCTTTGTTTTGACGGTTGACTTCGGGGCACGAGTTTGTTTTTTGACTGGCGTGGAAGTTTCAACTGAAGTTGATGTAACAGCTGCCGAACTGGAAGTGGTTTTGCTGCTATCTGTTGATTCCTTTGTAGGAGTAGTCTCACTAGCATTTGTTGACGTCGCCGTGTTGCTCTTTGTCTGAGAACTAGATTTGTCCTTCGCAACGTTCTTGGGTGCTATCGCCTTTGTTTGCTGCTCTTTTGGAACATCTTTAGCTGCAGCGATTGATTCATTGCTCTCTGCTGCTGCACAAGCAACCTTTTTGGGAGTCACTTTCTCTTTATCTTGCTCTTCTACCACGTGTTCTTTTGTTTCCTTTGCTTTCGTTTTATTTTCATCTTCTTTATCCGTCTTCTTTTCTGGGGCCTTTGCTTCTTTTGCCTCCACTTTTTCAACGGATTTGGTTTCAGTATTGGCAGGTAAAACTGTTTCCGAAATAGTTTTGGATTTTGTTTGACCATCAACGCTGTCCGATTTTTGGGGTATGGGTGATACTTTTGCTTCTTTTGTAGTGGTGTTTGATTTCTCGTTACTATCCCCTTTCTTTTCTTCGGGTTTCGACTCAACATTTGCTTTATTCTCAAGAGGTTTCGGCGAATCGTTTTGTTTATCCGTTTTGGCTTCTTCAACTACTTTTGTGTTTTCTGTTTTCTTTGAAGCTTCAGTAGCAGTTTGTTCTGGCACAACTTTCTCTTGTTGTTTAGTTTCCACATGCTTAGGCTGATCCGCTAGAACATTCTTGGGAGCAATTTCCTTTGTGGATTCGGCTGCTTGCTTTTCAGGTTTTGATACTTTCGCTTCTACTTCCTCCGTTTTGGATTCAGTTGCTTTTGATTCAGCTACTGGTGTTTCTGTCTTGGATCCATTCTTTGTTTCAGCCACTGAAACTTTGGTGGTTACCGATGTTTCTGTTTTATTACTTCCACTAAGCTTTTCGGCAACTTTTCCTTGTCCTTCAGGAACAACTGGTGTTGGTGTTGAATTGACCCCTTCTGCGACATTTTTATTGCTGCTACTTTGCTCTTTTACTGGTGGCTCTTTTTCAGAAACATTTGGTTTTGCCGCATCCGTTAATTGTGGTGTTGATGGTCCCGTTGCAGTTGGTGGTGTAGCTATGGGTATTGCTGGCGGAGTTTTTAAAGCACTGCTACTGGGAGGAATCGTATTAGTCTGTTGAGGTGGAACAGGTGGAGCTGTTACAATCGAAGCAGTGATATTAGCTGGCGTGGTCGGTGTCACTTTGTGAGGCGATGCTGTTGTTGTGACAGTGGCCGTCGTTGGAGACGCCGACGTAGTGCTGTTGCTACCCACTTTATTGGTCATTGCATTGGCTGTATTGGCCGCCACAGGCGTTTGCTTGGTCAACTGCACTGGTGTGGACTGTGGTGACTTTAGGGCAGCCCCTGTAGCCCCTGTATCTGCATTTGTTGCAGAACCCGGTTTAGCTGGACTAGTCGCATTGTTGTGTGCACTGCCACCAGCATAGGGCTTTTGCAAATTTTGGTTATGCCCTGGAGGTGGAGCGGCAGATGTGTTTTTATTCGCCAAATTTGTGGGTGGTGTGAATTTGTTTTGTTGATGCGCGGCACTAGGCATCGCCGACGTGGTAGGAGGTTTTGAGGGTGTCATTGATATGGATGGTGGGGGAGCTTGGGGATTTTGGTGTTTATTCATGCCAGAAGTATGACCCATATTGGCGGAACCACCCCCCTTTTGATGTGAGCCAGAGCTGCTGGTTGGCGGTGGTGTTATTAAACTGCCACCTCCTACATTGGCACCTGACACTGGTGTAATTTGGGCGTTTGTTGGTATATTTGGAGTCTTCATCTGATTAGTTAAAGGCGGCGGTGGTGGAGCTGCCGAAGCCAATTTATTATTGCTGGCCGCCGCTACTTGTACAGCAGCTGACAAATATCTCTGTTGGAATTGCTGCACAGCGGCTGCTGTCGACAGTGCAGCAGCGTTCTGCTGTTGTTGATGTTTCTGCTGCTGTTGTTGCTGCTGCTGATGTGACATTGCCGTCGTAGTGGGAGTTGGTGGCACACCCTGTGGCATAACTTGTTGTTGACCCAAATGTGAGCCACCTTGAGGATTAACTCCACCATGCTGTTGTTGATGCATTTGTTTAGCTTGCATTTGATACTGGAAAGCTTGTAATTGTTGCACAAAATTGCTTGGCAACGCCTGCAATGTCTGCTGTAGCTGGTTAAATGTGGGATTTGCAGCTGGATTGCCATTCGCCTGTTGTTGATAGGTTTTGTTTAACAGTTCGGCGGCACCAGGAGTACGTGTTAATGCCAAAGGTTCGCCACCTCCGCCAGAACTAGAACCTCCACCGCCTCCCCCTAGAGGAACGCCACCAACCGGAACCCCACCACCAACACCACCCATATTGTGATGTTGCTGCTGCTGTTGTTGTTGGTGTTGCTGTTGTTGCTGCTGCATTTGCTGTTGAAATTGCAAAAACTGATGTTGTTGCTTCAACATGTTCTGTATGCGTTGTTGTTGGAAAAATGCATTCAAGTCAGCCTGCGAAGACTGTGGCAAAGGATTTTGGCCATGAACTAAATTTTGCATTTGTTGTTGAATGCCTGCAAATGTTTTTGCTACTTGTGGCATATTATTGGGGCCATTGGGAGGGCCTCCGCTACCACTACCACCTCCCATGCCGCTGCCACCAGATCCAGGCGGTTTTTGATTGTAACTCATCTTGACATTCAATTAAATGTGTGTATAGTTGCGATAAAATAAAAACTGCAAAAGATGGAGAAAAAAGATCATTGGGTTTGGATTAGATATAGACTAAGTAATTTTTAAAGCTAACTAAGACAAGTGAAATAGTATCAGTCGGTTTTGCCGACAGATGTATAACCCCAGGCTTGAGTTATAATTATTCAAATTGTTGACCCTTTATGGGTCAATATTGACCAAGTCCTAGGACATATATAAATATTACAACGTGCCAGATTTGGACAATATCGACTACTTCCTATACTTTATATGAGATATGTGCAAATTTTTGGAAAATGTGGAAATATGCGTGAGATAACATACAGGGTGAGATGAAAGAACTACAACCAACATTAGACTGCTGCCACTCCGGCAGCTGTTAGAATTATTCCACTGACAACTCAATATATTGTTTACAAGCGTACAAAAGCGTTGTGGTGAGAATTTTCCAGAAAAAAAGTTATTCGTGATGGTATTCAAGCGTGATAGTGTGACTTCTTTATATTTGGCTGGAAAACCAAAAGTGATTATCGTTAGAGCACACCAGCATTTAAATGTGAATAAATCTACCATCGTACCATCGTTCGTTACCGTGATACTGGTAGCGTAGCCCGACGACAAGAAATTGGACGGAAGAAAACAGCAACATCAGCAGAAATGGTTCGAAAAGTAAAGAAGTAAAGAAACCCGCGTCGCAATGGCCGAAAAATGGCTCGTGAGCTGAATATATCGCAATAATTGTCCAGCAGTTTGTAAACAAACAAAATGATCGTGTTTACTTGACAAAGAGGTCAGCTGTGTGACCATGGTGATGGTGTGGGCCGCCATAATAGCCGATGGACGCTCTCTGCTCGTATTAATCGACCGTGGCATCAGAATAAATGCCGAATATTATAGCGAAAATATTCTGGAGTATGTATTAAAGCCTTGGGCACGCAAACATATTGGCCGCAGACCTTGGACATTCCAACAGGACTTAGCACCATCGCACTCAGCACGCGCCACCCAAGAATGTTTAGAAAATTAGGTTCCTCGCTTCATTTCCAGCGCACAATGGCCGTCAAAATCTCCGGATACCAATCCGTTGAACTATTGTGTCTGGAGTATTTTGGAAAGCAAGGTTGGCACTAAAAAATACCAAAGTGTCGATCACCTCAAGCAGGCGCTTCGCCGGAAATGGGCCAAAATACCGCAGAGCAACATTCGGGCAGCGTGTGACGGTTTCATTGGCCGTTTGAAGGCCATAATTCGTGCCAAAGATGACCAATTCGAACATATCTAAACTTATTCTGAAGTTTGATGCTATTTTCGACATTATTTTGCTTTCACTCAATAAAATAAAAAAAAATGTAAAAATTATGGCGTTTGACTTTGTTGCAGTTTTTTAAGTTCACCCTATATACTTTGTGGGGTAAAAAATGTATATTTCGAGGTGATATAAACGAAATGAAAAACTTAATATGGTGGAGGGTATAAAAAGAAGGTATAATCAGGACCAATATTGTCTAGGAGGATCTCATAAAGTATCAGCAAAGTTATGAAACCTGCAGAGCTTTGCGGTCCTATACCTTGGATATTTTAAAACTTGTCTCAAGTTAGAAACATTCAATACTTTCTATTTTTCCATTTCAACTTAACTTCTAAGGGGAGGAAGAAATTAGAGTGCACGAAGCAAAATCAAATCGAAAACAATTCCCAAATTATGTGTATAATTAATTCGTACATGTAAAATTTGCCAAGTACATATGTATGTGTAAACATGTGCGAATACTTTTGAAATGTGTGTTCATCAACACACACACACATCAACACAATAATTAGTGGTAATAATCATAAAGTTAATGATGTCTCCACTCTAATGCAACACATTGTGATTTTTAAAGTACCGGTGATTGACTTCGTAACTTGGGTTTGGTTATTGCCAAATATTCTTACATTGAATGTAAGTTGACAAAAATATAAACACACACACACACACACGATTGAATACTTTCATTGAAATGGCTGCAACATTTACGCCAAAAAACCAATAACAATTTTTCACGTTCAACGAACTTTTGTTTATATTTGTTTGTTGCTTTTGTGACCGAGTTCTCTTCAATGGCCAAATGGGCTGTGCCATTTCTATTGTAATACTAACATTTAAAAGTAGCAAAAGATTCCTTTGATGGTATTTAAGTGTTTGCATGCTATATCGAGGGTATAGGTATATTGAAAGAAAAGCACTATTCCTGTACGAAATGAAAAGAAAATGTACATCGGGAAATAATTTGGAGGTCATTGTGCCAACGATATTTGTTTTTTTTATACCCTACACCCAAAAAAGAAGGGTTTATTAACCCCCGTAGACCCCATAAGTCTTTATTTTCAGGATTATCATAAAATGCTGAGTCAATTGAAAGATGTCCGTATGTGTATCTGTTGAAATCACGATACAGCCCACATTATTTGACATAGAGCTTCAAAATTTGGCACAACAATTCGTGTTGTGCCTAGGATAGTTGGTATTGAAATTGAGATATATCAGTCCATTTTGGTATCGTCGCCATATAACGGTACCTCCCAATATTAGGTATTTTGATGATTTTCGACCCATTTTTTCACGGATTTGTCTAAAAATTGACATTTGTAGATAATAATGGATTCTAGGTCCGATGGCGGAACATAGTAAGTATGCGTCCACGTTTTCGTATAGGCCCCATATAACGGTATCTACATATATTCGGTATTTTGCCACATTATTCCACGAATTTGTCTAAAAATTGGTATTTGTAGGTCATAATTGGTACTAGCTCCGGTGGTGGAACATTTTATGTATAGGTCCACGATTTTGTACAGTCCCCATATAACGGTACCTCCCGATATTCGGTGTTTTGTTGATTTTTGCCAAATTTTCCACGAATTTGTCTAAAAATTGTTATTTGTAGTTCTTAATGGGTTCTAGCTCTGGCTGTCCTAATACCAAAGATGTAGTATATTTTCAATATTAAGAATATACTTTTTGAAATTTTGACCTTAAGACTATTAAACCAGAAGTTATGCGAAAGATTCTATTCAGAAAATTAATTCCTTAAAGGAAGAGGCCGCCATCAATCTTACAACACATTCCAATACCGGCTGTGCGACAAGGTTGCCCTCGACAGTTAAATCTTATTTGGCGAAAAAATTTAAATATAACAAATAAAAAATAACTAGAGTTTGGAAATTCTTATAAGGTTGGGACAAGACAATGAAATATAATTAGACAACAAAATATCAAAAAAACAGCGATTTGGTTAGAAATTGGGACCAAAAGGCTTCAAAATACCGAAAAACAAGTGGTTCCGTTATAAATCTTGGGAGTATTAGAAACACCTATGCCATTCCTTTAATGCTTTAGAATTTCCAACGAATATTTCGAGGTATTGTCAATGGACAAGAAAATGGCGGAATGTAAAACAAATTATGCTTGGAAAAACTTTGGTTTAATTGTGGGCATGTACACTGGAGGTAGTCACTGCTTACATCTTCGACAACAGACTTTTTGAAGCAGATGATCCATAGATCAATCTACTGGGAGCCACCTTGAACTAATTCATTAGCCTTCTTAATTACCCACTATGTTGCTATGTACTGGAGTCAAGAATTGCTCTTGCATTCAAGAATGGCTCTCGCTTTAATGCCACTTCACTTGACATGTATAGTCACTGGGCCTTTTATGTTATTGCAGAATTCTCTTATCATTTCGACTGTCTTCTTAATTGCAAGAATGTGAGTGTTTAGTCATTGGGTTGATGCAGAATATGCCAAAATAGGTGTCATCATTCATAATGGAACTGTCTGTGTAAATGGCCAGACCGTCCAAAGGAGGTTCACCATGAGGCGCCCATATTGGGTATCGGGTCAATGTAATTAAAGTGGATCCTGGATTCCAGCTTCCCGTAGTCTCAGCGCACTCCTTGATCCTTGAAAATTAGCAAAAATACTAAGCACATTTAATGCAGATTGGGGAGTGTTTTTGAGAGCTCCGATTGTCAGTAAGCGCGTGGCTCTCTGCACTGAGGTTCATTTCGACATGAGAGCCCTGGACTTAATCGCATGTCACCAGACGAGGAACCCATAGATCGGAAAAGGACGGACCCCAGCTCTTCCCTCTAGCGTTCCTTTTTGTACGCTCCTCGATATTCGTTCTAAAGATCGTATCGAAGTTTATGGCCTTTTCTGTAAAGTTCACTCTTTTTATTGTTTACTCCCAGATCATTATCAAGAGGCCAAGGAGACAGTTGTGCTAGTGCACTTGGCAGTAGGTTTGAAGTAGTTGGAAGAGATCTACAACTTATCCGCTTTACTACGTCATCGGTATACGAAATTATCTTCAAATGCTACCATATGCGACCCCTTGTTGGAAAGGTATATTCATATATTATCTAAATCGATATAGTAGGTTCGGGTCTGTGGCCTGTATTTTTTGGTCCGAGCTTCAAGTAAAACATACGTTTTTATAGTTATTGCAAAATTTTACTGAACCAAGATTTGTATATTTCCCTTTGCGACAGTATTGGGTTGGTAGGTTGTTTGGTAAGTAAATTTTTTGTCATAGGCTGTAGTTCCCATTACGAACTTCAAATACGAACAATTCCGGTGAATAATGTCCCTAAAATTATTAAAATACCGAAAATCGGGAGGTACCGTTATAAGGGGGCTATACGAAGACGTGGACCTGCATTCGATTTTTTTTTTGTCATAGACTGTAGTACCCATAGCGAACTTTAAATACGAAATTTGTTACAATTCCGGTGAATAATGTCGCACAAATCATAAAAGTACGAAGTATTGGGAGGTGCCGTCATATGGGGGGCTATACGAAGACGTGTACCTGAATACAAAAAATTTTGTCATAGGCTACAGCACCCATTACGAACTTCAAATACGAAATTTGAAATAATTGCGGTAAATACTGTCGCTAAAATCATGAAAATACCGAATATCGAGAGGTACCGTTATATCTGGGCCATACGAAAACGTGGACCTGCATACGAAATTTTATTCCATAGGTTGTAGTAACCATTAAGATCTCCCAATACGAATTCTGAAACGTTCCAGTGAATCAAGTCGCTGAAATCATCAAAATACCGAATATCGGGAGATTCCGTTAAATGGGGGCTATTCGAAGACGTGCGCCGGCATACAAAAATGTTTGTCATATGCTGTAGTACCCATTGCAAACTTCAAATACGAATTTTCAAATAATTTCGGTAAATAATGTCGTTAAAATCATGAAAAATACCGAATATCGGAAGGACAACAGACAAACATACGGACTTCGCTAGACCGTCTCAGAATTTTACGCTGATCCTGAATATATATACTTTGTAGGGTCCATTATAAATATTTCGAGGAGTTACAAACGGAATGGCAAAGCTAATATACCCTCCATAGAATAGTGGAGGGTATAAAAATGTCTCGACAGCAAATGGTTAAGATTTATGCTAGCATTTTTCAAACTTTGATACAAGATATGAATCAGACGCACCTACGATCGGACGTTCTCAATTAACAAACTAAAATCCCATTCATCGTAAAAAAAATTAGAAGTTACTACTACTCTAAAATATTGTAAACATGTGTAGTATGGAAACTAATAGCGGAATACGCTTTTAGTGCTGTAAACACAATATAACCATTACTTCTTCATATTCAACATAACAGCCACTAATGATTTCAAAGCAATGCAACAAAAATGTACCTGAATATCAATTCAAAAACCTATTAGAAGTCAATAGGGACAAATCAATATTTCTTCAGGGTTAACGCAGGTATAGAAAATTTCACTGTGGTGTATTTGTTGTTTCAAATTGAAACAATAACGACCGACCAACACACAAATGTGGGAATTTCAATCGATCAAGATACACAAACGCAAGATAGGTACAAAAGAAATCAATACAGAAGACACAAAATGACCGGGAATATTTTCAAATCGCTTGTAAAGGATGGGACGACATCCAACAATAAATCATTCATTCGAAACCAAAAAGTTTAGATTTTAGTTTGAAAAATAAAACCCACACTCTTCAGAAGCAAAAACACAACGCATGGCTAAGTGATGTGGCGCGGCTTTTGAACGAGGAGATGATGATGGAGCACTAAACACAACCATGCACAGCTAAACACGCACACACACCACAAAAGTCAAATACACCACACTGCAAAACCCAACAACATTGTAGATTGAACGCGCAAACATTTAAACACCAATACGCGGAAACGCCAAGTAAAAGCCCCCCCAAAAAAGCAAAGCAGTCAATGTGGATCACTCGAATACAGCATATTTCGCGCAAATACACATCGACACTTGTACAACAACAACAACACTAAACGTATTCCACCGACTAAATGCTAAAGAAATAAAGCGAAATGTACAAACAAAAGTGGATGGAGTTTGTTAAGGCAGAAGCAAGTAACGCGTTCCATCGCTCTGGCCTGCGTCAATATGGCTAACGTGGTCGCGCGCGCATTTTTCATTGTGGCCAAAATGTAATCACATTTCTAAAATTGTAACAGAGAACACCAACAAAAACAATAATCCGAACAACTCTTTAATCTGGGGTACACTTACACTTGATTAACTTTGTCGTGTTCTGGTTTTTTACGGTTCGTCTTGCTGGCCAAGTTAGAAGGAAAAAAACAAAGGTCGCGTTTTAAAATTTGTTTTAATCAATTTCTGTACTGTTGTCACCACCGTCAGGCTCTCTCTCCCTCTATCGCTCACACAATCTCTGATTACCGGTTTTGGTTTTTGTTGATGTGATTGCCGCTGCCGCCGATCACTCTCCAGTAATTATTGTTGTTTTTATATTTCTATCTCGTACAGCAAATTTGTATCGGAGTTAAGATTATACTTTTTACTTGATTTGATTATTTCATTCAAAGATTTTGTGAACTATTTTGTCAATTTGTCCCATGTAGCGCGCCATACATGCATCCCCATACAAATTAAAGCAATACAAATTATTTTGTATTTTTCCCACAGCGTTTGCTGCTTCTGCTGGCGTTTTCTTTTTTGTATTCTGTTTCCTACACGTCGTTTTCTTGTTAATAATGTTGTTTGGCTATGCTATTACGTTGTTCATCATTATTTGTTTCTCCTCGTTTTTTTTTTTTCTTCCTTTCTGAACACACAATATTACAACAAACACACAAACGAATATATGTACATAACTAGCGGCACGAACCAGCAAAAAATGTTTTCCTCGAATTGTTCACATGCACTTATTTTTGTGTAAAACACTGTACTTTTTGCGATATTTTATAGATCATGTATTCTCCATGGCAAATATTACATTTTAGTGCAGATTATTTTGTTTAACAATGACACGTAATGTAAAAATTTGTTAAATTTTTCTTCAGCGAGACGAAAACGAAATTTTTTCACAAAAACCGAAAGCACACGAATAAACGTAGCATTGCCAATCGTTGGCATTAGGAGAAACAGTGTTGTATTTATTATAAACAGAGATGCTACGTGATGCCAATGGGCGAAGTTAGTGGACGACGTATTGTATGGTGAATGTAGTAACTGTCGTGTAAATGATGCGTTTACATTTGTTGAGTGAACATTTTCCATAAAAAAAACAGTAAAGAATTGTCAAAAGTCGGGCGACGCCTATCATGGGACACCCTAAGGTAAAACAACTACCTGATTCCATTTTATTTCTAAATAGGCCTAAATAGGCAGAGGTATTTCTGCGTTGTATGAGATACCTATTGCCATATATCATTGTTTTGGAAAGAAACACATAAATGGGAACTAAAGCAAGATATTTTCACCAAATTTGAAATACTTGCTTTTAGGCAAATACTTTAGGTCTGTCCTTCGACAATTGAACAAAAAATGCTCAAGGAAAAATTAGTCCATGCGGAAAACTTGTAGACTAATATTGCTTATAGCTTAAAACTCCTGGCATTATTACTACCATGGTAGAAGAATACCGGTAGTCGCATTGAAACAGCTGCTGGGACAATGAACTGTCAAACCAATTTTGGAACTGACATTTTTGAATGAAAAATTATTCAAATTTGTAAAAATTGTTAAAAAAAACGTTTACCATATTTACCTCCAATTGTCGTCGTATAAAAATCTACTTATATTGAAAAGAACATTTTAAAATTGTTGACATATCAGTGTTCCCAAGAGTTGATGCATCTACCTGTATTCTTCTATCTATTTTACTACAAAAAATAGATGTAAACTTATTTGCTAAATCGAAAATGGCAACCCTATTCTAACGAACTCGATTTTGTCATTTTTCAAATTAAAATTATTTGAATACATATAATATTTCGGTATTACGTGAAATATCTCCGTAATCTATTATTTTCGGCCTTCCTTGGCACACAAAATTTGTCTTTTTCCATTTATCTTGATAAAAAAACTTTTGAGTTTTGCCTTATTAAGGCGAAGATCATATGTTTTATGATTTAAGTGTTTGTTGGCAACCCTGTTGTGATTAGTTCAAAAAATTGTGGTGCTCCGTGCTTTTGAAAAAAAATTAATAGTTATTGTGTTATTAAATTAATTAATCTGGTAAAAAAGTGTTTAAAAGTGTTCAATAGTGATTTGTAACTCAAAGTGATAATTGGTGTAGTGTTTTAAAATCTTGTTTTGTGTTTTAAAGTTATATCAATTTTAAAATTGTGTAGTTTTACATTTTCCTTTTATCCTCTTTCTTTTGTTACATTAGCTAATTAGTTGTTGTAACATTATCGTCTTGTTTTGTTTGTCATCTCAAAAGAGTTGCCAACATTTAAAAAAAAAATAAATAAAAAAGAATAAATATAAATAACAAAAATTCCAGCTACAGATCTAATCTTAAATAAAATATTTGGAACTTGTGTATTAAAAAAGAAATAGTTATAATTAAAATAAAGAAAATGTCGTGCCCTTTTGAATTGTGTAATATTGTTGCTGAGGATGAATTGTGTGTTACCTGTTGGTTTTGTCTTAATCAATGGCATGCAAAATGTGCTAGGATTAATGCAAAAGTAGTAGACACAATTAGAAATAATGTTGGTGTTCGTTGGTGTTGTGTGCAATGCAGGAAACTCTCTGCAGACTTTTATAATTTTGTAAAGGATTTGCAGTCGGAATTGACATCGATGAAAAAAGATTTTTCCTCATTATCACTCCGATTTGAGAATTTCTCTACATTGTTTGAGAAATACCAAGAGTTAGATGAGTTTGTGTCGTCACCGTCAGTTTCTGGACAGAAACGCAAAAGGGCTGCGAAAAAGGCACCAACTAAGGGAATGCCTAGTCGCAAAGCAATAGTTTCTGTTGAGAACACTGTTCCACAACCGGTCTCAGTTAATATCACTGATACAACTGAGAATGGACGTGAACAGTCGTATGCCAGTGTTATTACACACCCAGTTCCGGTAGATAACAGCGGTATAGGTAAAGGGGTAATTAATCCTGATGTTATGAATATTGATAGTGAGGTTTCTAAGAAAACCTCACAATCTACTCGTGACATACAGGAATTATCATTTCCTTCACTTATCACTAGTGATCGTCCCGAGACTGCTACTGGCAAAACTCAACCTGTCCAAAGATCATTATCGATGGCCCCCGCCATGAAAATGATATTTGCAACAAGGTTTGCACCAGAAACAACGGCCGATGACATAAACTATTATATAAAATCAAAAATTGAGGGAGATTACTTTTTGAAATGTTATAAGCTCCGATCTGCATTTTCTGAAAGTAGATCTTCTTTCAAAATCGTTGTGCCTGACAATATTTTTGTACAGTTGATTTTAAAAGAATTTTGGCCTGCTAGGGCATTTATTAAAGAATTTGTGGAGAGATCCGATAATTTAGCTCATTTGCCTCTTAGACCAGACTCGGTGCCAAAAAACTAAATGACTCATTTTCTATCTGCTATCAGAATGTAAGGGGGCTTAAGACAAAATTAACCAGTTTATATACTGATAGCATTGGTTTCAATTATAATGTATTGGTTTTCTCCGAAACTTGGTTAAAAACATCTATATTAAATAGTGAAATATTATGTTCAAAATATCAAATATTTAGAAAAGATCGTGTTTGTAAAAAAGGTGGTGGCGTCCTTATTGCAGTTGATACCAAATATACCACTAATTTAATTGATCTAAATGATTTTCTTGATATAGAATTTGTTTGTGTTTCCATTGAATTGGGCAAATCTAAATTGTTTGTAACTTGCTCTTATATTCCCCCCTCATCTTCACTTGACATTTATAATCAGCATTTATCAGAAATAAATTTAATTACTGAAAAAATGAAAGATTCCGATCGCATTCTGATCCTTGGTGATTTTAATATGCCCTCCATTAAATGGTTTCCAATGCCAGATTCTGAAGCTTTGATTCCTTTGCCATCTGAAATGAACAGTACCCAGTATACATTTGATGTTGTAAATAGTTTGTGTGACTTAAATCTTTATCAAATAAACAGTGTAAAAAATTCGCATGGCAAAATTCTTGATTTGGCGTTTGTAAATATAACACAGCATTTTGATATATTCAGAATTCCTCCAATATGCACTCCTGAAGATATATACCATCCAACTTTATATATCTCCATGACTCACAGTTATGTAATTGAAGAAAGTCAGTCCGACTCATTTAAAACTGTCCTTAATTACAAAAAAACTAATTTTCGAAAAGATTAAAAATAATGTTAAATCCAATCCTAAATCTTTTTATGATTTTGTTAATCTAAAACGAAAAGTTTCCTCAAAGCCCTCAGTATTGAAATATAACAATAAAGAATTTGTCACAGGCACAGATATTGCTGAATGTTTCGCAGATTTTTTTGCCACAACCTATTCTAGTACATCTTGCCAAATTAAAGATTCGTATCCTTATAAGTTATCACAGGCTGATCAAATTTGTATGCCTTTTCTACAACGTCATGATGTGTCCAATAGTCTGCGTAGTTTAAAATCGATTAAATGTCCAGGACCGGATGGCATACCTAATATAATTCTTAAATATTGTTCAGAAACATTAGCACTTCCGTTAACTATATTGTTTAATTATTCACTTAAATTTGGTCACTTTCCTACTTTTTGGAAAAAATCTTATATTATACCTTTACATAAGTCTGGTAGTCTTACTAATGTGTCAAATTATAGAGGAATTGCAAAATTAAGTGCCATACCAAAATTGTTTGAAAAATTAATTACTGCAGTAATTTCACAGAAAATTCAATCTATATTGAGTCCATATCAGCATGGTTTTCGTAGTGGTCTTTCAACTACAACAAATCTTATAGAATTTACGTCAACAGTAATAAAAGGATTTGTTCAGCGTAAACAAACTGATACAATTTATACCGATTTTAGTAAAGCTTTTGATAGGGTTAACCATGAACTCCTAATATATAAATTAAATTATATGGGTTTCAACACAAACTTAGTCAAATGGATATCATCTTACTTACAAAATAGATCACAACTAGTTTTGTTTGAAGGGTATCTATCCAAAACGATTAACGTTCCATCGGGTGTTCCGCAAGGAAGTCACCTTGGACCGGTCCTCTTTCTTTTATTTATCAACGATTTACCTAATTCCATAAATTACTCGAAATTGTTAATGTACGCAGATGATGTTAAATTATTCATTTCCCATAATTGTGATAAACGAGCGAGTTTACTTCAAAACGATTTAGATAGCCTTTTTAAATGGTGCACGTTAAATTGTATGGAGTTAAATTTAAGCAAATGTAAGCATATGTGCTTCTCCAGATCTTCTTCTCTGATATTAAAATATAATATTGACGGTCATTCATTATCAACTGTAGATTCATTTGTTGATCTTGGCCTCTTGATGGATCCAAAATTAAATTTTAATAGCCATGTAATAACAATGGTAAATAAAGCAAATGGTGTTTTAGGTTTTGTTAAACGGTGGGCCAAAGATTTTTCTGATCCATATATAACAAAACAGTTATTTACGTCTCTTGTTAGACCTATATTGGAATACGGTTCTGTTGTATGGGATCCCCAATATGCAATATACTCAGATAAAATAGAATCCGTGCAAAAACAATTTCTGCTATTTGCCTTACGAGGTTTACATTGGAATAGTGATTTTGTTTTGCCTTCTTATGCTAGCAGGCTAAAATTAATTAGATTGCCTACACTTAAAAGCAGACGTATTATGTTGAACTCCATGTTTGTACTAAAAATATTAAATGGTAATATACCCTCAGATTTTCTGATTTCATCTATTAGAATTAATGTTCCGTTTAGATCTAGTAGATACTACCAATTATTATATACTGATTTTCACCGCACGAATTATTCAATGGGCGAACCTCTTAGTAAAATGTGTGTTGACTTTAATTCTGTGTACTGTAATGTAGATTTTGGTATGAGTTTAGAAGTTATTAAATCTAGAATAATTTTATTTTTAAACAATTAACATACATGTGTTATTATTTGACAAACTAGCTGATGAATTAAATTCTGTAGCTGGTTTTAAATTTCCTACTGAATTCCCATTATGATGCGGATCATGATGTGTACGCGATCCCTCCGTAAAGGGAGGTCGCCCCCTCGGTCGGCAGGGGTGGGAATGTGAGGCGTGGGAACGTTCGAAGTGTTTGTTTTCTCTTTCGAGACGAGCTTAATGATCTGAAATTTGCAGTGAAAAGGAAAGCCAGATAGACACTATCACACACTCACCACTATGCGACGCGTTTCGCCGTTGGTTAAGCGGCTCATCAGGCATATTTGATGTGGATGATGGCTTACAAGGGCCGTTCTCTGGAAAGTAGTATATATTTCGAACTAATTGCAAATTAGTATATGCGAATTATACACTAGAAATTCTCCAGGTTCGACTCAAGTTCTATTGGCAGATCTTTTTCACAGCAACGTTTTGTTTTTGTAGTGATGGATTTTTTGTCCACAACAACTACATTGCTTCAATGCATACACTTGTTTTAGTGCTGCTTTAGGAAGACGGGTTAATGGCTCTGAACGTAGAGACGGCAACTTCTAGTTGGCTGCACACAGAGGTCCGCGGTTCAAATCCCACAGCCAGGCTCGGCTGAATTTTTGAGTTTTGCCTTATTAAGGCGAAGATCATATGTTTTATGATTTAAGTGTTTGTTTTCTCTTTCGAGACGAGCTTAATGATCTGAAATTTGCAGTGAAAAGGAAAGCCAGATAGACACTATCACACACTCACCACTATGCGACGCGTTTCGCCGTTGGTTAAGCGGCTCATCAGGCATATTTGATGTGGATGATGGCTTACAAGGGCCGTTCTCTGGAAAGTAGTATATATTTCGAACTTATTGCAAATTAGTATATGCGAATTATACACTAGAAATTCTCCAGGTTCGACTCAAGTTCTATTGGCAGATCTTTTTCACAGCAACGTTTTGTTTTTGTAGTGATGGATTTTTTGTCCACAACAACTACATTGCTTCAATGCATACACTTGTTTTAGTGCTGCTTTAGGAAGACGGGTTACTTTTATTTAATTTTTTTTTGGCGTAAACTTAGAAAAAACCGTAAGGATACTTTCTCTGAGTTGTTGTATAGTGCCCCTTAAGGTGCAAGTACACAAAAAGCTTGAAGTAAAGGCTAGGCATATTAATGTCAAATTATAATGGAAAACGACGGGTCTGTTGTCCCTTTATGAAATGTCATAAAATATGCCTAGCCATGACTGCAAGCTTCTTATGTACTTACAACTTTAAAGTTGTGTGTTCTTGTAATTATTCCCTCTTTATATTTTTACTGCATTGTCAAATAAAACACGCCTTTTATAAACATACTTAGAAAGCAAACGCCGTCATTTTTATAACACGGCTTTAATATTTATCGTTTTCATAACATTCCAGACCAAATAAAAATACGTTTTCCAACACTACATTTCATATTTCACCAGAAAGAAGGAAAACAAAACATAAAAACACGGCAAAATGAGCTCCCAAACACCCGAAAAAGTGCAATTACCCGATGAGGAATTGGATTGGATACAAATGCGCATTGAATCTGGGCCTGTGTTCCCGGAGTCAACCAAAGAGAAGATGATGCGCAAGATTAAGGAAAATCCCTTGGTACCAATCGGTAAAGCAGCCATGAAATTTACTTATATAAGAAAATAATTGCAAATATGCACATATCGTCATCCACCCGTTCTCTATTATAGGATGTATAGCTACAGCGTGTGCCTTGGGTTATGGCCTGTATAACTTCCGTACGGGGAATCGTAGAATGTCCCAAATGATGATGAGAGCACGTATTGCTGCTCAAGGCTTTACAGTTGTGGCCCTGATTACTGGTGTGGTGATGACATACGGAAAGAAGGACAAGTGAGTCTTGAGCAATGTGTCATCGGCGTTTTCGTGAAATATTTGGTTTGAAGAAAAGTGTAACAGTCGTAGCCTGTTGCATTATTTCATATGTTAATGCAGAAGTTAGTGTTGAGTATAACTATCTAGTTTATAGTATTTTGTAAAGAAAAAAAAACTTAAATGTTGAAAATAAATAGAGCTGTGGGAATTGTATTACTGTATTTAAAGTGCACTTATCGAACATGGTTTTAAATAATTTTATGTGTAATTATATGTATTATGTTTGTAGTTGAACATTTTTGATAATCTTGTCCGCAAATAGACATTTTGAATGAAGCAGCCAAATTCGGAATATTCTTTTTCAGGACAAAGAGTTACTACTTTCGTTTCTTTGTAGGCCACTAAAAACGATCTAAACTTTTGCAAATCCACGTCACATATTTCACTTTTATATTGAACGGATCGCTTGTATCGAACTCCTCAAAATCACACCTAAGGCCTCAGCGAGCAAGTATCTACGAATACCAAGTAGCAGTGAGTTGTGCAAATAAAAATAGTAGTCCCTAACGTGTATATCCCGTCGATTCCGACCACATCAGCACTGGATGTGATAAACATGGAATGCGTGTGCTCTTCTGTAGTCGGTAAAACATTGCCGATATAGGTAGATACACAGGATTGTTGTCTTTTAGAAATGTAAAAAATAAAACCCTAGTGTTCTCACAATACGTTAGTTTAGTAAAATTATAACCTTAGTCAATTATAGCTTTGGGAGTCGATTGAAGTTCCTCGATTTGTGGGTGAACTAATAAAAACTCCTTAAATATTGAGCTTTCGGCGTTTTTAGCTATTATTTGTGATCGCTTTTATAAGAGTGAATTAATAAAAACTTTAAAATGCCCATAACTCCTTAAATATTGAGTTTTCGGCGTTTTTAGCTATTAGTTGTGATCACTTTTATAAGAGTGAATTAATAAAAACTTAGAATGCCCATAACTTCTTAAATATTGAGTTTTCGGCGTTTTTAGCTAATATTTGTGATCAATTTTTTAAGCACGAATTAAGAAAAACTTTAAAATGCCCATAACTCCTTAAATATTGAGTTTTCGGCGTTTTTAGCTATTATTTGTAATCACTTTTTTAAGCACGAGTTAACAAAAACTTTAAAATGCCCATAACTCCCTAAATATTCAATTAATAAAAACTTTAAAATGCCCATAACTCCTTAAATATTGAGTTTTCGGCGTTTTTAGATATTAGTTGTGATCACTTTTTTAAGCACGAATTAATAAAAACTTTAAAATGCCAATAACTCCTTAAATATTGAGTTTTCTTTAAAATGGCCATAACTCCTTAAATATTGAGTTTTCGGCGTTTTTAGCTATTATTTGTGATCACTTTTTTAAGTACGAATTTATAAAAACTTTAAAATGCCCATAACTCTTAAATATTGAGTTTTCGACGTTTTTAGCTATTATTTGTGATCACTTTTTTAAGCACGAATTAATAAAAACTTTAAAATGGCCATAACTCCTTAAATATTGAGTTTTCGGTGTTTTGCTATTATTTGTGATCACTTTTACAAGGGTGAATTAATAAAAACTTTAAAATGGCCATAACTCCTTAAATATTGAGTTTTCGGCGTTTTTAGCTATTATTTGTGATCACTTTTATAAGAGTGAATTAATAAAAACTTTAAAATGGCCACAACTCCTTAAATATTGAGTTTTCGGCGTTTTTAGCTATTATTTGTGATCACTTTTATAGCGGTGAATTTATAAAAACTTTAAAATGGCCATAACTCTTTAAATATTGAGTTCTCGGCGTTTTTAGCTAATATTTGTGATCACTTTTATAGGGTTGAATTAATAAAAACTTTAAAATGGCCATAACTCCTTAAATATTGTGATTTCGGCGTTTTTAGCTACTATTTGTGATCACTTTTATAAGAGTGAATTAATAAAAACTTTAAAATGGCCACAACTCCTTAAATATTGAGTTTTCGGCGTTTTTAGCTATTATTTGTGATCACTTTTATAGCGGTGAATTTATAAAAACTTTAAAATGGCCATAACTCCTTAAATATTGAGTTTTCGGCGTTTTTAGCTATTATTTGTGATCACTTTTATAAGAGTGAATTAATAAAAACTTTAAAATGGCCACAACTCCTTAAATATTGAGTTTTCGGCGTTTTTAGCTATTATTTGTGATCACTTTTATAGCGGTGAATTTATAAAAACTTTAAAATGGCCATAACTCTTTAAATATTGAGTTCTCGGCGTTTTTAGCTATTATTTGTGATCACTTTTATAAGAGTGAATTTATAAAAACTTTAAAATGGCCATAACTCCTTAAATATTGTGATTTCGGCGTTTTTAGCTATTATTTGTGATCACTTTTATAAGAGTGAATTAATAAAAACTTTAAAATGGCCATAACTCCTTAAATATTGAGTTTTCGCCGTTTTTAGCTATTATTTGTGATCACTTTTATAAGAGTGAATTAATAAAAACTTTAAAATGGCCATAACTCCTTAAATATTGTGATTTCGGCGTTTTTAGCTATTATTTGTGATCACTTTTATAAGAGTGAATTAATAAAAACTTTAAAATGGCCATAACTTCTTAAATATTGAGTTTTCGGCGTTTTTAGCTATTATTTGTGATCACTTTTATAGGGTTGAATTAATAAAAACTTTAAAATGGCCATAACTCCTTAAATATTTAGTTTTCGGCGTTTTTAGCTATTATTTGTGATCACTTTTACAAGGGTGAATTAATAAAAACTTTAAAATGGCCATAACTCATTAAATATTGAGTTTTCGGCGTTTTTAGCTATTATTTGTGATCACTTTTATAGCGGTGAATTTATAAAAACTTTAAAATGGCCATAACTCCTTAAATATTGAGTTCTCGGCGTTTTTAGCTATTATTTGTGATCACTTTTATAGGGTTGAATTAATAAAAACTTTAAAATGGCCATAACTCCTTAAATATTGAGTTTTCGGCGTTTTTAGCTATTATTTGTGATCACTATTATAGGGTTGAATTAATAAAAACTCTAAAATGGCCATAACTCCTTAAATATTGAGTTTTCGGCGTTTTTAGCTATTATTTGTGATCACTTTTATAGGGTTGAATTAATAAAAACTTTAAAATGGCCATAACTCCTTCAATATTGAGTTTTCGGCGTTTTTAGCTATTATTTGTGATCACTTTTATAAGAGTGAATTAATAAAAACTTTAAAATGGTCATAACTCCTTAAATATTGAGTTTTTGGCGTTTTAAGCTATTATTTGTGATCACTTTTATAGGGTTGAATTAATAAAAACTTTAAAATGGCTATAACTCCTTAAATATTGAGTTTTCGGCGTTTTTAGCTATTATTTGTGATCACTTTTATAGCGGTGAATTTATAAAAACTTTAAAATGGCCATAACTCCTTAAATATTGAGTTTTCGGCGTTTTTAGCTATTATTTGTGATCACTTTTATACGAGTGAATTAATAAAAACTTTAAAATGGCCATAACTCCTTAAATATTGAGTTTTTAGCTATTATTTGTGATCACTATTATAGGGTTGAATTAATAAAAACTCTAAAATGGCCATAACTCCTTAAATATTGAGTTTTCGGCGTTTTTAGCTATTATTTGTGATCACTTTTATAGGGTTGAATTAATAAAAACTTTAAAATGGCCATAACTCCGTAAATATTGAGTTTTTAGCTATTATTTGTGATCACTATTATAGGGTTGAATTAATAAAAACTCTAAAATGGCCATAACTCCTTAAATATTGAGTTTTCGGCGTTTTTAGCTATTATTTGTGATCACTTTTATAGGGTTGAATTAATAAAAACTTTAAAATGGCCATAACTCCGTAAATATTGAGTTTTTAGCTATTATTTGTGATCACTATTATAGGGTTGAATTAATAAAAACTCTAAAATGGCCATAACTCCTTAAATATTGAGTTTTCGGCGTTTTTAGCTATTATTTGTGATCACTTTTATAGGGTTGAATTAATAAAAACTTTAAAATGGCCATAACTCCTTAAATATTGAGATTTTAGCTATTATTTGTGATCACTATTATAGGGTTGAATTAATAAAAACTTTAAAATGGCCATAACTCCTTAAATATTGAGTTTTCGGCGTTTTTAGCTATTATTTGTGATCACTTTTATACGAGTGAATTAATAAAAACTCTAAAATGGCCATAACTACTTAAATATTGTGATTTCGGCGTTTTTAGCTATTATTTGTGATCACTTTTATAGCGGTGAATTAATAAAAACTTTAAAATGGCCATAACTCCTTAAATATTGAGTTCTCGGCGTTTTTAGCTATTATTTGTGATCACTTTTATAGGGTTGAATTAATAAAAACTTTTAAATGGCCATAACTCCCTAAATATTGAGTTTTCGGCGTTTTTAGCTATTATTTGTGATCACTTTTATAAGAGTGAATTTATAAAAACTTTAAATGGCCATAACTCCTTAAATATTGTGATTTCGGCGTTTTTAGCTATTATTTGTGATCACTTTTATAGGGTTGAATTAATAAAAACTTTAAAATGGCCATAACTCCTTAAATATTGAGTTGTCGGCGTTTTTAGCTATTATTTGTGATCACTTTTATAAGAGTGAATTAATAAAAACTTTAAAATGACCAGAACTCCTTAAATATTGAGTTTTCGGCGGTTTTAGCTATTATTTGTGATCACTTTTATAGGGTTGAATTAATAAAAACTTTAAAATGGCCATAACTCCTTAAATATTGAGATTTTAGCTATTATTTGTGATCACTATTATAGGGTTGAATTAATAAAAACTTTAAAATGGCCATAACTCCTTAAATATTGAGTTTTCGGCGTTTTTAGCTATTATTTGTGATCACTTTTATACGAGTGAATTAATAAAAACTCTAAAATGGCCATAACTCCTTAAATATTGAGTTCTCGGCGTTTTTAGCTATTATTTGTGATCACTTTTATAGGGTTGAATTAATAAAAACTTTTAAATGGCCATAACTCCTTAAATATTGAGTTTTCGGCGTTTTTAGCTATTATTTGTGATCACTTTTATAAGAGTGAATTTATAAAAACTTTAAATGGCCATAACTCCTTAAATATTGTGATTTCGGCGTTTTTAGCTATTATTTGTGATCACTTTTATAGGGTTGAATTAATAAAAACTTTAAAATGGCCATAACTCCTTAAATATTGAGTTTTCGGCGTTTTTAGCTATTATTTGTGATCACTTTTATAAGAGTGAATTAATAAAAACTTTAAAATGACCATAACTCCTTAAATATTGAGTTTTCGGCGGTTTTAGCTATTATTTGTGATCACTTTTATAGGGTTGAATTAATAAAAACTCTAAAATGGCCATAACTCCTTAAATATTGAGTTTTCGGCGTTTTTAGCTATTATTTGTGATCACTTTTATAGCGGTGAATTTATAAAAACTTTAAAATGGCCATAACTCCTTAAATATTGAGTTCTCGGCGTTTTTAGCTATTATTTGTGATCACTTTATAGGGTTGAATTAATAAAAACTTTAAAATGGCCATAACTCCTTAAATATTGAGTTTTCGGCGTTTTTAGCTATTATTTGTGATCACTTTTATAGGGTTGAATTAATAAAAACTTTAAAATGGCCATAACTCCTTAAATATTGAGTTTTTAGCTATTATTTGTGATCACTATTATAGGGTTGAATTAATAAAACTCTAAAATGGCCATAACTCCTTAAATATTGAGTTTTCGGCGTTTTTAGCTATTATTTGTGATCACTTTTATAGGGTTGAATTAATAAAAACTTTAAAATGGCCATAACTCCTTCAATATTGAGTTTTCGGCGTTTTTAGCTATTATTTGTGATCACTTTTATAAGAGTGAATTAATAAAAACTTTAAAATGGTCATAACTCCTTAAATATTGAGTTTTTGGCGTTTTAAGCTATTATTTGTGATCACTTTTATAAGAGTGAATTAATAAAAACTTTAAAATGGCCATAACTCCTTAAATATTGAGTTGTCGGCGTTTTTAGCTATTATTTGTGATCACTTTTATAAGAGTGAATTAATAAAAACTTTAAAATGACCATAACTCCTTAAATATTGAGTTTTCGGCGGTTTTAGCTATTATTTGTGATCACTTTTATAGGGTTGAATTAATAAAAACTTTAAAATGGCTATAACTCCTTAAATATTGAGTTTTCGGCGTTTTTAGCTATTATTTGTGATCACTTTTATAGGGTTGAATTAATAAAAACTTTAAAATGGCCATAACTCCTTAAATATTGAGTTTTCGGCGTTTTTAGCTATTATTTGTGATCACTTTTATAAGAGTGAATTAATAAAAACTTTAAAATGGCCATAACTCCTTAAATATTGAGTTTTCGCCGTTTTTAGCTATTATTTGTGATCACTTTTATAGGGTTGAATTAATAAAAACTTTAAAATGGCCATAACTCCTTAAATATTTAGTTTTCGGCGTTTTTAGCTATTATTTGTGATCACTTTTATAGGGTTGAATTAATAAAAACTTTAAAATGGCCATAACTCCGTAAATATTGAGTTTTTAGCTATTATTTGTGATCACTATTATAGGGTTGAATTAATAAAAACTCTAAAATGGCCATAACTCCTTAAATATTGTGATTTCGGCGTTTTTAGCTATTATTTGTGATCACTTTTATAGCGGTGAATTAATAAAAACTTTAAAATGGCCATAACTCCTTAAATATTGAGATTTTAGCTATTATTTGTGATCACTATTATAGGGTTGAATTAATAAAAACTTTAAAATGGCCATAACTCCTTAAATATTGAGTTTTCGGCGTTTTTAGCTATTATTTGTGATCACTTTTATAGGGTTGAATTAATAAAAACTTTAAAATGGCCATAACTCCTTAAATATTGAGATTTTAGCTATTATTTGTGATCACTATTATAGGGTTGAATTAATAAAAACTTTAAAATGGCCATAACTCCTTAAATATTGAGTTTTCGGCGTTTTTAGCTATTATTTGTGATCACTTTTATAAGAGTGAATTAATAAAAACTTTAAAATGGCCATAACTCCTTAAATATTGAGTTTTCGCCGTTTTAGCTATTATTTGTGATCACTTTTATAGGGTTGAATTAATAAAAACTTTAAAATGGCCATAACTCCTTAAATATTTAGTTTTCGGCGTTTTTAGCTATTATTTGTGATCACTTTTATAGGGTTGAATTAATAAAAACTTTAAAATGGCCATAACTCCGTAAATATTGAGTTTTTAGCTATTATTTGTGATCACTATTATAGGGTTGAATTAATAAAAACTCTAAAATGGCCATAACTCCTTAAATATTGTGATTTCGGCGTTTTTAGCTATTATTTGTGATCACTTTTATAGCGGTGAATTAATAAAAACTTTAAAATGGCCATAACTCCTTAAATATTGAGATTTTAGCTATTATTTGTGATCACTATTATATGGTTGAATTAATAAAAACTTTAAAATGGCCATAACTCCTTAAATATTGAGTTTTCGGCGTTTTTAGCTATTATTTGTGATCACTTTTATAGGGTTGAATTAATAAAAACTTTAAAATGGCCATAACTCCTTAAATATTGAGATTTTAGCTATTATTTGTGATCACTATTATAGGGTTGAATTAATAAAAACTTTAAAATGGCCATAACTCCTTAAATATTGAGTTTTCGGCGTTTTTAGCTATTATTTGTGATCACTTTTATACGAGTGAATTAATAAAAACTCTAAAATGGCCATAACTACTTAAATATTGTGATTTCGGCGTTTTTAGCTATTATTTGTGATCACTTTTATAGCGGTGAATTAATAAAAACTTTAAAATGGCCATAACTCCTTAAATATTGAGTTCTCGGCGTTTTTAGCTATTATTTGTGATCACTTTTATAGGGTTGAATTAATAAAAACTTTTAAATGGCCATAACTCCTTAAATATTGAGTTTTCGGCGTTTTTAGCTATTATTTGTGATCACTTTTATAAGAGTGAATTTATAAAAACTTTAAATGGCCATAACTCCTTAAATATTGTGATTTCGGCGTTTTTAGCTATTATTTGTGATCACTTTTATAGGGTTGAATTAATAAAAACTTTAAAATGGCCATAACTCCTTAAATATTGAGTTGTCGGCGTTTTTAGCTATTATTTGTGATCACTTTTATAAGAGTGAATTAATAAAAACTTTAAAATGACCATAACTCCTTAAATATTGAGTTTTCGGCGGTTTTAGCTATTATTTGTGATCACTTTTATAGGGTTGAATTAATAAAAACTCTAAAATGGCCATAACTCCTTAAATATTGAGTTTTCGGCGTTTTTAGCTATTATTTGTGATCACTTTTATAGCGGTGAATTTATAAAAACTTTAAAATGGCCATAACTCCTTAAATATTGAGTTCTCGGCGTTTTTAGCTATTATTTGTGATCACTTTTATAGGGTTGAATTAATAAAACTTTAAAATGGCCATAACTCCTTAAATATTGAGTTTTCGGCGTTTTTAGCTATTATTTGTGATCACTTTTATAGGGTTGAATTAATAAGAACTTTAAAATGGCCATAACTCCTTAAATATTGAGTTTTTAGCTATTATTTGTGATCACTATTATAGGGTTGAATTAATAAAAACTCTAAAATGGCCATAACTCCTTAAATATTGAGTTTTCGGCGTTTTTAGCTATTATTTGTGATCACTTTTATAGGGTTGAATTAATAAAAACTTTAAAATGGCCATAACTCCTTCAATATTGAGTTTTCGGCGTTTTTAGCTATTATTTGTGATCACTTTTATAAGAGTGAATTAATAAAAACTTTAAAATGGTCATAACTCCTTAAATATTGAGTTTTTGGCGTTTTAAGCTATTATTTGTGATCACTTTTATAAGAGTGAATTAATAAAAACTTTAAAATGGCCATAACTCCTTAAATATTGAGTTGTCGGCGTTTTTAGCTATTATTTGTGATCACTTTTATAAGAGTGAATTAATAAAAACTTTAAAATGACCATAACTCCTTAAATATTGAGTTTTCGGCGGTTTTAGCTATTATTTGTGATCACTTTTATAGGGTTGAATTAATAAAAACTTTAAAATGGCTATAACTCCTTAAATATTGAGTTTTCGGCGTTTTTAGCTATTATTTGTGATCACTTTTATAGGGTTGAATTAATAAAAACTTTAAAATGGCCATAACTCCTTAAATATTGAGTTTTCGGCGTTTTTAGCTATTATTTGTGATCACTTTTATAAGAGTGAATTAATAAAAACTTTAAAATGGCCATAACTCCTTAAATATTGAGTTTTCGCCGTTTTTAGCTATTATTTGTGATCACTTTTATAGGGTTGAATTAATAAAAACTTTAAAATGGCCATAACTCCTTAAATATTTAGTTTTCGGCGTTTTTAGCTATTATTTGTGATCACTTTTATAGGGTTGAATTAATAAAAACTTTAAAATGGCCATAACTCCTTAAATATTGAGTTTTCGGCGTTTTTAGCTATTATTTGTGATCACTTTTATAGGGTTGAATTAATAAAAACTTTAAAATGGCCATAACTCCTTAAATATTGAGTTTTCGGCGTTTTTAGCTATTATTTGTGATCACTTTTATAGCGGTGAATTTATAAAAACTTTAAAATGGCCATAACTCCTTAAATATTGAGTTCTCGGCGTTTTTAGCTATTATTTGTGATCACTTTTATAAGAGTGAATTTATAAAAACTTTAAAATGGCCATAACTCCTTAAATATTGTGATTTCGGCGTTTTTAGCTATTATTTGTGATCACTTTTATAAGAGTGAATTAATAAAAACTTTAAAATGGCCATAACTCCTTAAATATTGAGTTTTCGGCGTTTTTAGCTATTATTTGTGATCACTTTTATAGGGTTGAATTAATAAAAACTTTAAAATGGCCATAACTCCTTAAATATTGAGTTTTTAGCTATTATTTGTGATCACTATTATAGGGTTGAATTAATAAAAACTCTAAAATGGCCATAACTCCTTAAATATTGAGTTTTCGGCGTTTTTAGCTATTATTTGTGATCACTTTTATAGGGTTGAATTAATAAAAACTTTAAAATGGCCATAACTCCGTAAATATTGAGTTTTTAGCTATTATTTGTGATCACTATTATAGGGTTGAATTAATAAAAACTCTAAAATGGCCATAACTCCTTAAATATTGAGTTTTCGGCGTTTTTAGCTATTATTTGTGATCACTTTTATAGGGTTGAATTAATAAAAACTTTAAAATGGCCATAACTCCGTAAATATTGAGTTTTTAGCTATTATTTGTGATCACTATTATAGGGTTGAATTAATAAAAACTCTAAAATGGCCATAACTCCTTAAATATTGAGTTTTCGGCGTTTTTAGCTATTATTTGTGATCACTTTTATAGGGTTGAATTAATAAAAACTTTAAAATGGCCATAACTCCTTAAATATTGTGATTTTAGCTATTATTTGTGATCACTATTATAGGGTTGAATTAATAAAAACTTTAAAATGGCCATAACTCCTTAAATATTGAGTTTTTAGCTATTATTTGTGATCACTATTATAGGGTTGAATTAATAAAAACTCTAAAATGGCCATTACTCCTTAAATATTGAGTTTTCGGCGTTTTTAGCTATTATTTGTGATCACTTTTATAGCGGTGAATTAATAAAAACTTTAAAATGGCCATAACTCCTTAAATATTGAGATTTTAGCTATTATTTGTGATCACTATTATAGGGTTGAATTAATAAAAACTTTAAAATGGCCATAACTCCTTAAATATTGAGTTTATTGAACTCTAAAATGGCCATTACTCCTTAAATATTGAGTTTTCGGCGTTTTTAGCTATTATTTGTGATCACTTTTATAGGGTTGAATTAATAAAAAC
Source organism: Musca domestica (assembly GCF_030504385.1). Classification (NCBI taxonomy): domain Eukaryota; kingdom Metazoa; phylum Arthropoda; class Insecta; order Diptera; family Muscidae; genus Musca; species Musca domestica. The sequence continues at coordinate 114,478 of NW_026712262.1, read as the reverse complement.
TTTAAAATGGCCATAACTCCTTAAATATTGAGTTTTTAGCTATTATTTGTGATCACTATTATAGGGTTGAATTAATAAAAACTCTAAAATGGCCATAACTCCTTAAATATTGAGTTTTCGGCGTTTTTAGCTATTATTTGTGATCACTTTTATAGGGTTGAATTAATAAAAACTTTAAAATGGCCATAACTCCGTAAATATTGAGTTTTTAGCTATTATTTGTGATCACTATTATAGGGTTGAATTAATAAAAACTCTAAAATGGCCATAACTCCTTAAATATTGAGTTTTCGGCGTTTTTAGCTATTATTTGTGATCACTTTTATAGGGTTGAATTAATAAAAACTTTAAAATGGCCATAACTCCGTAAATATTGAGTTTTTAGCTATTATTTGTGATCACTATTATAGGGTTGAATTAATAAAAACTCTAAAATGGCCATAACTCCTTAAATATTGAGTTTTCGGCGTTTTTAGCTATTATTTGTGATCACTTTTATAGGGTTGAATTAATAAAAACTTTAAAATGGCCATAACTCCTTAAATATTGTGATTTTAGCTATTATTTGTGATCACTATTATAGGGTTGAATTAATAAAAACTTTAAAATGGCCATAACTCCTTAAATATTGAGTTTTTAGCTATTATTTGTGATCACTATTATAGGGTTGAATTAATAAAAACTCTAAAATGGCCATTACTCCTTAAATATTGAGTTTTCGGCGTTTTTAGCTATTATTTGTGATCACTTTTATAGCGGTGAATTAATAAAAACTTTAAAATGGCCATAACTCCTTAAATATTGAGATTTTAGCTATTATTTGTGATCACTATTATAGGGTTGAATTAATAAAAACTTTAAAATGGCCATAACTCCTTAAATATTGAGTTTATTGAACTCTAAAATGGCCATTACTCCTTAAATATTGAGTTTTCGGCGTTTTTAGCTATTATTTGTGATCACTTTTATAGGGTTGAATTAATAAAAACTTTAAAATGGCTATAACTCCTTAAATATTGAGTTTTCGGCGTTTTTAGCTATTATTTGTGATCACTTTTATAAGAGTGAATTAATAAAAACTTTAAAATGGTCATAACTCCTTAAATATTGAGTTTTCGGCGTTTTTAGCTATTATTTGTGATCACTTTTACAAGGGTGAATTAATAAAAACTTTAAAATGGCCATAACTCCTTAAATATTGAGTTTTCGGCGTTTTTAGCTATTATTTGTGATCACTTTTATACGAGTGAATTAATAAAAACTCTAAAATGGCCATAACTACTTAAATATTGTGATTTCGGCGTTTTTAGCTATTATTTGTGATCACTTTTATAGCGGTGAATTAATAAAAACTTTAAAATGGCCATAACTCCTTAAATATTGAGTTCTCGGCGTTTTTAGCTATTATTTGTGATCACTTTTATAGGGTTGAATTAATAAAAACTTTTAAATGGCCATAACTCCTTAAATATTGAGTTTTCGGCGTTTTTAGCTATTATTTGTGATCACTTTTATAAGAGTGAATTTATAAAAACTTTAAATGGCCATAACTCCTTAAATATTGTGATTTCGGCGTTTTTAGCTATTATTTGTGATCACTTTTATAGGGTTGAATTAATAAAAACTTTAAAATGGCCATAACTCCTTAAATATTGAGATTTTAGCTATTATTTGTGATCACTTTTATAAGAGTGAATTAATAAAAACTTTAAAATGGCCGTAACTCCTTAAATATTGAGTTTTCGGCGTTTTTAGCTATTATTTGTGATCACTTTTATAGGGTTGAATTAATAAAAACTTTAAAATGGCCATAACTCCTTAAATATTGAGTTTTTGGCGTTTTTAAGCTATTATTTGTGATCACTTTTATAAGAGTGAATTAATAAAAACTTTAAAATGGCCATAACTCCTTAAATATTGAGTTTTTGGCGTTTTTAGCTATTATTTGTGATCACTTTTATAAGAGTGAATTAATAAAAACTTTAAAATGGCCATAACTCCTTAAATATTGAGTTTTTGGCGTTTTTAGCTATTATTTGTGATCACTTTTATAAGAGTGAATTAATAAAAACTTTAAAATGGCTATATCTCCTTAAATATTGAGTTTTCGGCGTTTTTAGCTATTATTTGTGATCACTTTTATACGAGTGAATTAATAAAAACTCTAAAATGGCCATAACTACTTAAATATTGTGATTTCGGCGTTTTTAGCTATTATTTGTGATCACTTTTATAGCGGTGAATTAATAAAAACTTTAAAATGGCCATAACTCCTTAAATATTGAGTTCTCGGCGTTTTTAGCTATTATTTGTGATCACTTTTATAGGGTTGAATTAATAAAAACTTTTAAATGGCCATAACTCCTTAAATATTGAGTTTTCGGCGTTTTTAGCTATTATTTGTGATCACTTTTATAAGAGTGAATTTATAAAAACTTTAAATGGCCATAACTCCTTAAATATTGTGATTTCGGCGTTTTTAGCTATTATTTGTGATCACTTTTATAGGGTTGAATTAATAAAAACTTTAAAATGGCCATAACTCCTTAAATATTGAGATTTTAGCTATTATTTGTGATCACTTTTATAAGAGTGAATTAATAAAAACTTTAAAATGGCCGTAACTCCTTAAATATTGAGTTTTCGCCGTTTTTAGCTATTATTTGTGATCACTTTTATAGGGTTGAATTAATAAAAACTTTAAAATGGCCATAACTCCTTAAATATTGAGATTTTAGCTATTATTTGTGATCACTTTTATAAGAGTGAATTAATAAAAACTTTAAAATGGCCGTAACTCCTTAAATATTGAGTTTTCGGCGTTTTTAGCTATTATTTGTGATCACTTTTATAGGGTTGAATTAATAAAAACTTTAAAATGGCCATAACTCCTTAAATATTGAGTTTTTGGCGTTTTTAAGCTATTATTTGTGATCACTTTTATAAGAGTGAATTAATAAAAACTTTAAAATGGCCATAACTCCTTAAATATTGAGTTTTTGGCGTTTTTAGCTATTATTTGTGATCACTTTTATAAGAGTGAATTAATAAAACTTTAAAATGGCCATAACTCCTTAAATATTGAGTTTTTGGCGTTTTTAGCTATTATTTGTGATCACTTTTATAAGAGTGAATTAATAAAAACTTTAAAATGGCTATATCTCCTTAAATATTGAGTTTTCGGCGTTTTTAGCTATTATTTGTGATCACTTTTATAAGAGTGAATTAATAAAAACTTTAAAATGGCCATAACTCCTTAAATATTGAGTTTTCGCCGTTTTTAGCTATTATTTGTGATCACTTTTATAGGGTTGAATTAATAAAAACTTTAAAATGGCCATAACTCCTTAAATATTTAGTTTTCGGCGTTTTTAGCTATTATTTGTGATCACTTTTATAGGGTTGAATTAATAAAAACTTTAAAATGGCCATAACTCCTTAAATATTGAGTTTTCGGCGTTTTTAGCTATTATTTGTGATCACTTTTATAGGGTTGAATTAATAAAAACTTTAAAATGGCCATAACTCCTTAAATATTGAGTTTTCGGCGTTTTTAGCTATTATTTGTGATCACTTTTATAGCGGTGAATTTATAAAACTTTAAAATGGCCATAACTCCTTAAATATTGAGTTCTCGGCGTTTTTAGCTATTATTTGTGATCACTTTTATAAGAGTGAATTTATAAAAACTTTAAAATGGCCATAACTCCTTAAATATTGTGATTTCGGCGTTTTTAGCTATTATTTGTGATCACTTTTATAAGAGTGAATTAATAAAATCTTTAAAATGGCCATAACTCCTTAAATATTGAGTTTTCGGCGTTTTTAGCTATTATTTGTGATCACTTTTATAGGGTTGAATTAATAAAAACTTTAAAATGGCCATAACTCCTTAAATATTGAGTTTTTAGCTATTATTTGTGATCACTATTATAGGGTTGAATTAATAAAAACTCTAAAATGGCCATAACTCCTTAAATATTGAGTTTTCGGCGTTTTTAGCTATTATTTGTGATCACTTTTATAGGGTTGAATTAATAAAAACTTTAAAATGGCCATAACTCCGTAAATATTGAGTTTTTAGCTATTATTTGTGATCACTATTATAGGGTTGAATTAATAAAAACTCTAAAATGGCCATAACTCCTTAAATATTGAGTTTTCGGCGTTTTTAGCTATTATTTGTGATCACTTTTATAGGGTTGAATTAATAAAAACTTTAAAATGGCCATAACTCCGTAAATATTGAGTTTTTAGCTATTATTTGTGATCACTATTATAGGGTTGAATTAATAAAAACTCTAAAATGGCCATAACTCCTTAAATATTGAGTTTTCGGCGTTTTTAGCTATTATTTGTGATCACTTTTATAGGGTTGAATTAATAAAACTTTAAAATGGCCATAACTCCTTAAATATTGTGATTTTAGCTATTATTTGTGATCACTATTATAGGGTTGAATTAATAAAAACTTTAAAATGGCCATAACTCCTTAAATATTGAGTTTTTAGCTATTATTTGTGATCACTATTATAGGGTTGAATTAATAAAAACTCTAAAATGGCCATTACTCCTTAAATATTGAGTTTTCGGCGTTTTTAGCTATTATTTGTGATCACTTTTATAGCGGTGAATTAATAAAAACTTTAAAATGGCCATAACTCCTTAAATATTGAGATTTTAGCTATTATTTGTGATCACTATTATAGGGTTGAATTAATAAAAACTTTAAAATGGCCATAACTCCTTAAATATTGAGTTTTTAGCTATTATTTGTGATCACTATTATAGGGTTGAATTAATAAAAACTCTAAAATGGCCATTACTCCTTAAATATTGAGTTTTCGGCGTTTTTAGCTATTATTTGTGATCACTTTTATAGGGTTGAATTAATAAAAACTTTAAAATGGCCATAACTCCTTCAATATTGAGTTTTCGGCGTTTTTAGCTATTATTTGTGATCACTTTTATAAGAGTGAATTAATAAAAACTTTAAAATGGTCATAACTCCTTAAATATTGAGTTTTCGGCGTTTTTAGCTATTATTTGTGATCACTTTTACAAGGGTGAATTAATAAAAACTTTAAATAACTCCTTAAATATTGAGTTTTCGGCGTTTTTAGCTATTATTTGTGATCACTTTTATAAGAGTGAATTAATAAAAACTTTAAAATGGCCGTAACTCCTTAAATATTGAGTTTTCGCCGTTTTTAGCTATTATTTGTGATCACTTTTATAGGGTTGAATTAATAAAAACTTTAAAATGGCCATAACTACTTAAATATTGTGATTTCGGCGTTTTTAGCTATTATTTGTGATCACTTTTATAGCGGTGAATTAATAAAAACTTTAAAATGGCCATAACTCCTTAAATATTGAGTTCTCGGCGTTTTTAGCTATTATTTGTGATCACTTTTATAGGGTTGAATTAATAAAAACTTTTAAATGGCCATAACTCCTTAAATATTGAGTTTTCGGCGTTTTTAGCTATTATTTGTGATCACTTTTATAAGAGTGAATTTATAAAAACTTTAAATGGCCATAACTCCTTAAATATTGTGATTTCGGCGTTTTTAGCTATTATTTGTGATCACTTTTATAGGGTTGAATTAATAAAAACTTTAAAATGGCCATAACTCCTTAAATATTGAGATTTTAGCTATTATTTGTGATCACTTTTATAAGAGTGAATTAATAAAAACTTTAAAATGGCCGTAACTCCTTAAATATTGAGTTTTCGCCGTTTTTAGCTATTATTTGTGATCACTTTTATAGGGTTGAATTAATAAAAACTTTAAAATGGCCATAACTCCTTAAATATTGAGATTTTAGCTATTATTTGTGATCACTTTTATAAGAGTGAATTAATAAAAACTTTAAAATGGCCATAACTCCTTAAATATTGAGTTTTTGGCGTTTTTAGCTATTATTTGTGATCACTTTTATAAGAGTGAATTAATAAAAACTTTAAAATGGCTATATCTCCTTAAATATTGAGTTTTCGGCGTTTTTAGCTATTATTTGTGATCACTTTTATAAGAGTGAATTAATAAAAACTTTAAAATGGCCATAACTCCTTAAATATTGAGTTTTCGGCGTTTTTAGCTATTATTTGTGATCACTTTTATAGGGTTGAATTAATAAAAACTTTAAAATGGCCATAACTTCTTAAATATTGAGTTTTCGGCGTGTTTAGCTATTATTTGTGATCACTTTATAAGAGTGAATTAATAAAAACTTTAAAATGGCCATAACTCCTTAAATATTGAGTTTTCGGCGTGTTTAGCTATTATTTGTGATCACTTTTATAGGGGTGCATTAATAAAAACCTTAAAATGGCCATAACTCCTTAAATATTGAGTTGTCGGCGTTTTTGGCTATTATTTGTGATCACTTTTATAGCGGTGAATTAATAAAAACTTTAAAATGGCCATAACTCCTTAAATATTGAGTTTTCGGCGTTTTTAGCTATTATTTGTGATCACTTTTATAGGGTTGAATTAATAAAAACTTTAAAATGGCCATAACTCCTTAAATATTGAGTTTTCGCCGTTTTTAGCTATTATTTGTGATCACTTTTACAAGGGTGAATTAATAAAACTTTAAAATGGCCATATCTCCTTAAATATTAAGTTTTCGGCGTTTTAGCTATTATTTGTGATCACTTTATAGGGTTGAATTAATAAAAACTTTAAAATGGCCATAACTCCTTAAATATTGAGTTTTCGGCGTTTTTAGCTATTATTTGTGATCACTTTTACAAGGGTGAATTAATAAAAACTTTAAAATGGCCATAACTCCTTAAATATTGAGTTTTCGGCGTTTTTAGCTATTATTTGTGATCACTTTTATAGGGTTGAATTAATAAAAACTTTAAACTGGCCATAACTCCTTAAATATTGAGTTTTCGGCGTTTTTAGCTATTATTTGTGATCACTTTTACAAGGGTGAATTAATAAAAACTTTAAAATGGCCATAACTCCTTAAATATTAAGTTTTCGGCGTTTTTAGCTATTATTTGTGATCACTTTTATAAGAGTGAATTAATAAAAACTTTAAAATGGCCATAACTCCTTAAATATTGAGTTTTTGGCGTTTTTAGCTATTATTTGTGATCACTTTTATAAGAGTGAATTAATAAAAACTTTAAAATGGCTATATCTCCTTAAATATTGAGTTTTCGGCGTTTTTAGCTATTATTTGTGATCACTTTTATAAGAGTGAATTAATAAAAACTTTAAAATGGCCATAACTCCTTAAATATTGAGTTTTCGGCGTTTTTAGCTATTATTTGTGATCACTTTTATAGGGTTGAATTAATAAAAACTTTAAAATGGCCATAACTTCTTAAATATTGAGTTTTCGGCGTGTTTAGCTATTATTTGTGATCACTTTTATAAGAGTGAATTAATAAAAACTTTAAAATGGCCATAACTCCTTAAATATTGAGTTTTCGGCGTGTTTAGCTATTATTTGTGATCACTTTTATAGGGGTGCATTAATAAAAACCTTAAAATGGCCATAACTCCTTAAATATTGAGTTGTCGGCGTTTTTGGCTATTATTTGTGATCACTTTTATAGCGGTGAATTAATAAAAACTTTAAAATGGCCATAACTCCTTAAATATTGAGTTTTCGGCGTTTTTAGCTATTATTTGTGATCACTTTTATAGGGTGAATTAATAAAACTTTAAAATGGCCATAACTCCTTAAATATTGAGTTTTCGCCGTTTTTAGCTATTATTTGTGATCACTTTTACAAGGGTGAATTAATAAAAACTTTAAAATGGCCATATCTCCTTAAATATTAAGTTTTCGGCGTTTTTAGCTATTATTTGTGATCACTTTTATAGGGTTGAATTAATAAAAACTTTAAAATGGCCATAACTCCTTAAATATTGAGTTTTCGGCGTTTTTAGCTATTATTTGTGATCACTTTTACAAGGGTGAATTAATAAAAACTTTAAAATGGCCATAACTCCTTAAATATTGAGTTTTCGGCGTTTTTAGCTATTATTTGTGATCACTTTTATAGGGTTGAATTAATAAAAACTTTAAAATGGCCATAACTCCTTAAATATTGAGTTTTCGGCGTTTTTAGCTATTATTTGTGATCACTTTTATAGGGTTGAATTAATAAAAACTTTAAACTGGCCATAACTCCTTAAATATTGAGTTTTCGGCGTTTTTAGCTATTATTTGTGATCACTTTTACAAGGGTGAATTAATAAAAACTTTAAAATGGCCATAACTCCTTAAATATTGACTTTTCGGCGTTTTAGCTATTATTTGTGATCACTTTATAAGAGTGAATTAATAAAAACTTTAAAATGGCCATAACCCCTTAAATATTGAGTTTTTGGCGTTTTTAGCTATTATTTATAATCACTTTTATAAGAGTGAATTAATAAAAACTTTAAAATGGCCATAACTACTTAAATATTGAGTTTTCTGCGTTTTTAGCTATTATTTGTGATCACTTTTATAAGAGTGAATTAATAAAAACTTTAAAATGGCCATAACTCCTTAAATATTGAGTTTTTGGCGTTTTTAGCTATTATTTATAATCACTTTTATAAGAGTGAATTAATAAAAAGTTTAAAATGGCCATAACTCCTTAAATATTGAGTTTTCGGCGTTTTTAGCTATTATTTGTGATCACTTGTATACGGTTGAATTAATAAAAACTTTAAAATGGCCATAACTCCTTAAATATTGAGTTTTCGGCGTTTTTAGCTATTATTTGTGATCACTTTTATAGGGTTGAATTAATAAAAACTTTTAAATGGCCATAACTCCTTAAATATTGAGTTTTCGGCGTTTTTAGCTATTATTTGTGATCACTTTTATAAGAGTGAATTTATAAAAACTTTAAATGGCCATAACTCCTTAAATATTGTGATTTCGGCGTTTTTAGCTATTATTTGTGATCACTTTTACAAGGGTGAATTAATAAAAACTTTAAAATGGCCATAACTCATTAAATATTGAGTTTTCGGCGTTTTTAGCTATTATTTGTGATCACTTTTACAAGGGTCAATTAATATAAACTTTAAAATGGCCATAACTCCTTAAATATCGTTTTTAGCTATTATTTGTGATCACTTTTACAAATGGCCATAACTCCTTAAATATTGAGTTTTCGTAGTTTTTAGCTATTATTTGTGATCACGTTTACAAGGGTGAATTAATAAAAACTTTAAAATGGCCATAACTCCTTAAATATTGAGTTTTCGGCGTTTTTAGCTATTATTTGTGATCACTTTTACAAAGGTGAATTAATAAAAACTTTAAAAATGGCCATAACTCATTAAATATTGAGTTTTCGGCGTTTTTAGCTATTATTTGTGATCACTTTTACAAGGGTCAATTAATATAAACTTTAAAATGGCCATAACTCCTTAAATATCGTTTTTAGCTATTATTTGTGATCACTTTTACAAATGGCCATAACTCCTTAAAAATTGAGTTTTCGGCGTTTTTAGCTATTATTTGTGATCACTTTTATAGGGTTGAATTAATAAAAACTTTAAAATGGCCATAACTCCTTAAATATTGAGTTTTCGGCGTTTTTAGCTATTATTTGTGATCACTTTTACAAGGGTGAATTAATAAAAACTTTAAAATGGCCATAACTCATTAAATATTGAGTTTTCGTAGTTTTTAGCTATTATTTGTGATCACTTTTACAAGGGTCAATTAATATAAACTTTAAAATGGCCATAACTCCTTAAATATCGTTTTTAGCTATTATTTGTGATCACTTTTACAAATGGCCATAACTCCTTAAATATTGAGTTTTCGGCGTTTTTAGCTATTATTTGTGATCACTTTTACAAGGGTGAATTAATAAAAACTTTAAAATGGCCATAACTCCTTAAATATTGAGTTTTTGGCGTTTTTAGCTATTATTTGTGATCACTCTTACAAGGGTCAATTAATATGAACTTTAAAATGGCCATAACTCCTAAAAAATCTTGTTTTTAGCTATTATTTGTGATCACTTTTACAAATGGCCATAACTCCTTAAATATTGAGTTTTCGGCGTTTTTAGCTATTATTTGTGATCACTTTTACAAGGGTGAATTAATAAAAACTTTAAAATGGCCATAACTCCTTAAATATTGAGTTTTCGGCGTTTTTAGCTATTATTTGTGATCACTTTATAGGGGTGAATTAATAAAAACTTTAAAATGGCCATAACTCCTTAAATATTGAGTTTTCGGCGTTTTTAGCTATTATTTGTGATCACTTTTACAAGAGTGAATTAATAAAAACTTTAAAATGGCCATAACTCCTTAAATATTGAGTTTTCGGCGTTTTTTGCTATTATTTGTGATCACTTTTACAAGAGTGAATTAATAATAACTTTAAAATGGCCATAACTCCTTAAATATTGAGTTTTCGGCGTTTTTAACTATTATTTGTGATCACTTTTACAAGGGTGAATTAATAAAAACTTTAAAATGGCCATAACTCATTAAATATTGAGTTTTCGGCGTTTTTAGCTATTATTTGTGATCACTTTTACAAGGGTCAATTAATATAAACTTTAAAATGGCCATAACTCGTTAAATATCGTTTTTAGCTATTATTTGTGATCACTTTTACAAATGCCCATAACTCCTTAAATATTGAGTTTTCGGCGTTTTTTAGCTATTATTTGTGATCACTTTTACAAGGGTGAATTAATAAAAACTTTAAAATGGCCATAACTCCTTAAATATTGAGTTTTCGGCGTTTTTAGCTATTATTTGTGATCACTTTTACAAGGGTGAATTAATAAAAACTTTAAAATGGCCATAACTCCTTAAATATTGAGTTTTCGGCGTTTTTAGCTATTATTTGTGATCACTTTTATAGGGTTGAATTAATAAAAACTTTAAAATGGCCATAACTCCTTAAATATTGAGTTTTCGGCGTTTTTAGCTATTATTTGTGATCACTTTTACAAATGGCCATAACTCCTTAAATATTGAGTTTTCGGCGTTTTTAGCTATTATTTGTGATCACTTTTACAAGGGCGAATTAATAAAAACTTTAAAATGGCCATAACTCCTTAAATATTGAGTTTTCAACGTTTTTAGCTATTATTTGTGATCACTTTTACAAGGGCAAATTAATAAAAACTTTAAAATGGCCATAACTCCTTAAATATTGAGTTTTCGGCGTTTTTAGCTATTATTTGTGATCACTTTTACAAGGGTGAATTAATAAAAACTTTAAAATGGCCATAACTCCTTAAATATTGAGTTTTCGGCGTTTTTAGCTATTACTTGTGATCACTTTTATAAGAGTGAATTATAAAAACTTTAAAATGGCCATAACTCTTTAAATATTGAGTTTTCGGCGTTTTTAGCTATTATTTGTGATCACTTTTACAAGGGCGAATTAATAAAAACTTTAGAATGGCCATAACTCCTTAAATATTGAGTTTTCGGTGTTTTTAGCTATTACTTGTGATCACTTTTATAAGAGTGAATTAATAAAAACTTTAAAATGGCCATAACTCCTTAAATATTGAGTTTTCGGCGTTTTTAGCTATTATTTGTGATCACTTTTACAAATGGCCATAACTCCTTAAATATTGAGTTTTCGGCGTTTTTAGCTATTATTTGTGATCACTTTTACAAGGGTGATTAATAAAAACTTTAAAATGGCCATAACTCCTTAAATATTGAGTTTTCGGCGTTTTTAGCTATTATTTGTGATCACTTTTACAAGAGTGAATTAATAAAAACTTTAAAATGGCCATAACTCCTTAAATATTGAGTTTTCGGCGTTTTTAGCTATTATTTGTGATCACTTTTACAAGGGTTAATTAATAAAAACTTTAAAATGGCCATAACTCCTTAAATATTGAGTTTTCGGCGTTTTTAGCTATTACTTGTGATCACTTTATAAGAGTGAATTAATAAAAACTTTAAAATGGCCATAACTCCTTAAATATTGAGTTTTCGGCGTTTTTAGCTATTATTTGTGATCACTTTTACAAGGGCGAATTAATAAAAACTTTAGAATGGCCATAACTCCTTAAATATTGAGTTTTCGGTGTTTTTAGCTATTACTTGTGATCACTTTTATAAGAGTGAATTAATAAAAACTTTAAAATGGCCATAACTCCTTAAATATTGAGTTTTCGGCGTTTTTAGCTATTATTTGTGATCACTTTTACAAGGGTGAATTAATAAAAACTTCAAAATGGCCATAACTCTTTAAATATTGAGTTTTCGGCGTTTTTAGCTATTATTTGTGATCACTTTTACAAGGGCGAATTAATAAAAACTTTAGAATGGCCATAACTCCTTAAATATTGAGTTTTTGGTGTTTTTAGCTATTACTTGTGATCACTTTTATAAGAGTGAATTAATAAAAACTTTAAAATGGCCATAACTCCTTAAATATTGAGTTTTCGGCGTTTTTAGCTATTATTTGTGATCACTTTTACAAGGGCGAATTAATAAAAACTTTAAAATGGCCATAACTCCTTAAATATTGAGTTTTCGGCATTTTTAGCTATTACTTGTGATCACTTTTATAAGAGTGAATTAATAAAAACTTTAAAATGGCCATAACTCCTTAAATATTGAGTTTTCGGCGTTTTTAGCTATTATTTGTGATCACTTTTACAAGGGTGAATTAATAAAAACTTTAAAATGGCCATAACTCCTTAAATATTGAGTTTTCGGCGTTTTTAGCTATTATTTGTGATCACTTTTACAAATGGCCATAACTCCTTAAATATTGAGTTTTCGGCGTTTTTAGCTATTATTTGTGATCACTTTTAGAAGGGTGAATTAATAAAAACTTTAAAATGGCCATAACTCCTTAAATATATAGTTTTCGGCGTTTTTAGCTATTATTTGTGATCACTTTTACAAGGGCGAATTAATAAAAACTTTAAAATGGCCATAACTCCTTAAATATTGAGTTTTCGGCGTTTTTAGCTATTACTTGTGATCACTTTTATAAGAGTGAATTAATAAAAACTTTAAAATGGCCATAACTCCTTAAATATTGAGTTTTCGGCGTTTTTAGCTATTATTTGTGATCACTTTTACAAGGGTCAATTAATATAAACTTTAAAATGGCCATAACTCCTTAAATATTGAGTTTTCCGGCGTTTTTAGCTATTATTTGTGATCACTTTTACAAGGGTGAATTAATAAAAACTTTAAAATGACCATAACTCATTAAATATTGAGTTTTCGGGCGTTTTTAGCTATTATTTGTGATCACTTTTACAATGGTCAATTAATATAAACTTTAAAATGGCCATAACTCGTTAAATATCGTTTTTAGCTATTATTGTGATCACTTTTACAAATGCCCATAACTCCTTAAATATTGAGTTTTCGGCGTTTTAGCTATTATTTGTGATCACTTTTACAAGGGTGAATTAATAAAAACTTTAAAATGGCCATAACTCCTTAAATATTGAGTTTTCGGCGTTTTTAGCTATTATTTGTGATCACTTTTACAAGGGTGAATTAATAAAAACTTTAAAATGGCCATAACTCCTTAAATATTGAGTTTTCGGGCGTTTTTAGCTATTATTTGTGATCACTTTTATAGGGTTGAATTAATAAAAACTTTAAAATGGCCATAACTCCTTAAATATTGAGTTTTCGGCGTTTTTAGCTAGTATTTGTGATCACTTTTACAAATGGCCATAACTCCTTAAATATTGAGTTTTCGGCGTTTTTAGCTATTATTGTGATCACTTTTACAAGGGCGAATTAATAAAAACTTAAAATGGCCATAACTCCTTAAATATTGAGTTTTCGGCGTTTTTAGCTATTATTTGTGATCACTTTTACAAGGGCGAATTAATAAAAACTTTATAATGGCCATAACTCCTTAAATATTGAGTTTTCGGCGTTTTTAGCTATTATTTGTGATCACTTTTACAAGGGTGAATTAATAAAAACTTTAAAATGGCCATAACTCCTTAAATATTGAGTTTTCGGCGTTTTTAGCTATTACTTGTGATCACTTTTATAAGAGTGAATTAATAAAAACTTTAAAATGGCCATAACTCTTTAAATATTGAGTTTTCGGCGTTTTTAGCTATTATTTGTGATCACTTTTACAAGGGCGAATTAATAAAAACTTTAGAATGGCCATAACTCCTTAAATATTGAGTTTTCGGGTGTTTTTAGCTATTACTTGTGATCACTTTTATAAGAGTGAATTAATAAAAACTTTAAAATGGCCATAACTCCTTAAATATTGAGTTTTCGGCGTTTTTAGCTATTATTTGTGATCACTTTTACAAGGGCGAATTAATAAAAACTTTAAAATGGCCATAACTCCTTAAATATTGAGTTTTCGGCGTTTTTAGCTATTACTTGTGATCACTTTTATAAGAGTGAATTAATAAAAACTTTAAAATGGCCATAACTCCTTAAATATTGAGTTTCGGCGTTTTTAGCTATTACTTGTGATCACTTTTATAAGAGTGAATTAATAAAAACTTTAAAATGGCCATAACTCCTTAAATATTGAGTTTTCGGCGTTTTTAGCTATTACTTGTGATCACTTTTATAAGAGTGAATTAATAAAACTTTAAAATGGCCATAACTCCTTAAATATTGAGTTTTCGGCGTTTTTAGCTATTATTTGTGATCACTTTTACAAGGGTGAATTAATAAAAACTTCAAAATGGCTATAACTCTTAAATATTGAGTTTTCGGCGTTTTAGCTATTATTTGTGATCACTTTTACAAGGGCGAATTAATAAAAACTTTAGAATGGCCATAACTCCTTAAATATTGAGTTTTTGGTGTTTTTAGCTATTACTTGTGATCACTTTTATAAGAGTGAATTAATAAAAACTTTAAAATGGCCATAACTCCTTAAATATTGAGTTTTCGGCGTTTTAGCTATTATTTGTGATCACTTTTACAAGGGTGAATTAATAAAACTTCAAAATGGCCATAACTCTTTAAATATTGAGTTTTCGGCGTTTTTAGCTATTATTTGTGATCACTTTTACAAGGGCGAATTAATAAAAACTTTAGAATGGCCATAACTCCTTAAATATTGAGTTTTTGGTGTTTTTAGCTATTACTTGTGATCACTTTTATAAGAGTGAATTAATAAAAAACTTTAAAATGGCCATAACTCCTTAAATATTGAGGTTTTCGGGCGTTTTTAGCTATTATTTGTGATCACTTTTACAAGGGTGAATTAATAAAAACTTCAAAGTGGCCATAACTCTTTAAATATTGAGTTTTCCGGGCGATTTTAGCTATTATTTGTGATCACTTTTACAAGGCGAAGTAATAAAAACTTTAGAATGGCCATAACTCCTTAAATATTGCGTTTTCGGTGTTTTTAGCTAGTACTTGTGATCACTTTTATAAGAGTGAATTAATAAATACTTTAAAATGTCCATAACTCCTTAAATATTGAGTTTTCGGGCGTTTTTAGCTATTATTTGTGATCACTTTTACAAGGGTCATTAATATAAACTTTAAAATGGCCATAACTCCTTAAATATCGTTTTAGCTATTATTGTGATCACTTTTACAAATGGCCATAACTCCTTAAATATTGAGTTTTCGGCGTTTTTAGCTATTATTTGTGATCACTTTAGAAGGGTGAATTAATAAAAACTTTAAAATGGCCATAACTCCTTAAATATTGAGTTTTCGGCGTTTTTTAGCTATTATTTGTGATCACTTTTATAAGAGTGAATTAATAAAAACTTTAAAATGGCCATAACTCCTTAATATTGAGTTTTCGGCGTTTTTAGCTATTATTTGTGATCACTTTTACAGAGGCGATTAATAAAAACGTTAGAATGGCCATAACTCCTTAAATATTGAGTTTTCGCTGTTTTTAAGCTATTACTTTGTGATCACTTTTATAAGAGTGAATTAATACAAACTTAAAATGGCCATAACTCTTAAATATTGAGTTTTCGGCGTTTTTAGCTATTATTTGTGATCACTTTTATAGGGTTGAATTAATAAAAACTTTAAATGCCATAACTCCTTAAATATTGAGTTTTCGGCGTTTTTAGCTATTATTTGTGATCACTTTTACAAGGGTGATTAATAAAAACTTTAAAAATGGCATAACTATCCTTATATATTGAGTTTTCGGCGTTTTAGCTATTAGTTGTGATCACTTTTACAAGGGCGAATTAATAAAAACTTTAGAATGGCCATACCTCCTTAAATATTGAGTTTCCTGGTGTTTTTAGCTATTACTTGTGATCACTTTTATAAGAGTGAAGTAATAAAAACTTTAAAATGGCCATAACTCCTTAAATATTGAGTTTTCGGCGGCGTTTTTAGGCTATTATTTGTGTCACTTTTACAAGGGTGAATTATAAAAACTTTAAAATGGCCATACTCCTTAATAGTGAGTTTTCGGCGTTTTTTAGCTATTATTTGTGATCACTTTTACAAGGGTCAATTAATATAAACTTTAAAATGGCCATAACTCTTAATATCGTTTTAGCTATTATTTGTGATCACTTTTACAAATGGCCATAACTCCTTAAATATTGAGTTTTCGGCGTTTTTAGCTATTATTTGTGATCACTTTTACAAGGTGAATTAATAAAACTTAAAATGGCCATAACGCCTTAAATAGTGAGTTTTTCGGCGTTTTTAGCTATTACTTGTGATCACTTTTATAAGAGTGAATTATAAAAACGTAAATGGCCATTAACTCCTTAAAATTGAGTTTTCGGCGTTTTTATCTATTATTTGTGATCACTTTTACAAGGGCGAATTAATAAAAACTTTAGAATGGCCATAACGCCTTAAATATTGAGTTTTCGGTGTTTTAGCTATTACTTGTGATCCCTTTTATAAGAGTGAATTAATAAAAACTTAAAATGGCCATAACTCCTTAAATATTGAGTTTTCGGCGTTTTAGTCGTAGTATGTTGGGAGCACTTTTAACAAATGGCCATAACTCCTTAAATATGTTGATTTTCGGGCGTTTTAAGTAGCTATTATTTGTGATTACTTTATAGGGGTTGAAATTATAAGAAAACTTCAAAATGGCCATAACTCCTTAAATAATTGAGTTTTCGCGGCGTTTTTAGCGATGTATTTGTGACACTTTTGACAAGGTTGAAATTAATAAAAACCTTTAAAATGGCCATAACTCCTTAATATTGAGTTTCGGCGTTTTAGCTATTATTTGTGATCACTTTTACAAGGGTCCAATTAATATAAACGTTAAAATGGCCATAACTCCTTAAATATCGTTTTAGCTATTATTTGTGATCACTTTTTACAAATGGCCATAACTCCTTAAATATTGAGTTTTCGGCGTTTTTAGCTATTATTTGTGATCACTTTTACAGGGTGAATTAATAAAAACTTCAAAATGGCCATAACTCCTTAATATTGAGTTTTCGGCGTTTTAGCTATTATTTGTGATCACTTTTACAAGGGTGAATAATAAAAACTTTAAAATGGCCATAACTCCTTAAATATTGAGTTTTTCGGCGTTTTTAGCTATTATTTGTGATCACTTTTACAAGGGCGAATTAATTAAAAACTTTAGAATGGCCAGAAACTCCTTAAATATTGAGTTTTCGGTGTTTTTAGGCTATTATTTGTGATCATTTTATAGGGTTGAATTAATAAAAACTTTAAAATGGCCATAACTTCCTAATTTTTGAGTTTTCGCGGGCGTTTTAGCTATTATTTGTGATCACTTTTATAGGGTTGAATTAATACAAAACTTTAAAATTGCCATAACTCCTTAATATTGAGTTTTCGGCGTTTTAGCTATTATTTGTGATCACTTTTATAGGGTTGAATTAATAAAACTTTAAAGTGGCCATAACTCCTTAAATATTGAGTTTTCGGGCGTTTTTAGCTATTATTTGTGATCACTTTTACAAGGGCGAATTAATAAAACTTTAAAAATGGCCAGAACTCCTAAATATTGAGTTTTCGGCGTTTTTAGCTATTATTTGTGATCACTTTTACAAGGGTGAATTAATAAAAAACTGTAAAATGACCATAACTCATTAAATATGAGTTTTCGGGCGTTTTTAGCTATTATTTGTGATCACTTTTACAATGGTCAATTATATAACGTTAAAATGGCCAGAACTCCTGAAATATTGAGTTTTCGGAGTTTTAGCTATTATTTGTGATCACTTTTAACAATGCCCATAACTCCTTAAATATTGAGTTTCCGGCGTTTTTAGCTATTAGTTGTGATCACTTTTACAAGGGGGAAGTAATAAAAACTTTAAAATGGCCATAACTCCTTAAATATTGAGTTTTCGGCGTTTTTAGCTATTATTGTGATCACTTTTACAGGGTGAATTATAAAAACTTTAAAATGGCCATAACTCCTTAAATATTGAGTTTTCGGCGTTTTAGCTATTATTTGTGATCACTTTTACAAATGGCCATAAACTCCTTAAATATTGAGTTTTCGGCGTTTTTAGCTATTATTTGTGATCACTTTTATAGGGTGAATTAATAAAAACTTAAAATGGCCATAACTCCTTAAATATTGAGTTTTCGGCGTTTTTAGCTATTATTTGTGATCACTTTTACAAATGGCCATAACTCCTTAATATTGAGTTTTCGGCGTTTTTAGCTATTATTTGTGATCACTTTACAAGGGCGAATTAATAAAAACTTTAAAAATGGCCATAACTCCTTAAATATTGAGTTTTCGGCGTTTTTAGCTATTATTTGTGATCACTTTTACAAGGGCGAATTAATAAAAACTTTAAAATGGCCATAACTACTCCTTAAATATTGAGTTTTCGGCGTTTTTAGCTATTATTTGTGATCACTTTTACAAGGGTGAATTAATAAAAACTTAAAATGGCCATAACTCCTTAAATATTGAGTTTTCGGCGTTTTAGCTATTACTTTGTGATCACTTTTATAAGAGTGAATTAATAAAACTTTAAAATGGCCATAACTCTTAAATATTGAGTTTTTCGGCGTTTTTAGCTATTATTTGTGATCACTTTTACAAGGGCGAATTAATAAAAACTTTAGAATGGCCATAACTCCTTAAATATTGAGTTTTCGGTGTTTTTAGCTATTACTTGTGATCACTGTTATAAGAGTGAATTAATAAAAACTTTAAAATGGCCATAACTCCTTAAATATTGAGTTTTCGGGCGTTTTAGCTATTATTTGTGATCACTTTACAAGGGCGAATTAATAAAAACTTTAGAATGGCCATAACTCCTTAAATATTGAGTTTTCGGTGTTTTTAGCTATTACTTGTGATCACTTTTACAAATGGCCATAACTCCTTAAATATTGAGTTTTCGGCGTTTTTAGCTATTATTTGTGATCACTTTACAAGGGTGAATTAATAAAAACTTTAAAATGGCCATAACTCCTTAAATATTGAGTTTTCGGCGTTTTTAGCTATTACTTGTGATCACTTTTATAAGAGTGAATTAATAAAAACTTTAAAATGGCCATAACTCCTTAAATATTGAGTTTTCGGGCGTTTTAGCTATTACTTGTGATCACTTTTATAAGAGTGAATTAATAAAAACTTTAAAATGGCCATAACTCCTTAAATATTGAGTTTTCGGCGTTTTTAGCTATTACTTGTGATCACTTTTATAAGAGTGAATTAATAAAAACTTTAAAATGGGCCATAACTCCTTAAATATTGAGTTTTCGGGCGTTTTTAGCTATTATTTGTGATCACTTTACAAGGGTGAATTAATAAAAACTTCAAAATGGCCATAACTCTTTAAATATTGATTTTCGGCGTTTTTAGCTATTATTTGTGATCACTTTTACAAGGGCGAATTAATAAAAACTTTAGAATGGCCATAACTCCTTAAATATTGAGTTTTTGGTGTTTTAGCTATTACTTGTGATCACTTTTATAGAGTGAATTAATAAAACTTTAAAATGGCCATAACTCCTTAAATATTGAGTTTTCGTCGGCGTTTTTAGCTATTATTTGTGATCACTTTTTACAAGGGTGAATTAATAAAACTTCAAAATGGCCATAACTCTTTAAATATTGAGTTTTCCGGGCGTTTTAGGCTATTATTTGTGATCACTTTTACAAGGGCGAATTAATAAAAACTTTAGAATGGCCATAACTCCTTAAATATTGAGTTTTTGGTGTTTTTAGCTATTACTTGTGATCACTTTTATAAGAGTGAATTAATAAAAACTTTAAAATGGCCATAACTCCTTAAATATTGAGTTTTTCGGGCGTTTTTAGCTATTATTTGTGATCACTTTTACAAGGGTGAATTAATAAAAACTTCAAAATGGCCATAACTCTTTAAATATTGAGTTTTCGGCGATTTTAGCTATTATTTGTGATAACTTTTACAAGGGCGAATTAATAAAAACTTTAGAATGGCCATAACTCCTTAAATATTGCGTTTTCGGGTGTTTTTAGCTATTACTTGGATCACTTTTATAGAGTGAATTATAAATACTTTAAAATGGCCATAACTCCTTAAATATTGAGTTTTCGGCGTTTTTAGCTATTATTTGTGATCACTTTTACAAGGGTGAATTAATAAAAACTTTAAAATGGCCATAACTCCTTAAATATTGAGTTTTCCGGCGTTTTAGCTATTATTTTGATCACTTTTACAAGGGTCAATTAATATAAACTTTAAAAATTGGCCATAACTCCTTAAATATCGTTTTTAGCTATTATTTGTGATCACTTTTACAAATGGCCATAACTCCTTAAATATTGAGTTTTCGGCGTTTTTAGCTATTATTTGTGATCACTTTTAGAAGGGGCGAATTAATAAAACTTTAGAATGGCCATAACTCCTTAAATATTGAGTTTTCGCTGTTTTAGCTATTACTTGTGATCACTTTTATAAGAGTGAATTAATAAAAACTTTAAAATGGCCATAACTTCCTTAAATATTGAGTTTTCGCGGCGTTTTTAGCTATTATTTGTGATCACTTTTATAGGGTTGAATTAATAAAAACTTTAAAATGGCCATAACTCCTTAAATATTGAGTTTTCGGCGTTTTTAGCTATTATTTGTGATCACTTTTACAAGGGTGAATTAAATAAAAACTTTAAAATGGCCATAACTCCTTATATATTGAGTTTTCGGCGTTTTTAGCTATTATTTGTGATCACTTTTACAAGGGCGAATTAATAAAAACTTTAGAATGGCCATAACTCCTTAAATATTGAGTTTTCGGTGTTTTTAGCTATTACTTGTGATCACTTTATAAGAGTGAATTAATAAAAACTTTAAAATGGCCATAACTCCTTAAATATTGAGTTTTCGGCGTTTTTAGCTATTATTTGTGATCACTTTTACAAGGGTGAATTAATAAAAACTTTAAAATGGCCATAACTCCTTAAATATTGAGTTTTCGGCGTTTTTAGCTATTATTTGTGATCACTTTTACAAGGGTCAATTAATATAAACTTTAAAATGGCCATAACTCCTTAAATATCGTTTTTAGCTATTATTTGTGATCACTTTTACAAATGGCCATAACTCCTTAAATATTGAGTTTTCGGCGTTTTAGCTATTATTTGTGATCACTTTTACAAGGGTGAATTAATAAAAACTTTAAAATGGCCATAACTCCTTAAATATTGAGTTTTCCGGCGTTTTTAGCTATTACTTGTGATCACTTTTATAAGAGTGAATTAATAAAAACTTTAAAAATGGCCATAACTCCTTAAATATTGAGTTTTCGGCGTTTTTAGCTATTATTTGTGATCACTTTACAAGGCGAATTAATAAAACTTTAGAATGGCCATAACTCCTTAAATATTGAGTTTTCGGTGTTTTTAGCTATTACTTGTGATCACTTTTATAAGAGTGAATTAATAAAAACTTTAAAATGGCCATAACTCCTTAAATATTGAGTTTCGGCGTTTTTAGCTATTATTTGTGATCACTCCTTAAATATTGAGTTTTCGGCGTTTTTAGCTATTATTTGTGATCACTTTTATAGGGTTGAATTAATAAAAACTTCAAAATGGCCATAACTCCTTAAATATTGAGTTTTCCGGCGTTTTTAGCTATTATTTGTGATCACTTTTACAAGGGTGAATTAATAAAAACTTTAAAATGGCCATAACTCCTTAAATATTGAGTTTTCGGCGTTTTTAAGCTATTATTTGTGATCACTTTTACAAGGGTCAATTAATATAAACTTTAAAATGGCCATAACTCCTTAAATATCGTTTTAGCTATTATGTGTGATCACTTTTACAAATGGCCATAACTCCTTAATATTGAGTTTTCGGCGTTTTTAGCTATTATTTGTGATCACTTTTACAAGGGTGATTAATAAAAAACTTTAAAATGGCCATAACTCCTTAAATATTGAGTTTTCGGCGTTTTTAGCTATTATTTGTGATCACTTTTACAAGGGCGAATTAATAAAAACTTTAGAATGGCCATAACTCCTTAAATATTGAGTTTTCGGTGTTTTTAGCTATTATTTGTGATCACTTTTATAGGGTTGAATTAATAAAACTTTAAAATGGCCATAACTTCCTAAATTTTGAGTTTTCGGGCGTTTTTAGCTATTATTTGTGATCACTTTATAGGGTTGAATTAATAAAAACTTAAAATAGGCCATAACTCCTTAAATATTGAGTTTTCGGCGTTTTTAGCTATTATTTGTGATCACTTTTATAGGGTTGAATTAATAAAAAACTTTAAAGTGGCCATAACTCCTTAAATATTGAGTTTTCGGCGTTTTTAGCTATTATTTGTGATCACTTTTACAAGGGCGAATTAATAAAAACGTTAAAATGGACATAACCTCCTTAAATATTGAGTTTTCGGTGTTTTAAGCTATTATTTGTGATCGCTTTTACAAGGGTGAGTTAATAAAAACTTTAAAATGGCCATAACTCCTTAAATATTGAGTTTTCGCGGGCGTTTTTAGCTATTATTTGTGATCACTTTTACAAGGTGAATTAATAAAAACTTTAAAATGGCCATAACTCCTTAAATATTGAGTTTTCGGGGCGTTTTTAGGCTAGTATTTGTGATCACTTTTACAAGGGCGATTAATAAAAACTTTAAATGGACATAACTCCTTAAATATTGAGTTTTCGGCGTTTTTAGCTATTATTTGTGATCACTTTTATAGGGTTGAATTAAGTAAAACTTAAAATGGCCATAACTTCCTAAATTTTGAGTTTTCGGCGTTTTTAGCTATTATTTGTGATCGCTTTACAAGGGTGAATTAATAAAAACTTTAAAAATGGCCATAACCTCCTTAAATATTGAGTTTTCGGCGTTTTTAGCTATTATTTGTGATCACTTTTATAGGGTTGAATTAATAAAAACTTTAAAATGGGCCATAACTCCTTAAATATTGAGTTTTCGGCGTTTTTAGCTATTATTTGTGATCACTTTTATAGGGTGAATTAATAAAACTTTAAAATGGCCATAACTCCTTAAATATTGAGTTTTCGGCGTTTTTAGCTATTATTTGTGATCACTTTTACAAGGGTGAATTAATAAAAACTTTAAAATGGCCATAACTCCTTAAATATTGAGTTTTCGGCGTTTTTAGCTATTATTGTGATCACTTTTATAGGGTGAATTAATAAAAACTTTAAAATGGCCATAACTCCTAAATATTGAGTTTTCGGCGTTTTTAGCTATTATTTGTGATCACTTTTATAAGGGTGAATTAATAAAACTTTAAAATGGCCATAACTCCTAAATATTGAGTTTTCGGCGTTTTTAGCTATTATTTGTGATCACTTTTATAGGGTGAATTAATAAAAACTTTAAATGGCCATAACTCCTAAATATTGAGTTTTCGGCGTTTTAGCTATTATTTGTGATCACTTTTATAGGGTTGATTAAGTAAAACTTTAAAATGGCCATAACTTCCTAATTTTGAGTTTTCGGCGTTTTTAGTTATTATTTGCGATCACTTTTATAGGTTGAATTAAGTAAAACTTTAAATGGCCATAACTTCCTAAATTTTGAGTTTTCGGCGTTTTTTAGGCTATATTTGTGATCACTTTTATAGGGTTGAATTAAGTAAACTTAAAATGGCCATAACTTCCTAAATTTGAGTTTTCGGCGTTTTATAGTTATTATTTGTGATCACTTTTATAGGGTTGAATTAAGTAAAACTTTAAAATGGCCATATACTTCCTAATTTTGAGTTTTCGGCGTTTTTAGCTATTATTTGTGATCACTTTTATAGGGTTGAATTAAGTAAAAACTTTAAAAATGCCATAACTTCCTAAAGTTTGAGTTTTCGGCGTTTTAAGGCTATTATTTGTGATCGCTTTTACAGGTTGAATTAATAAAAACTTTAAAAATGGCCATAACTCCTTACATATTGAGTTTCGGTGCGCGTTTTTAGCTATTATTTGTGATCACTTTTATAGGTTGAATTAATAAAAACTTAAAATGGCCATAACTCCTTAAATATTGAGTTTCGGCGTTTTTAGACTATTATTGTGATCACTTTTATAGGGTTGAATTAAGTAAAACTTTAAAATGGCCATAACTCCTTAAATATTGAGTTTTCGGCGTTTTAGCTATTATTTGTGATCACTTTTACAAGGGCGAATTAATAAAACTTTAAAATGGACATAACTCCTTAAATCTTGAGTTTTCGGCGTTTTAGCTAGTATTTGTGATCACTTTTATAGGGTTGAATTAATAAAAACTTTAAAATGGCCATAACTTCCTAAATTTTGAGTTTTCGGCGTTTTTAGTTATTATTTGTGATCACTTTTATAGGGTTGAATTAAGTAAAACTTTAAAATGGCCATAACTTCCTAAATTTGAGTTTTCGGCGTTTTTAGCTATTATTGTGATCACTTTTATAGGGTTGAATTAATAAAAACTTTAAATGGCCATAACTTCCTAAAGTTTGAGTTTTCGGCGTTTTTAGCTATTATTTGTGATCACTTTATAGGGTTGAATTAAGTAAAACTTAAAATGGCCATAACTTCCTAATTTTGAGTTTTCGGGCGTTTTTAGTTATTATTTGTGATCACTTTTATAGGGTTGAATTAAGTAAAACTTTAAAATGGCCATAACTTCCTAAATTTTGAGTTTTCGGCGTTTTTAGCTATTATTTGTGATCACTTTTATAGGGTTGAATTAAGTAAAACTTTAAAATGGCCATAACTTCCTAAATTTTGAGTTTTCGGCGTTTTTAGTTATTATTTGTGATCACTTTTATAGGGTTGAATTAAGTAAAACTTTAAAAATGGCCATAACTTCCTAAATTTTGAGTTTTCGGGCGTTTTTAGCTATTATTTGTGATCACTTTTATAGGGTTGAATTAATAAAAACTTTAAATGGCCATAACTTCCTAAATTTTGAGTTTTCGGCGTTTTTAGCTATTATTTGTGATCACTTTTATAGGGTTGAATTAAGTAAAACTTATTAAAATGGCCATAACTTCCTAAATTTTGAGTTTTCGGCGTTTTTAAGGCTATTATTTGTGATCACTTTTATAGGGTTGAATTAATAAAAAACTTTAAATGGCCATAACTGTCCTAAATTTTGAGTTTTCGGCGTTGTTTAGTTATTATTTGTGATCACTTTTACAGGGTTGAATTAAGTAAAAACTTTAAAATGGCCATAACTTCCCTAAATTTTGACGTTTTTCGCGGGCGTTTTTAGTTATTATTTGTGATCACTTTTATAGGTTGAATTAAGTAAAACTTTAAAATGGGCCATAACGTCCTAAATTTTGAGTTTTCGGCGTTTTTAGCTATTATTTGTGATCACTTTTATAGGGTTGAATTATAAAAACTTTAAAATGGCCATAACTCCTAAATTTTGAGTTTTCGGCGTTTTTAGCTATTATTTGTGATCACTTTTATAGGGTGAATTAATAAAAACTTTAAAATGGCCATAACTTCCTTAAATATTGAGTTTTCGGCGTTTTTAGTATTATTTGTGATCACTTTTATAGGGTGAATTAATAAAAACTTTAAAATGGCCATAACTCCTAAATTTGAGTTTTCGGCGTTTTTAGCTATTATTTGTGATCACTTTTATAGGGTGAATTAATAAAAACTTTAAAATGGCCATAACTCCTTAAATATTGAGTTTTCGGCGTTTTTAGCTATTATTTGTGATCACTTTTACAAGGTGAATTAATAAAAACTTTAAAATGGCCATAACTCCTTAAATATTGAGTTTTCGGCGTTTTTAGCTATTATTTGTGATCACTTTTATAGGGTGAATTAATAAAAACTTTAAAATGGCCATAACTCCTTAAATATTGAGTTTTCGGCGTTTTTAGCTATTATTTGTGATCACTTTTACAAGGGTGAATTAATAAAAACTTTAAATGGCCATAACTCCTAAAATTTTGAGTTTTCGGCGTTTTTAGCTATTATTTGTGATCACTTTTATAGGGTTGAATTAATAAAACTTTAAAATGGCCATAACTCCTTAAATATTGAGTTTTCGGCGTTTTTAGCTATTATTTGTGATCACTTTTACAAGAGTGAATTAATAAAAACTTTAAAATGCCATAACTCCTTAAATATTGAGTTTTCGGCGTTTTTAGCTATTATTTGTGATCACTTTTACAAGGTGAATTAATAAAAACTTTAAAATGGCCATAACTCCTTAAATATTGAGTTTTCGGCGTTTTTAGCTATTATTGTGATCACTTTTACAAGGGTGAATTAATAAAAACTTTAAAATGGCCATAACTCCTTAAATATTGAGTTTTCGGCGTTTTTAGCTATTATTTGTGATCACTTTACAAGGGGAATTAATAAAAACTTTAAAATGGCCATAACTCTTAAATATTGAGTTTTCGGCGTTTTTAGCTATTATTTGTTGATCACTTTTACAAGGGTGAATTAATAAAACTTAAAAATGGCCATAACCTCCTTAAATATTGAGTTGTCGGCGTTTTTAGCAATTATTTGTGATCACTTTAATAAAAGTGAATTAATCAAAACTGTTAAAATATCCATAACTCCTTAAATATTGAGTTTTCGGGCGTTTTTAGCTATTATTTGTGATCACTTTTACAAGGGTGAATTAATAAAAACTTTAAAATGGCCATAACTCCTTAAATATTGAGTTTTCGGCGTGTTTAGCAATTATTTGTGATCACTTTAATAAAAGTGAATTAATCAAAACTTTAAAATATCCATAACTCCTTAATATTGAGTTTTCGGGCGTTTTTAGCTATTATTTGTGATCACTTTTACAAGAGTGAATTAATAAAAACTTTAAAATGGCCATAACTCTTAAATATTGAGTTTTTCGGCGTTTTTAGCTATTATTTGTGATCACTTGTTACAAGGGTGAATTAATAAAAAACTTTAAAATGGCCATAACTCCTTAAATATTGAGTTTTCGGCGTTTTTAGCAATTATTTGTGATCACTTTAATAAAAGTGAATTAATCAAAACTTTAAAATATCCATAACTCCTTAAATATTGAGTTTTCGGGCGTTTTTTCGCTATTATTTGTGATCACTTTAATAAAAGTGAATTAATAAAAACTTTAAAATGGACATAACTCCTTAAATATTGAGTTTTCGGCGGTTTTAGCTATTATTTGTGATCACTTTAATAAAAGTGAATTAATAAAAACTTTGAAATGGCCATAACTCCTTTAATATTGAGTTTTTTTGTGATCACTTTTATAGGGTTGAATTAATAAAATCCTTAACATGGCCATAACTCCTTAAATATTGAGTTTTCGGCGTTTTTAGCTATTATTTGTGATCCCTTTTGTGAGGGTGAATTAATAAAAACTTTAAAATGGCCATAACTCCTTAAATATTGAGTTTTCGGCGTTTTTAGCTATTATTTGTGATCACTTTTGTGAGGGTGAATTAATAAAAACTTTAAAATGGCCATAACTCCTTAAATATTGAGTTTCCGGCGTTTTTAGCTATTATTTGTGATGACTTTTGTGAGGGTGAATTAATAAAAGCTTTGCAATTGCCATAACTCCTTAAATATTGAGTTTTTTTGTGATCACTTTTATAGGGTTGAATTAATAAAATCCTTAACATGGCCATAACTCCTTAAATATTGAGTTTTCGGCGTTTTTAGCTGTTATTTGTGATCACTTTTACAAGGGTGAATTAATAAAAACTTTAAATGGCCATAACTCCTTAAATATTGAGTTTCGGGCGTTTTTAGCTATTATTTGTGATCACTTTTGTGAGGGTGAATTAATAAAAACTTTAAAATGGCCATAACTTCTTAAATATTGAGTTTTCGGCGTTTTTAGCTATTATTTGTGATCACTTTTGTGAGGGTGAATTAATAAAAACTTTAAAATGGCCATAACTCTTTAAATATTGAGTTTTTGGCGTTTTAGCTATTATCCTTAAATATTGAGTTTTCGGGCGTTTTTAGCTATTATTTGTGGTCACTTTTGTGAGGGTGAATTAATAAAAACTTTAAAATGGCCATAACTCCTTAAATATTGAGTTTTCGACGTTTTTAGCAATTATTTGTGATCACTTTTACAAGGGTGAAATTATAAAAAACTTTAAAATGGTCATAACTCCTTAAATATTGAGTCTTCGGCGTTTTTAGCTATTATTTGTGATCACTTTTGTGAGGGTGAATTAATAAAAACTTTAAGATGGCCATAACTCCTTAAATATTGAGTTTTCGGCGTTTTTAGCTATTATTTGTGATCACTTTTACAAGGGGTGAATTAATAAAAACTTTAAAATGGCCATAACTCCTTAAAAATTGAGTTTTCGGCGTTTTTAAGCTATTATTTGTGATCACTTTTACAAGGGTGAAATAATAAAAGCTTTAAAATGACCATAACTCCTTAAATATTGAGTTTACGGCGTTTTTAGCTATTATTTGTGATCACTTTTGTGAGGGTAAATTAATAAAAACTTTAAAATGGCCATAACTCCTTAAATATTGAGTTTTCGGCATTTTTAGCTATTATTTGTGATCACTTTTATAGGGTTGAATTAATAAAAACTTTAAAATGGCCATAACTCCTTAAATATTGAGTTTTCGGCGTTTTTAGCTATTATTTGTGATCACTTTTGTGAGGGTGAATTAATAAAAACTTTAAAATGGCCATAACTCTTTAAATATTGAGTTTTTGGCGTTTTTAGCTATTATCCTTAAATATTGAGTTTTCGGCGTTTTTAGCTATTATTTGTGGTCACTTTGTGAGGGTGAATTAATAAAACTTTAAAATTGGCCATAACTCCTTAAATAGTGAGTTTTCGGCGTTTTTTAGCAATTATTTGTGATCACTTTTACAAGGGTGAATTATAAAAAACTTTAAAATGGCCATAACTCCTTAAATATTGAGTTTTCGGCGTTTTTAGCTATTATTTGTGATCACTTTTATAAGGGTGAATTAATAAAAACTTTAAAATGGCCATAACTCCTTAAATATTGAGTTTTCGGCGTTTTTAGCTATTATTTGTGATCACTTTTATAAGAGTGAATTAATAAAAACTTTAAAATGGCCATAACTCCTTAAATATTGAGTTTTCGGCGTTTTTAGCTATTATTTGTGATCACTTTTACAAGGGTGAATTAATAAAAACTTTAAAATGGCCATAACTCCTTAAATATTGAGTTTTCGGCGTTTTAGCTATTATTTGTGATCACTTTTACAAGGGTGAATTAATAAAAACTTTAAAATGGCCATAACTCCTTAAATATTAGCTATTATTTGTGATCACTTTTATAGGGTGAATTAATAAAAACTTTAAAATGGCCATAACTCCTTAAATATTGAGTTTTCGGCGTTTTTAGCTATTATTTGTGATCACTTTTACAAGGGGAATTAATAAAAACTTTAAAATGGCCATAACTCCTTAAATATTGAGTTTTCGGCGTTTTTAGCTATTATTTGTGATCACTTTTACAAGGGTGAATTAATAAAAACTTTAAAATGGCCATAACTCCTTAATATTGAGTTTTCGGCGTTTTAGCTATTATTTGTGATCACTTTATAAGGGTGAATTAATAAAAACTTTAAAATGGCCATAACTCCTTAAATATTGAGTTTTCGGCGTTTTAGCTATTATTTGTGATCACTTTTATAAGAGTGAATTAATAAAAACTTTAAAATGGCCATAACTCCTTAAATATTGAGTTTTCGGCGTTTTTAGCTATATTTGTGATCACTTTTACAAGGGTGAATTAATAAAAACTTTAAAATGGCCATAACTCCTTAAATATTGAGTTTCGGCGTTTTTAGCTATTATTTGTGATCACTTTTATAAGGGTGAATTAATAAAAACTTTAAAATGGCCATAACTCCTTAAATATTGAGTTTTCGGCGTTTTTAGCTATTATTTGTGATCACTTTTATAGGGTGAATTAATAAAAACTTTAAAATGGCCATAACTCCTTAAATATTGAGTTTTCGGCGTTTTTAGCTATTATTTGTGATCACTTTTACAAGGGTGAATTAATAAAACTTTAAAATGGCCATAACTCCTTAAATATTGAGTTTTCGGCGTTTTTAGCTATTATTTGTGATCACTTTTAAGGGTGAATTAATAAAAACTTAAAATGGCCATAACTCCTTAAATATTGAGTTTTCGGCGTTTTTAGCTATTATTTGTGATCACTTTTATAAGGGGAATAATAAAAACTTTAAAATGGCCATAACTCCTTAAATATTGAGTTTTCGGCGTTTTTAGCTATTATTTGTGATCACTTTTATAGGGTGAATTAATAAAAACTTTAAAATGGCCATAACTCCTTAAATATTGAGTTTTCGGCGGTTTTAGCTATTATTTGTGATCACTTTTATAGGGTGAATTAATAAAAACTTTAAAATGGCCATAACTCCTTAAATATTGAGTTTTCGGCGGTTTTAGCTATTATTTGTGATCACTTAATAGGAGTGAATTAATAAAAACTTTAAAATGGCCATAACTCCTTAAATATTGAGTTTCGCGGCGTTTTTAGCTATTATTTGTGATCACTTTATAGGGTGAATTAATAAAAACTTTAAAATGGCCATAACTCCTTAAATATTGAGTTTTCGGCGTTTTTAGCTATTATTTGTGATCACTTTTAGGGGTGAATTAATAAAAACTTTAAAATGGCCATAACTCCTTAAATTGATTCGGCGCTATTATTTGTGATCACTTTTATAGGGTGAATTAATAAAAACTTTAAAATGGCCATAACTCCTTAAATATTGAGTTTTCGGCGTTTTTAGCTATTATTTGTGATCACTTTTACAAGGGTGAATTAATAAAAACTTTAAAATGGCCATAACTCCTTAAATATTGAGTTTTCGGCGGTTTTAGCTATTATTTGTGATCACTTTATAAGGGTGAATTAATAAAAACTTTAAAATGGCCATAACTCCTTAAATATTGAGTTTTCGGCGTTTTTAGCTATTATTTGTGATCACTTTTACAAGGGTGAATTAATAAAAACTTTAAAATGGCCATAACTCCTTAAATATTAGCTATTATTTGTGATCACTTTTATAGGGTGAATTAATAAAAACTTTAAAATGGCCATAACTCCTTAAATATTGAGTTTCGGCGTTTTTAGCTATTATTTGTGATCACTTTTACAAGGGTGAATTAATAAAAACTTTTAAAATGGCCATAACTCCTAAATATTGAGTTTTCGGCGTTTTTAGCTATTATTTGTGATCACTTTTATAGGGTGAATTAATAAAAACTTTAAAATGGCCATAAATCCTTAAATATTGAGTTTTCGGCGTTTTTTTTAGCTATTATTTGTGATCACTTTATAGGGTGAATTAATAAAAACTTTAAAATGGCCATAACTCCTTAAATATTAGCTATATTTGTGATCACTTTTATAGGTGAATTAATAAAAACTTTAAAATGGCCATAACTCCTTAAATATTGAGTTTCGGCGTTTTTAGCTATTATTTGTGATCACTTTTACAAGGGTGAATTAATAAAAACTTTAAAATGGCCATAACTCCTTAAATATTGAGTTTTCGGCGTTTTTAGCTATTATTTGTGATCACTTTTATAGGGTGAATTAATAAAAACTTTAAAATGGCCATAACTCCTTAAATATTAGCTATTATTTGTGATCACTTTTATAGGATGAATTATATAAAAACTTTAAAATGGCCATAACTCCTTAAATATTGAGTTTTCGGCGTTTTAGCTATTATTTGTGATCACTAATAGGGTGAATTAATAAAAACTTTAAAATGGCCATAACTCCTTAAATATGAGTTTTCGGCGTTTTTAGCTATTATTTGTGATCACTTTTATAGGGTGAATTAATAAAAACTTTAAAATGGCCATAACTCCTTAAATATTGAGTTTTCGGCGTTTTTAGCTATTATTTGTGATCACTTTAATAGGAGTGAATTAATAAAAACTTTAAAATGGCCATAACTCCTTAAATATGAGTTTTCGGCGTTTTTAGCTATTATTTGTGATCACTTAATAGGGTGAATTAATAAAAACTTTAAAATGGCCATAACTCCTTAAATATTGAGTTTTCGGCGTTTTTAGCTATTATTTGTGATCACTTTTATAAGGGTGAATTAATAAAAACTTTAAAATGGCCATAACTCCTTAAATATTGAGTTTTCGGCGTTTTAGCTATTATTGTGATCACTTTTATAGGGTGAATTAATAAAAACTTTAAAATGGCCATAACTCCTTAAATATTGAGTTTTCGGCGTTTTTAGCTATTATTTGTGATCACTTTTATAGCGTGAATTAATAAAAACTTTAAAATGGCCATAACTCCTTAAATATTGAGTTTTCGGCGTTTTTAGCTATTATTTGTGATCACTTTAATAGGGTGAATTAATAAAAACTTTAAAATGGCCATAACTCCTTAAATATTGAGTTTTCGGCGTTTTTAGCTATTATTTGTGATCACTTTAATAGAAGTGAATTAAAATGGCCATAACTCCTTAAATATGAGTTTTCGGCGTTTTTAGCTATTATTTGTGATCACTTTTATAGGGGTGAATTAATAAAAACTTTAAAATGGCCATAACTCCTTAAATATTGAGTTTTCGGCGTTTTTAGCTATTATTTGTGATCACTTTTATAAGGGTGAATTAATAAAAACTTTAAAATGGCCATAACTCCTTAAAATATGAGTTTTCGGCGTTTTTAGCTATTATTTGTGATCACTTTTATAGGGTGAATTAATAAAAACTTTAAAATGGCCATAACTCCTTAAATATTGAGTTTTCGGCGTTTTTAGCTATTATTTGTGATCACTTTTACAAGGGTGAATTAATAAAAACTTTAAAATGGCCATAACTCCTTAAATATTGAGTTTTCGGCGTTTTTAGCTATTATTTGTGATCACTTTATAGGGTGAATTAATAAAAACTTTAAAATGGCCATAACTCCTTAAATATTGAGTTTTCGGCGTTTTTAGCTATTATTTGTGATCACTTTAATAGGGTGAATTAATAAAAACTTTTAAATGGCCATAACTCCTTAAATATTGAGTTTTCGGCGTTTTTAGCTATTATTTGTGATCACTTTTATAAGGGTGAATTAATAAAAACTTTAAAATGGCCATAACTCCTTAAATATTGAGTTTTCGGCGTTTTTAGCTATATTTGTGATCACTTTTATAGGGTTGAATTTAAAAAACTTTAAAATGGCCATAACTCCTTAAATATTGAGTTTTCGGCGTTTTTAGCTATTATTTGTGATCACTTTACAAGGGTGAATAATAAAAACTTTAAAATGGCCATAACTCCTTAAATATTGAGTTTTCGGCGTTTTAGCTATTATTTGTGATCACTTTTACAAGGGTGAATTGATAAAAACTTTAAAATGGCCATAACTCCTTAAATATTGAGTTTTCGGCGTTTTTAGCTATTATTTGTGATCACTTTTACAAGGGTGAATTAATAAAAACTTTAAAATGGCCATAACTCCTTAAATATTGAGTTTTCGGCGTTTTTAGCTATTATTTGTGATCACTTTTACAAGGGTGAATTAATAAAAACTTTAAAATGGCCATAACTCCTTAAATATTGAGTTTTCGGCGTTTTTAGCTATTATTTGTGATCACTTTTACAGGGTGAATTATAAAAACTTTAAAATGGCCATAACTCCTTAAATATTGAGTTTTCGGCGTTTTTAGCTATTATTTGTGATCACTTTTACAAGGGTGAATTAATAAAAACTTAAAATGGCCATAACTCCTTAAATATGAGTTTTCGGCGTTTTTAGCTATTATTTGTGATCACTTTTACAAGGGTGAATTAAAAAAACTTTAAAATGGCCATAACTCCTTAAATATTGAGTTTTCGGCGTTTTTAGCTATTATTTGTGATCACTTTTATAGGGTGAATTAATAAAAACTTTAAAATGGCCATAACTCCTTAAATATTGAGTTTTCGGCGTTTTTAGCTATTATTTGTGATCACTTTTATAGGGTGAATTAATAAAACTTTAAAATGGCCATAACTCCTTAAATATTGAGTTTTCGGCGTTTTTAGCTATTATTTGTGATCACTTTTTAGGGTGAATTAAAAAACTTTAAAATGGCCATAACTCCTTAAATATTGAGTTTTCGGCGTTTTTAGCTATTATTTGTGATCACTTTTATAGGGTGAATTAATAAAAACTTTAAAATGGCCATAACTCCTTAAATATTGAGTTTTCGGCGTTTTTAGCTATTATTTGTGATCACTTTTACAAGGGTGAATTAATAAAAACTTTAAAATGGCCATAACTCCTTAAATATTGAGTTTTCGGCGTTTTTAGCTATTATTTGTGATCACTTTTATAGGGTGAATTAATAAAAACTTTAAAATGGCCATAACTCCTTAAATATTGAGTTTTCGGCGTTTTTAGCTATTATTTGTGATCACTTTTAAGGGTGAATTAATAAAAACTTTAAAATGGCCATAACTCCTTAAATATTGAGTTTTCGGCGTTTTTAGCTATTATTTGTGATCACTTTTATAAGGGTGAATTAATAAAAACTTTAAAATGGCCATAACTCCTTAAATATTGAGTTTTCGGCGTTTTTAGCTATTATTTGTGATCACTTTTTATAAGTGAACTTTAAAATGGCCATAACTCCTTAAATATTGAGTTTTCGGCGTTTTTAGCTATTATTTGTGATCACTTTTACAGGGTGAATTAATAAAAACTTTAAAATGGCCATAACTCCTTAAATATTGAGTTTTCGGCGTTTTTAGCTATTATTTGTGATCACTTTTAAGGGTGAATTAATAAAAACTTTAAAATGGCCATAACTCCTTAAATATTGAGTTTTCGGCGTTTTTAGCTATTATTTGTGATCACTTTTACAAGGGTGAATTAATAAAAACTTTAAAATGGCCATAACTCCTTAAATATTGAGTTTTCGGCGTTTTTAGCTATTATTTGTGATCACTTTTACAAGGGTGAATTAATAAAAACTTTAAAATGGCCATAACTCCTTAAATATTGAGTTTTCGGCGTTTTTAGCTATTATTTGTGATCACTTTTTTAGGGTGAATTAATAAAAACTTTAAAATGGCCATAACTCCTTAAATATTGAGTTTTCGGCGTTTTTAGCTATTATTTGTGATCACTTTTATAGGGTGAATTAATAAAAACTTTAAAATGGCCATAACTCCTTAAATATTGAGTTTTCGGCGTTTTTAGCTATTATTTGTGATCACTTTTATAAGGGTGAATTAATAAAAACTTTAAAATGGCCATAACTCCTTAAATATTGAGTTTTCGGCGTTTTTAGCTATTATTTGTGATCACTTTTATAGGGTGAATTATAAAAACTTTAAAATGGCCATAACTCCTTAAATATTGAGTTTTCGGCGTTTTTAGCTATTATTTGTGATCACTTTTACAAGGGTGAATTAATAAAAACTTTAAAATGGCCATAACTCCTTAAATATTGAGTTTTCGGCGTTTTTAGCTATTATTTGTGATCACTTTTACAAGGTGAATTAATAAAAACTTTAAAATGGCCATAACTCCTTAAATATTGAGTTTTCGGCGTTTTTAGCTATTATTTGTGATCACTTTTACAAGGGTGAATTAATAAAAACTTTAAAATGGCCATAACTCCTTAAATATTGAGTTTTCGGCGTTTTTAGCTATTATTTGTGATCACTTTTATAAGGTGAATTAATAAAAACTTTAAAATGGCCATAACTCCTTAAATATTGAGTTTTCGGCGTTTTTAGCTATTATTTGTGATCACTTTTTATTAATAAAAACTTTAAAATGGCCATAACTCCTTAAATATTGAGTTTTCGGCGTTTTTAGCTATTATTTGTGATCACTTTTACAAGGGTGAATTAATAAAAACTTTAAAATGGCCATAACTCCTTAAATATTGAGTTTTCGGCGTTTTTAGCTATTATTTGTGATCACTTTTACAAGGGTGAATTAATAAAAACTTTAAAATGGCCATAACTCCTTAAATATTGAGTTTTCGGCGTTTTTAGCTATTATTTGTGATCACTTTTACAAGGGTGAATTAATAAAAACTTTAAAATGGCCATAACTCCTTAAATATTGAGTTTTCGGCGTTTTTAGCTATTATTTGTGATCACTTTTACAAGGTGAATTAATAAAAACTTTAAAATGGCCATAACTCCTTAAATATTGAGTTTTCGGCGTTTTTAGCTATTATTTGTGATCACTTTTACAAGGGTGAATTAATAAAAACTTTAAAATGGCCATAACTCCTTAAATATTGAGTTTTCGGCGTTTTTAGCTATTATTTGTGATCACTTTTACAAGGGTGAATTAATAAAAACTTTAAAATGGCCATAACTCCTTAAATATTGAGTTTTCGGCGTTTTTAGCTATTATTTGTGATCACTTTTTAAGGGTGAATTAATAAAAACTTTAAAATGGCCATAACTCCTTAAATATTGAGTTTTCGGCGTTTTTAGCTATTATTTGTGATCACTTTTACAAGGGTGAATTAATAAAAACTTTAAAATGGCCATAACTCCTTAAATATTGAGTTTTCGGCGTTTTTAGCTATTATTTGTGATCACTTTTACAAGGGTGAATTAATAAAAACTTTAAAATGGCCATAACTCCTTAAATATTGAGTTTTCGGCGTTTTTAGCTATTATTTGTGATCACTTTTACAAGGGTGAATTAATAAAAACTTTAAAATGGCCATAACTCCTTAAATATTGAGTTTTCGGCGTTTTTAGCTATTATTTGTGATCACTTTTACAAGGGTGAATTAATAAAAACTTTAAAATGGCCATAACTCCTTAAATATTGAGTTTTCGGCGTTTTTAGCTATTATTTGTGATCACTTTTATAAGGGTGAATTAATAAAAACTTTAAAATGGCCATAACTCCTTAAATATTGAGTTTTCGGCGTTTTTAGCTATTATTTGTGATCACTTTTACAAGGGTGAATTAATAAAAACTTTAAAATGGCCATAACTCCTTAAATATTGAGTTTTCGGCGTTTTTAGCTATTATTTGTGATCACTTTTACAAGGGTGAATTAATAAAAACTTTAAAATGGCCATAACTCCTTAAATATTGAGTTTTCGGCGTTTTTAGCTATTATTTGTGATCACTTTTACAAGGGTGAATTAATAAAAACTTTAAAATGGCCATAACTCCTTAAATATTGAGTTTTCGGCGTTTTTAGCTATTATTTGTGATCACTTTTACAAGGGTGAATTAATAAAAACTTTAAAATGGCCATAACTCCTTAAATATTGAGTTTTCGGCGTTTTTAGCTATTATTTGTGATCACTTTTACAAGGTGAATTAATAAAAACTTTAAAATGGCCATAACTCCTTAAATATTGAGTTTTCGGCGTTTTTAGCTATTATTTGTGATCACTTTTACAAGGTGAATTAATAAAAACTTTAAAATGGCCATAACTCCTTAAATATTGAGTTTTCGGCGTTTTTAGCTATTATTTGTGA
Organism: Musca domestica; assembly: GCF_030504385.1. Lineage (NCBI taxonomy): Eukaryota > Metazoa > Arthropoda > Insecta > Diptera > Muscidae > Musca > Musca domestica. Next base: position 76,649 of record NW_026712262.1, on the reverse strand, counting down.
TCACTTTTATAGGGTGAATTAATAAAAACTTTAAAATGGCCATAACTCCTTAAATATTGAGTTTTCGGCGTTTTTAGCTATTATTTGTGATCACTTTTATAAGGGTGAATTAATAAAAACTTTAAAATGGCCATAACTCCTTAAATATTGAGTTTTCGGCGTTTTTAGCTATTATTTGTGATCACTTTTACAAGGGTGAATTAATAAAAACTTTAAAATGGCCATAACTCCTTAAATATTGAGTTTTCGGCGTTTTTAGCTATTATTTGTGATCACTTTTACAAGGGTGAATTAATAAAAACTTTAAAATGGCCATAACTCCTTAAATATTGAGTTTTCGGCGTTTTTAGCTATTATTTGTGATCACTTTTACAAGGGTGAATTAATAAAAACTTTAAAATGGCCATAACTCCTTAAATATTGAGTTTTCGGCGTTTTTAGCTATTGTGATTACTAATAAAAACTTTAAAATGGCCATAACTCCTTAAATATTGAGTTTTCGGCGTTTTTAGCTATTATTTGTGATCACTTTTACAAGGGTGAATTAATAAAAACTTTAAAATGGCCATAACTCCTTAAATATTGAGTTTTCGGCGTTTTTAGCTATTATTTGTGATCACTTTTATAAGGTGAATTAATAAAAACTTTAAAATGGCCATAACTCCTTAAATATTGAGTTTTCGGCGTTTTTAGCTATTATTTGTGATCACTTTTAAGGGTGAATTAAAAAACTTTAAAATGGCCATAACTCCTTAAATATTGAGTTTTCGGCGTTTTTAGCTATTATTTGTGATCACTTTTACAAGGGTGAATTAATAAAAACTTTAAAATGGCCATAACTCCTTAAATTGAGTTTTCGGCGTTTTTAGCTATTATTTGTGATCACTTTTACAAGGGTGAATTAATAAAAACTTTAAAATGGCCATAACTCCTTAAATATTGAGTTTTCGGCGTTTTTAGCTATTATTTGTGATCACTTTTACAAGGGTGAATTAATAAAAACTTTAAAATGGCCATAACTCCTTAAATATTGAGTTTTCGGCGTTTTTAGCTATTATTTGTGATCACTTTTATAAGGGTGAATTAATAAAAACTTTAAAATGGCCATAACTCCTTAAATATTGAGTTTTCGGCGTTTTTAGCTATTATTTGTGATCACTTTTATAAGGGTGAATTAATAAAAACTTTAAAATGGCCATAACTCCTTAAATATTGAGTTTTCGGCGTTTTTAGCTATTATTTGTGATCACTTTTACAAGGTGAATTAATAAAAACTTTAAAATGGCCATAACTCCTTAAATATTGAGTTTTCGGCGTTTTTAGCTATTATTTGTGATCACTTTTACAAGGGTGAATTAATAAAAACTTTAAAATGGCCATAACTCCTTAAATATTGAGTTTTCGGCGTTTTTAGCTATTATTTGTGATCACTTTTACAAGGGTGAATTATAAAAACTTTAAAATGGCCATAACTCCTTAAATATTGAGTTTTCGGCGTTTTTAGCTATTATTTGTGATCACTTTTATAAGGGTGAATTAATAAAAACTTTAAAATGGCCATAACTCCTTAAATATTGAGTTTTCGGCGTTTTTAGCTATTATTTGTGATCACTTTTACAAGGGTGAATTAATAAAAACTTTAAAATGGCCATAACTCCTTAAATATTGAGTTTTCGGCGTTTTTAGCTATTATTTGTGATCACTTTTACAAGGGTGAATTAATAAAAACTTTAAAATGGCCATAACTCCTTAAATATTGAGTTTTCGGCGTTTTTAGCTATTATTTGTGATCACTTTTATAAGGGTGAATTAATAAAAACTTTAAAATGGCCATAACTCCTTAAATATTGAGTTTTCGGCGTTTTTAGCTATTATTTGTGATCACTTTTACAAGGGTGAATTAATAAAAACTTTAAAATGGCCATAACTCCTTAAATATTGAGTTTTCGGCGTTTTTAGCTATTATTTGTGATCACTTTTTAAGGGTGAATTAATAAAAACTTTAAAATGGCCATAACTCCTTAAATATTGAGTTTTCGGCGTTTTTAGCTATTATTTGTGATCACTTTTAAAGGTGAATAATAAAAACTTTAAAATGGCCATAACTCCTTATTTGTGATCACTTTTATTAGAGTGAATTAATAAAAACTTTAAAATGGCCATAACTCCTTAAATATTGAGTTTTCGGCGTTTTTAGCTATTATTTGTGATCACTTTTATAAGAGTGAATTAATAAAAACTTTAAAATGGCCATAACTCCTTAAATATTGAGTTTTCGGCGTTTTTAGCTATTATTTGTGATCACTTTTACAAGGTGAATTATAAAAACTTTAAAATGGCCATAACTCCTTAAATATTGAGTTTTCGGCGTTTTTAGCTATTATTTGTGATCACTTTTACAAGGGTGAATTAATAAAAACTTTAAAATGGCCATAACTCCTTAAATATTGAGTTTTCGGCGTTTTTAGCTATTATTTGTGATCACTTTTTACAAGGTGAATTAATAAAAACTTTAAAATGGCCATAACTCCTTAAATATTGAGTTTTCGGCGTTTTTAGCTATTATTTGTGATCACTTTTACAAGTGTGAATTAATAAAAACTTTAAAATGGCCATAACTCCTTAAATATTGAGTTTTCGGCGTTTTTAGCTATTATTTGTGATCACTTTTACAAGGTGAATTAATAAAACTTTAAAATGGCCATAACTCCTTAAATATTGAGTTTTCGGCGTTTTTAGCTATTATTTGTGATCACTTTTACAAGGGTGAATTATAAAAACTTTAAAATGGCCATAACTCCTTAAATATTGAGTTTTCGGCGTTTTTAGCTATTATTTGTGATCACTTTTATAAGGGTGAATTAATAAAAACTTTAAAATGGCCATAACTCCTTAAATATTGAGTTTTCGGCGTTTTTAGCTATTATTTGTGATCACTTTTACAAGGGTGAATTAATAAAAACTTTAAAATGGCCATAACTCCTTAAATATTGAGTTTTCGGCGTTTTTAGCTATTATTTGTGATCACTTTTACAAGGTGAATTAATAAAAACTTTAAAATGGCCATAACTCCTTAAATATTGAGTTTTCGGCGTTTTTAGCTATTATTTGTGATCACTTTTATAAGGGTGAATTAATAAAAACTTTAAAATGGCCATAACTCCTTAAATATTGAGTTTTCGGCGTTTTTAGCTATTATTTGTGATCACTTTTATAAGGGTGAATTAATAAAACTTTAAAATGGCCATAACTCCTTAAATATTGAGTTTTCGGCGTTTTTAGCTATTATTTGTGATCACTTTTATAAGGGTGAATTAATAAAAACTTTAAAATGGCCATAACTCCTTAAATATTGAGTTTTCGGCGTTTTTAGCTATTATTTGTGATCACTTTTACAAGGGTGAATTAATAAAAACTTTAAAATGGCCATAACTCCTTAAATATTGAGTTTTCGGCGTTTTTAGCTATTATTTGTGATCACTTTTACAAGGGTGAATTAATAAAAACTTTAAAATGGCCATAACTCCTTAAATATTGAGTTTTCGGCGTTTTTAGCTATTATTTGTGATCACTTTTATAAGGGTGAATTAATAAAAACTTTAAAATGGCCATAACTCCTTAAATATTGAGTTTTCGGCGTTTTTAGCTATTATTTGTGATCACTTTTACAAGGGTGAATTAATAAAAACTTTAAAATGGCCATAACTCCTTAAATATTGAGTTTTCGGCGTTTTTAGCTATTATTTGTGATCACTTTTATAAGTGAATTAATAAAAACTTTAAAATGGCCATAACTCCTTAAATATTGAGTTTTCGGCGTTTTTAGCTATTATTTGTGATCACTTTTATAAGGTGAATTAATAAAAACTTTAAAATGGCCATAACTCCTTAAATATTGAGTTTTCGGCGTTTTTAGCTATTATTTGTGATCACTTTTATAAGGGTGAATTAATAAAAACTTTAAAATGGCCATAACTCCTTAAATATTGAGTTTTCGGCGTTTTTAGCTATTATTTGTGATCACTTTTTAAGGGTGAATTATAAAAACTTTAAAATGGCCATAACTCCTTAAATATTGAGTTTTCGGCGTTTTTAGCTATTATTTGTGATCACTTTTATAGGGTGAATTATAAAAACTTTAAAATGGCCATAACTCCTTAAATATTGAGTTTTCGGCGTTTTTAGCTATTATTTGTGATCACTTTTTTAAGAGTGAATTAATAAAAACTTTAAAATGGCCATAACTCCTTAAATATTGAGTTTTCGGCGTTTTTAGCTATTATTTGTGATCACTTTTATAAGTGAATTAATAAAACTTTAAAATGGCCATAACTCCTTAAATATTGAGTTTTCGGCGTTTTTAGCTATTATTTGTGATCACTTTTATAGGTGAATTAATAAAACTTTAAAATGGCCATAACTCCTTAAATATTGAGTTTTCGGCGTTTTTAGCTATTATTTGTGATCACTTTTACAAGGGTGAATTAATAAAAACTTTAAAATGGCCATAACTCCTTAAATATTGAGTTTTCGGCGTTTTTAGCTATTATTTGTGATCACTTTTATAAGGTGAATTAATAAAAACTTTAAAATGGCCATAACTCCTTAAATATTGAGTTTTCGGCGTTTTTAGCTATTATTTGTGATCACTTTTACAAGGGTGAATTAATAAAAACTTTAAAATGGCCATAACTCCTTAAATATTGAGTTTTCGGCGTTTTTAGCTATTATTTGTGATCACTTTTTAAGGGTGAATTAATAAAAACTTTAAAATGGCCATAACTCCTTAAATATTGAGTTTTCGGCGTTTTTAGCTATTATTTGTGATCACTTTTTAGGGTGAATTAATAAAACTTTAAAATGGCCATAACTCCTTAAATATTGAGTTTTCGGCGTTTTTAGCTATTATTTGTGATCACTTTTATAAGGGTGAATTAATAAAAACTTTAAAATGGCCATAACTCCTTAAATATTGAGTTTTCGGCGTTTTTAGCTATTATTTGTGATCACTTTTATAAGGGTGAATTAATAAAAACTTTAAAATGGCCATAACTCCTTAAATATTGAGTTTTCGGCGTTTTTAGCTATTATTTGTGATCACTTTTATAGGGTGAATTAATAAAAACTTTAAAATGGCCATAACTCCTTAAATATTGAGTTTTCGGCGTTTTTAGCTATTATTTGTGATCACTTTTACAAGGGTGAATTAATAAAAACTTTAAAATGGCCATAACTCCTTAAATATTGAGTTTTCGGCGTTTTTAGCTATTATTTGTGATCACTTTTACAAGGGTGAATTAATAAAAACTTTAAAATGGCCATAACTCCTTAAATATTGAGTTTTCGGCGTTTTTAGCTATTATTTGTGATCACTTTTATAAGGTGAATTAATAAAAACTTTAAAATGGCCATAACTCCTTAAATATTGAGTTTTCGGCGTTTTTAGCTATTATTTGTGATCACTTTTACAAGGGTGAATTAATAAAAACTTTAAAATGGCCATAACTCCTTAAATATTGAGTTTTCGGCGTTTTTAGCTATTATTTGTGATCACTTTTACAAGGGTGAATTAATAAAAACTTTAAAATGGCCATAACTCCTTAAATATTGAGTTTTCGGCGTTTTTAGCTATTATTTGTGATCACTTTTATAAGGGTGAATTAATAAAAACTTTAAAATGGCCATAACTCCTTAAATATTGAGTTTTCGGCGTTTTTAGCTATTATTTGTGATCACTTTTATAGGGTGAATTAATAAAACTTTAAAATGGCCATAACTCCTTAAATATTGAGTTTTCGGCGTTTTTAGCTATTATTTGTGATCACTTTTACAAGGGTGAATTAATAAAAACTTTAAAATGGCCATAACTCCTTAAATATTGAGTTTTCGGCGTTTTTAGCTATTATTTGTGATCACTTTTATAAGGTGAATTAATAAAAACTTTAAAATGGCCATAACTCCTTAAATATTGAGTTTTCGGCGTTTTTAGCTATTATTTGTGATCACTTTTATAAGGGTGAATTAATAAAAACTTTAAAATGGCCATAACTCCTTAAATATTGAGTTTTCGGCGTTTTTAGCTATTATTTGTGATCACTTTTTAAGGGTGAATTAATAAAAACTTTAAAATGGCCATAACTCCTTAAATATTGAGTTTTCGGCGTTTTTAGCTATTATTTGTGATCACTTTTTAAGGGTGAATTAATAAAAACTTTAAAATGGCCATAACTCCTTAAATATTGAGTTTTCGGCGTTTTTAGCTATTATTTGTGATCACTTTTATAAGGTGAATTAATAAAAACTTTAAAATGGCCATAACTCCTTAAATATTGAGTTTTCGGCGTTTTTAGCTATTATTTGTGATCACTTTTATAAGGGTGAATTAATAAAAACTTTAAAATGGCCATAACTCCTTAAATATTGAGTTTTCGGCGTTTTTAGCTATTATTTGTGATCACTTTTATAAGGGTGAATTAATAAAAACTTTAAAATGGCCATAACTCCTTAAATATTGAGTTTTCGGCGTTTTTAGCTATTATTTGTGATCACTTTTATAAGGTGAATTAATAAAAACTTTAAAATGGCCATAACTCCTTAAATATTGAGTTTTCGGCGTTTTTAGCTATTATTTGTGATCACTTTTACAAGGGTGAATTAATAAAAACTTTAAAATGGCCATAACTCCTTAAATATTGAGTTTTCGGCGTTTTTAGCTATTATTTGTGATCACTTTTACAAGGTGAATTAATAAAAACTTTAAAATGGCCATAACTCCTTAAATATTGAGTTTTCGGCGTTTTTAGCTATTATTTGTGATCACTTTTACAAGGGTGAATTATAAAAACTTTAAAATGGCCATAACTCCTTAAATATTGAGTTTTCGGCGTTTTTAGCTATTATTTGTGATCACTTTTATAAGGGTGAATTAATAAAAACTTTAAAATGGCCATAACTCCTTAAATATTGAGTTTTCGGCGTTTTTAGCTATTATTTGTGATCACTTTTATAAGGGTGAATTAATAAAAACTTTAAAATGGCCATAACTCCTTAAATATTGAGTTTTCGGCGTTTTTAGCTATTATTTGTGATCACTTTTATAAGGGTGAATTAATAAAAACTTTAAAATGGCCATAACTCCTTAAATATTGAGTTTTCGGCGTTTTTAGCTATTATTTGTGATCACTTTTATAAGGGTGAATTAATAAAAACTTTAAAATGGCCATAACTCCTTAAATATTGAGTTTTCGGCGTTTTTAGCTATTATTTGTGATCACTTTTATAAGGTGAATTAATAAAAACTTTAAAATGGCCATAACTCCTTAAATATTGAGTTTTCGGCGTTTTTAGCTATTATTTGTGATCACTTTTATAAGGGTGAATTAATAAAAACTTTAAAATGGCCATAACTCCTTAAATATTGAGTTTTCGGCGTTTTTAGCTATTATTTGTGATCACTTTTATAAGGGTGAATTAATAAAAACTTTAAAATGGCCATAACTCCTTAAATATTGAGTTTTCGGCGTTTTTAGCTATTATTTGTGATCACTTTTACAAGGGTGAATTAATAAAAACTTTAAAATGGCCATAACTCCTTAAATATTGAGTTTTCGGCGTTTTTAGCTATTATTTGTGATCACTTTTACAAGGGTGAATTAATAAAAACTTTAAAATGGCCATAACTCCTTAAATATTGAGTTTTCGGCGTTTTTAGCTATTATTTGTGATCACTTTTATAAGGGTGAATTAATAAAAACTTTAAAATGGCCATAACTCCTTAAATATTGAGTTTTCGGCGTTTTTAGCTATTATTTGTGATCACTTTTATAAGGGTGAATTAATAAAAACTTTAAAATGGCCATAACTCCTTAAATATTGAGTTTTCGGCGTTTTTAGCTATTATTTGTGATCACTTTTTAAAGGGTGAATTAATAAAAACTTTAAAATGGCCATAACTCCTTAAATATTGAGTTTTCGGCGTTTTTAGCTATTATTTGTGATCACTTTTTTAAGGGTGAATTAATAAAAACTTTAAAATGGCCATAACTCCTTAAATATTGAGTTTTCGGCGTTTTTAGCTATTATTTGTGATCACTTTTACAAGGGTGAATTAATAAAAACTTTAAAATGGCCATAACTCCTTAAATATTGAGTTTTCGGCGTTTTTAGCTATTATTTGTGATCACTTTTTAAGGGTGAATAATAAAACTTTAAAATGGCCATAACTCCTTAAATATTGAGTTTTCGGCGTTTTTAGCTATTATTTGTGATCACTTTTTTAAGGGTGAATTAATAAAAACTTTAAAATGGCCATAACTCCTTAAATATTGAGTTTTCGGCGTTTTTAGCTATTATTTGTGATCACTTTTTAAGGGTGAATTAATAAAAACTTTAAAATGGCCATAACTCCTTAAATATTGAGTTTTCGGCGTTTTTAGCTATTATTTGTGATCACTTTTATAAGGGTGAATTAATAAAAACTTTAAAATGGCCATAACTCCTAAATATTGAGTTTTCGGCGTTTTTAGCTATTATTTGTGATCACTTTTTAAGGTGAATTAATAAAAACTTTAAAATGGCCATAACTCCTTAAATATTGAGTTTTCGGCGTTTTTAGCTATTATTTGTGATCACTTTTATAAGGGTGAATTAATAAAAACTTTAAAATGGCCATAACTCCTTAAATATTGAGTTTTCGGCGTTTTTAGCTATTATTTGTGATCACTTTTACAAGGGTGAATTAATAAAAACTTTAAAATGGCCATAACTCCTTAAATATTGAGTTTTCGGCGTTTTTAGCTATTATTTGTGATCACTTTTTAAGGGTGAATTAATAAAACTTTAAAATGGCCATAACTCCTTAAATATTGAGTTTTCGGCGTTTTTAGCTATTATTTGTGATCACTTTTACAAGGGTGAATTAATAAAACTTTAAAATGGCCATAACTCCTTAAATATTGAGTTTTCGGCGTTTTTAGCTATTATTTGTGATCACTTTTACAAGGGTGAATTAATAAAAACTTTAAAATGGCCATAACTCCTTAAATATTGAGTTTTCGGCGTTTTTAGCTATTATTTGTGATCACTTTTTAAGGGTGAATTAATAAAACTTTAAAATGGCCATAACTCCTTAAATATTGAGTTTTCGGCGTTTTTAGCTATTATTTGTGATCACTTTTTAAGGGTGAATTAATAAAACTTTAAAATGGCCATAACTCCTTAAATATTGAGTTTTCGGCGTTTTTAGCTATTATTTGTGATCACTTTTAAGGTGAATTAATAAAACTTTAAAATGGCCATAACTCCTTAAATATTGAGTTTTTCGTTTTTAGCTATTATTTGTGATCACTTTTACAAGGGTGAATTAATAAAAACTTTAAAATGGCCATAACTCCTTAAATATTGAGTTTTCGGCGTTTTTAGCTATTATTTGTGATCACTTTATAAGGGTGAATTAATGAAAACTTTAAAATGGCCATAACTCCTTAAATATTGAGTTTTCGGCGTTTTTTAGCTATTATTTGTGATCACTTTTTTAAGGGTGAATTAATAAAAACTTTAAAATGGCCATAACTCCTTAAATATTGAGTTTTCGGCGTTTTTAGCTATTATTTGTGATCACTTTTTAAGGTGAATTAATAAAAACTTTAAAATGGCCATAACTCCTTAAATATTGAGTTTTCGGCGTTTTTAGCTATTATTTGTGATCACTTTTTAAGGGTGAATTAATAAAAACTTTAAAATGGCCATAACTCCTTAAATATTGAGTTTTCGGCGTTTTTAGCTATTATTTGTGATCACTTTTATAAGTGTGAATTAATAAAAACTTTAAAATGGCCATAACTCCTTAAATATTGAGTTTTCGGCGTTTTTAGCTATTATTTGTGATCACTTTTATAAGGGTGAATTAATAAAAACTTTAAAATGGCCATAACTCCTTAAATATTGAGTTTTCGGCGTTTTTAGCTATTATTTGTGATCACTTTTACAAGGGTGAATTAATAAAAACTTTAAAATGGCCATAACTCCTTAAATATTGAGTTTTCGGCGTTTTTAGCTATTATTTGTGATCACTTTTACAAGGTGAATTAATAAAACTTTAAAATGGCCATAACTCCTTAAATATTGAGTTTTCGGCGTTTTTAGCTATTATTTGTGATCACTTTTACAAGGGTGAATTAATAAAAACTTTAAAATGGCCATAACTCCTTAAATATTGAGTTTTCGGCGTTTTTAGCTATTATTTGTGATCACTTTTACAGGGTGAATTAATGAAAACTTTAAAATGGCCATAACTCCTTAAATATTGAGTTTTCGGCGTTTTTAGCTATTATTTGTGATCACTTTTTTAAGGTGAATTAATAAAAACTTTAAAATGGCCATAACTCCTTAAATATTGAGTTTTCGGCGTTTTTAGCTATTATTTGTGATCACTTTTATAAGGTGAATTAATAAAAACTTTAAAATGGCCATAACTCCTTAAATATTGAGTTTTCGGCGTTTTTAGCTATTATTTGTGATCACTTTTATAAGGGTGAATTAATAAAAACTTTAAAATGGCCATAACTCCTTAAATATTGAGTTTTCGGCGTTTTTAGCTATTATTTGTGATCACTTTTTAAGGGTGAATTAATAAAAACTTTAAAATGGCCATAACTCCTTAAATATTGAGTTTTCGGCGTTTTTAGCTATTATTTGTGATCACTTTTACAAGGGTGAATTAATAAAAACTTTAAAATGGCCATAACTCCTTAAATATTGAGTTTTCGGCGTTTTTAGCTATTATTTGTGATCACTTTTATAAGGTGAATTAATAAAAACTTTAAAATGGCCATAACTCCTTAAATATTGAGTTTTCGGCGTTTTTAGCTATTATTTGTGATCACTTTTACAAGGGTGAATTAATGAAAACTTTAAAATGGCCATAACTCCTTAAATATTGAGTTTTCGGCGTTTTTAGCTATTATTTGTGATCACTTTTTAAGGTGAATTAATAAAAACTTTAAAATGGCCATAACTCCTTAAATATTGAGTTTTCGGCGTTTTTAGCTATTATTTGTGATCACTTTTATAAGGGTGAATTAATAAAAACTTTAAAATGGCCATAACTCCTTAAATATTGAGTTTTCGGCGTTTTTAGCTATTATTTGTGATCACTTTTTTAAGGGTGAATTAATAAAAACTTTAAAATGGCCATAACTCCTTAAATATTGAGTTTTCGGCGTTTTTAGCTATTATTTGTGATCACTTTTACAAGTGAATTAATAAAACTTTAAAATGGCCATAACTCCTTAAATATTGAGTTTTCGGCGTTTTTAGCTATTATTTGTGATCACTTTTATAAGGTGAATTAATAAAAACTTTAAAATGGCCATAACTCCTTAAATATTGAGTTTTCGGCGTTTTTAGCTATTATTTGTGATCACTTTTTAAGGGTGAATTAATAAAAACTTTAAAATGGCCATAACTCCTTAAATATTGAGTTTTCGGCGTTTTTAGCTATTATTTGTGATCACTTTTACAAGTGTGAATTAATAAAACTTTAAAATGGCCATAACTCCTTAAATATTGAGTTTTCGGCGTTTTTAGCTATTATTTGTGATCACTTTTATAAGGTGAATTAATAAAAACTTTAAAATGGCCATAACTCCTTAAATATTGAGTTTTCGGCGTTTTTAGCTATTATTTGTGATCACTTTTAAGGGTGAATTAATAAAAACTTTAAAATGGCCATAACTCCTTAAATATTGAGTTTTCGGCGTTTTTAGCTATTATTTGTGATCACTTTTTAAGGGTGAATTAATAAAAACTTTAAAATGGCCATAACTCCTTAAATATTGAGTTTTCGGCGTTTTTAGCTATTATTTGTGATCACTTTTACAAGGTGAATTAATAAAAACTTTAAAATGGCCATAACTCCTTAAATATTGAGTTTTCGGCGTTTTTAGCTATTATTTGTGATCACTTTTTAAGGTGAATTAATAAAACTTTAAAATGGCCATAACTCCTTAAATATTGAGTTTTCGGCGTTTTTAGCTATTATTTGTGATCACTTTTTAAGGGTGAATTAATAAAAACTTTAAAATGGCCATAACTCCTTAAATATTGAGTTTTCGGCGTTTTTAGCTATTATTTGTGATCACTTTTACAAGGGTGAATTAATAAAACTTTAAAATGGCCATAACTCCTTAAATATTGAGTTTTCGGCGTTTTTAGCTATTATTTGTGATCACTTTTACAGGGTGAATTAATAAAAACTTTAAAATGGCCATAACTCCTTAAATATTGAGTTTTCGGCGTTTTTAGCTATTATTTGTGATCACTTTTTTAAGGTGAATTAATGAAAACTTTAAAATGGCCATAACTCCTTAAATATTGAGTTTTCGGCGTTTTTAGCTATTATTTGTGATCACTTTTACAAGGTGAATTAATAAAAACTTTAAAATGGCCATAACTCCTTAAATATTGAGTTTTCGGCGTTTTTAGCTATTATTTGTGATCACTTTTTTAAGGTGAATTAATAAAAACTTTAAAATGGCCATAACTCCTTAAATATTGAGTTTTCGGCGTTTTTAGCTATTATTTGTGATCACTTTTACAAGGGTGAATTAATAAAAACTTTAAAATGGCCATAACTCCTTAAATATTGAGTTTTCGGCGTTTTTAGCTATTATTTGTGATCACTTTTACAAGGGTGAATTAATAAAAACTTTAAAATGGCCATAACTCCTTAAATATTGAGTTTTCGGCGTTTTTAGCTATTATTTGTGATCACTTTTTTAAGGGTGAATTAATAAAAACTTTAAAATGGCCATAACTCCTTAAATATTGAGTTTTCGGCGTTTTTAGCTATTATTTGTGATCACTTTTAAGGGTGAATTAATGAAAACTTTAAAATGGCCATAACTCCTTAAATATTGAGTTTTCGGCGTTTTTAGCTATTATTTGTGATCACTTTTTTAAGGGTGAATTAATAAAAACTTTAAAATGGCCATAACTCCTTAATATTGAGTTTTCGGCGTTTTTAGCTATTATTTGTGATCACTTTTACAAGGGTGAATTAATAAAACTTTAAAATGGCCATAACTCCTTAAATATTGAGTTTTCGGCGTTTTTAGCTATTATTTGTGATCACTTTTTTAAGTGAATTAATAAAAACTTTAAAATGGCCATAACTCCTTAAATATTGAGTTTTCGGCGTTTTTAGCTATTATTTGTGATCACTTTTATAAGTGTGAATTAATAAAAACTTTAAAATGGCCATAACTCCTTAAATATTGAGTTTTCGGCGTTTTTAGCTATTATTTGTGATCACTTTTATAAGGGTGAATTAATAAAAACTTTAAAATGGCCATAACTCCTTAAATATTGAGTTTTCGGCGTTTTTAGCTATTATTTGTGATCACTTTTATAGGGTGAATTAATAAAAACTTTAAAATGGCCATAACTCCTTAAATATTGAGTTTTCGGCGTTTTTAGCTATTATTTGTGATCACTTTTACAAGGGTGAATTAATGAAAACTTTAAAATGGCCATAACTCCTTAAATATTGAGTTTTCGGCGTTTTTAGCTATTATTTGTGATCACTTTTTAAGGGTGAATTAATAAAACTTTAAAATGGCCATAACTCCTTAAATATTGAGTTTTCGGCGTTTTTAGCTATTATTTGTGATCACTTTTTAAGGGTGAATTAATAAAAACTTTAAAATGGCCATAACTCCTTAAATATTGAGTTTTCGGCGTTTTTAGCTATTATTTGTGATCACTTTTTAAGGTGAATTAATAAAAACTTTAAAATGGCCATAACTCCTTAAATATTGAGTTTTCGGCGTTTTTAGCTATTATTTGTGATCACTTTTACAAGGGTGAATTAATAAAAACTTTAAAATGGCCATAACTCCTTAAATATTGAGTTTTCGGCGTTTTTAGCTATTATTTGTGATCACTTTTTAAGGGTGAATTAATAAAAACTTTAAAATGGCCATAACTCCTTAAATATTGAGTTTTCGGCGTTTTTAGCTATTATTTGTGATCACTTTTACAAGGGTGAATTAATAAAAACTTTAAAATGGCCATAACTCCTTAAATATTGAGTTTTCGGCGTTTTTAGCTATTATTTGTGATCACTTTTTTAAGGTGAATTAATAAAAACTTTAAAATGGCCATAACTCCTTAAATATTGAGTTTTCGGCGTTTTTAGCTATTATTTGTGATCACTTTTATAAGGTGAATTAATAAAAACTTTAAAATGGCCATAACTCCTTAAATATTGAGTTTTCGGCGTTTTTAGCTATTATTTGTGATCACTTTTTTAAGGGTGAATTAATAAAAACTTTAAAATGGCCATAACTCCTTAAATATTGAGTTTTCGGCGTTTTTAGCTATTATTTGTGATCACTTTTAAGGTGAATTAATAAAAACTTTAAAATGGCCATAACTCCTTAAATATTGAGTTTTCGGCGTTTTTAGCTATTATTTGTGATCACTTTTATAAGGTGAATTAATGAAAACTTTAAAATGGCCATAACTCCTTAAATATTGAGTTTTCGGCGTTTTTAGCTATTATTTGTGATCACTTTTAAGGGTGAATTAATAAAACTTTAAAATGGCCATAACTCCTTAAATATTGAGTTTTCGGCGTTTTTAGCTATTATTTGTGATCACTTTTTAAGGTGAATTAATAAAAACTTTAAAATGGCCATAACTCCTTAAATATTGAGTTTTCGGCGTTTTTAGCTATTATTTGTGATCACTTTTTAAGGGTGAATTAATAAAAACTTTAAAATGGCCATAACTCCTTAAATATTGAGTTTTCGGCGTTTTTAGCTATTATTTGTGATCACTTTTACAAGAGTGAATTAATAAAAACTTTAAAATGGCCATAACTCCTTATTTGTGATCACTTTTATTAGAGTGAATTAATAAAAACTTTAAAATGGCCATAACTCCTTAAATATTGAGTTTTCGGCGTTTTTAGCTATTATTTGTGATCACTTTTATAAGTGAATTAATGAAAACTTTAAAATGGCCATAACTCCTTAAATATTGAGTTTTCGGCGTTTTTAGCTATTATTTGTGATCACTTTTTTAAGAGTGAATTAATGAAAACTTTAAAATGGCCATAACTCCTTAAATATTGAGTTTTCGGCGTTTTTAGCTATTATTGTGATCACTTTTTAAGGTGAATTAATAAAACTTTAAAATGGCCATAACTCCTTAAATATTGAGTTTTCGGCGTTTTTAGCTATTATTTGTGATCACTTTTTTAAGGGTGAATTATTAAAACTTTAAAATGGCCATAACTCCTTAAATATTGAGTTTTCGGCGTTTTTAGCTATTATTTGTGATCACTTTTATAAGGTGAATTAATGAAAACTTTAAAATGGCCATAACTCCTTAAATATTGAGTTTTCGGCGTTTTTAGCTATTATTTGTGATCACTTTTATAAGGTGAATTATAAAAACTTTAAAATGGCCATAACTCCTTAAATATTGAGTTTTCGGCGTTTTTAGCTATTATTTGTGATCACTTTTATAGGTGAATTAATAAAAACTTTAAAATGGCCATAACTCCTTAAATATTGAGTTTTCGGCGTTTTTAGCTATTATTTGTGATCACTTTTATAAGGTGAATTAATGAAAACTTTAAAATGGCCATAACTCCTTAAATATTGAGTTTTCGGCGTTTTTAGCTATTATTTGTGATCACTTTTTAAGAGTGAATTAATAAAAACTTTAAAATGGCCATAACTCCTTAAATATTGAGTTTTCGGCGTTTTTAGCTATTATTTGTGATCACTTTTTTAAGTGAATTAAAAAACTTTAAAATGGCCATAACTCCTTAAATATTGAGTTTTCGGCGTTTTTAGCTATTATTTGTGATCACTTTTTAAGAGTGAATTAATGAAAACTTTAAAATGGCCATAACTCCTTAAATATTGAGTTTTCGGCGTTTTTAGCTATTATTTGTGATCACTTTTTAAGGTGAATTAATAAAACTTTAAAATGGCCATAACTCCTTAAATATTGAGTTTTCGGCGTTTTTAGCTATTATTTGTGATCACTTTTTTAGGGTGAATTAATGAAAACTTTAAAATGGCCATAACTCCTTAAATATTGAGTTTTCGGCGTTTTTAGCTATTATTTGTGATCACTTTTTAAGTGTGAATTAATAAAAACTTTAAAATGGCCATAACTCCTTAAATATTGAGTTTTCGGCGTTTTTAGCTATTATTTGTGATCACTTTTATAGGTGTGAATTAATAAAAACTTTAAAATGGCCATAACTCCTTAATATTGAGTTTTCGGCGTTTTTAGCTATTATTTGTGATCACTTTTTAAGACGAATTAATGAAAACTTTAAAATGGCCATAACTCCTTAAATATTGAGTTTTCGGCGTTTTTAGCTATTATTTGTGATCACTTTTTTAAGGGTGAATTAATGAAAACTTTAAAATGGCCATAACTCCTTAAATATTGAGTTTTCGGCGTTTTTAGCTATTATTTGTGATCACTTTTATAAGTGAATTAATGAAAACTTTAAAATGGCCATAACTCCTTAAATATTGAGTTTTCGGCGTTTTTAGCTATTATTTGTGATCACTTTTTTAAGGGTGAATTAATGAAAACTTTAAAATGGCCATAACTCCTTAAATATTGAGTTTTCGGCGTTTTTAGCTATTATTTGTGATCACTTTTATAAGGTGAATTAATGAAAACTTTAAAATGGCCATAACTCCTTAAATATTGAGTTTTCGGCGTTTTTAGCTATTATTTGTGATCACTTTTTTAAGGGTGAATTAATAAAAACTTTAAAATGGCCATAACTCCTTAAATATTGAGTTTTCGGCGTTTTTAGCTATTATTTGTGATCACTTTTATAGGGTGAATTAATGAAAACTTTAAAATGGCCATAACTCCTTAAATATTGAGTTTTCGGCGTTTTTAGCTATTATTTGTGATCACTTTTATAAGGTGAATTAATGAAAACTTTAAAATGGCCATAACTCCTTAAATATTGAGTTTTCGGCGTTTTTAGCTATTATTTGTGATCACTTTTACAAGTTGAATTAATAAAATGGCCATAACTCCTATGGCCATTTCCTATTATTTGTGATCACTTTTTAGAGTGAATTAATGAAAACTTTAAAATGGCCATAACTCCTTAAATATTGAGTTTTCGGCGTTTTTAGCTATTATTTGTGATCACTTTTTAAGAGTGAATTAATGAAAACTTTAAAATGGCCATAACTCCTTAAATATTGAGTTTTCGGCGTTTTTAGCTATTATTGTGATCACTTTTATAAGTGAATTAATAAAACTTAAAATGGCCATAACTCCTTATATTGTGACATTTTTATTAGAGTGAATTAATAAAAACTTTAAAATGGCCATAACTCCTTAAATATTGAGTTTTCGGCGTTTTTAGCTATTATTTGTGATCACTTTTTAAGGGTGAATTAATAAAACTTTAAAATGGCCATAACTCCTTAAATATTGAGTTTTCGGCGTTTTTAGCTATATTTGTGATCACTTTTACAAGAGTGAATTAATGAAAACTTTAAAATGGCCATAACTCCTTATATTGTGATCACTTTTATTATTGTGAATTAATAAAAACTTTAAAATGGCCATAACTCCTTAAATATTGAGTTTTCGGCGTTTTTAGCTATTATTTGTGATCACTTTTTTAAGGGTGAATTAATAAAACTTTAAAATGGCCATAACTCCTTAAATATTGAGTTTTCGGCGTTTTTAGCTATTATTTGTGATCACTTTTACAAGGGTGAATTAATAAAAACTTTAAAATGGCCATAACTCCTTAAATATTGAGTTTTCGGCGTTTTTAGCTATTATTTGTGATCACTTTTTTAAGGTGAATTAATAAAAACTTTAAAATGGCCATAACTCCTTAAATATTGAGTTTTCGGCGTTTTTAGCTATTATTTGTGATCACTTTTACAAGGGTGAATTAATGAAAACTTTAAAATGGCCATAACTCCTTAAATATTGAGTTTTCGGCGTTTTTAGCTATTATTTGTGATCACTTTTTAAAGGTGAATTAATAAAAACTTTAAAATGGCCATAACTCCTTAAATATTGAGTTTTCGGCGTTTTAGCTATTATTTGTGATCACTTTTTAAGGGTGAATTAATAAAACTTTAAAATGGCCATAACTCCTTAAATATTGAGTTTTCGGCGTTTTTAGCTATTATTTGTGATCACTTTTTTAAGGGTGAATTAATGAAAACTTTAAAATGGCCATAACTCCTTAAATATTGAGTTTTCGGCGTTTTTAGCTATTATTTGTGATCACTTTTATAGGGTGAATTAATGAAAACTTTAAAATGGCCATAACTCCTTAAATATTGAGTTTTCGGCGTTTTTAGCTATTATTTGTGATCACTTTTTTAAGGGTGAATTAATAAAAACTTTAAAATGGCCATAACTCCTTAAATATTGAGTTTTCGGCGTTTTTAGCTATTATTTGTGATCACTTTTTACAAGGTGAATTAATAAAAACTTTAAATGGCCATAACTCCTTAAATATTGAGTTTTCGGCGTTTTTAGCTATTATTTGTGATCACTTTTAAGGGTGAATTAATAAAACTTTAAAATGGCCATAACTCCTTAAATATTGAGTTTTCGGCGTTTTTAGCTATTATTTGTGATCACTTTTTAAGGTGAATTAATGAAAAACTTTAAAATGGCCATAACTCCTTAAATATTGAGTTTTCGGCGTTTTTAGCTATTATTTGTGATCACTTTTTAAGGGTGAATTAATAAAACTTTAAAATGGCCATAACTCCTTAAATATTGAGTTTTCGGCGTTTTAGCTATTATTTGTGATCACTTTTATAAGTGTGAATTAATAAAAACTTTAAATGGCCATAACTCCTTATTTGTGATCACTTTATTAGAGTGAATTAATAAAAACTTTAAAATGGCCATAACTCCTTAAATATTGAGTTTTCGGCGTTTTTAGCTATTATTTGTGATCACTTTTTAAGAGTGAATTATGAAAACTTTAAAATGGCCATAACTCCTTAAATATTGAGTTTTCGGCGTTTTTAGCTATTATTTGTGATCACTTTTTTAAGGTGAATTAATAAAAACTTTAAAATGGCCATAACTCCTTAAATATTGAGTTTTCGGCGTTTTTAGCTATTATTTGTGATCACTTTTTAAAGGTGAATTATAAAAACTTTAAAATGGCCATAACTCCTTAAATATTGAGTTTTCGGCGTTTTAGCTATTATTTGTGATCACTTTTTAAGTGAATTAATAAAAACTTTAAAATGCCATAACTCCTTAAATATTGAGTTTTCGGCGTTTTTAGCTATTATTTGTGATCACTTTTTTAAGGTGAATTATAAAAACTTTAAAATGGCCATAACTCCTTAAATATTGAGTTTTCGGCGTTTTTAGCTATTATTTGTGATCACTTTTAAGGGTGAATTAATAAAAACTTTAAAATGGCCATAACTCCTTAAATATTGAGTTTTCGGCGTTTTTAGCTATTATTTGTGATCACTTTTTAAGAGTGAATTAATAAAAACTTTAAAATGGCCATAACTCCTTAAATATTGAGTTTTCGGCGTTTTTAGCTATTATTTGTGATCACTTTTATAAGAGTGATTAATGAAAACTTTAAAATGGCCATAACTCCTTAAATATTGAGTTTTCGGCGTTTTTAGCTATTATTTGTGATCACTTTTTAAGTGTGAATTATAAAAACTTTAAAATGGCCATAACTCCTTAAATATTGAGTTTTCGGCGTTTTTAGCTATTATTTGTGATCACTTTTATAAGAGTGAATTAATAAAAACTTTAAAATGGCCATAACTCCTTAAATATTGAGTTTTCGGCGTTTTTAGCTATTATTTGTGATCACTTTTTAAGGGTGAATTATAAAACTTTAAAATGGCCATAACTCCTTAAATATTGAGTTTTCGGCGTTTTTAGCTATTATTTGTGATCACTTTTATAGGGTGAATTAATAAAACTTTAAAATGGCCATAACTCCTTAAATATTGAGTTTTCGGCGTTTTTAGCTATTATTTGTGATCACTTTTTTAAGAGTGAATTAATAAAAACTTTAAAATGGCCATAACTCCTTAAATATTGAGTTTTCGGCGTTTTTAGCTATTATTTGTGATCACTTTTTTAAGGTGAATTAATAAAAACTTTAAAATGGCCATAACTCCTTAAATATTGAGTTTTCGGCGTTTTTAGCTATTATTTGTGATCACTTTTTATAGGGTGAATTAATGAAAACTTTAAAATGGCCATAACTCCTTAAATATTGAGTTTTCGGCGTTTTTAGCTATTATTTGTGATCACTTTTACAGGGTGAATTATAAAAACTTTAAAATGGCCATAACTCCTTAAATATTGAGTTTTCGGCGTTTTTAGCTATTATTTGTGATCACTTTTTAAGGGTGAATTAATGAAAACTTTAAAATGGCCATAACTCCTTAAATATTGAGTTTTCGGCGTTTTTAGCTATTATTTGTGATCACTTTTATAAGAGTGAATTAATGAAAACTTTAAAATGGCCATAACTCCTTAAATATTGAGTTTTCGGCGTTTTTAGCTATTATTTGTGATCACTTTTTTAAGAGTGAATTAATGAAAACTTTAAAATGGCCATAACTCCTTAAATATTGAGTTTTCGGCGTTTTTAGCTATTATTTGTGATCACTTTTTAAGAGTGAATTAATGAAAACTTTAAAATGGCCATAACTCCTTAAATATTGAGTTTTCGGCGTTTTTAGCTATTATTTGTGATCACTTTTTTAGGTGAATTAATAAAACTTAAAATGGCCATAACTCCTTAAATATTGAGTTTTCGGCGTTTTTAGCTATTATTTGTGATCACTTTTTTAAGGGTGAATTAATAAAAACTTT
The DNA here is from genome assembly GCF_030504385.1 of Musca domestica. Lineage (NCBI taxonomy): Eukaryota > Metazoa > Arthropoda > Insecta > Diptera > Muscidae > Musca > Musca domestica. The sequence continues at coordinate 55,742 of NW_026712262.1, read as the reverse complement.
AAAATGGCCATAACTCCTTAAATATTGAGTTTTCGGCGTTTTTAGCTATTATTTGTGATCACTTTTATAGGGTGAATTAATAAAAACTTTAAAATGGCCATAACTCCTTAAATATTGAGTTTTCGGCGTTTTTAGCTATTATTTGTGATCACTTTTTAGGTGAATTATAAAAAACTTTAAAATGGCCATAACTCCTTAATATGAGTTTTCGGCGTTTTTAGCTATTATTTGTGATCACTTTTAAGGGTGAATTAATGAAAACTTTAAAATGGCCATAACTCCTTAAATATTGAGTTTTCGGCGTTTTTAGCTATTATTTGTGATCACTTTTTAAGAGTGAATTAATAAAAACTTTAAAATGGCCATAACTCCTTAAATATTGAGTTTTCGGCGTTTTTAGCTATTATTTGTGATCACTTTTTTAAGGTGAATTAATAAAACTTTAAAATGGCCATAACTCCTTAAATATTGAGTTTTCGGCGTTTTTAGCTATTATTTGTGATCACTTTTAAGGTGAATTAATGAAAACTTTAAAATGGCCATAACTCCTTAAATATTGAGTTTTCGGCGTTTTTAGCTATTATTTGTGATCACTTTTTAAGGTGAATTAATAAAACTTTAAAATGGCCATAACTCCTTAAATATTGAGTTTTCGGCGTTTTTAGCTATTATTTGTGATCACTTTTTTAAGCGTGAATTAATAAAACTTTAAAATGGCCATAACTCCTTAAATATTGAGTTTTCGGCGTTTTTAGCTATTATTTGTGATCACTTTTTTAAGGTGAATTATGAAAACTTAAAATGGCCATAACTCCTTAAATATTGAGTTTTCGGCGTTTTTAGCTATTATTTGTGATCACTTTTTAAGCATGAATTAATAAAACTTTAAAATGGCCATAACTCCTTAAATATTGAGTTTTCGGCGTTTTTAGCTATTATTTGTGATCACTTTTACAAGGTGAATTAATAAAACTTTAAAATGGCCATAACTCCTTAAATATTGAGTTTTCGGCGTTTTTAGCTATTATTTGTGATCACTTTTTTAAAGTGAATTAATAAAACTTTAAAATGGCCATAACTCCTTTTTGATCACTTTATTAGAGGTGAATTAATAAAAACTTTAAAATGGCCATAACTCCTTAAATATTGAGTTTTCGGCGTTTTTAGCTATTATTTGTGATCACTTTTATAAGGTGAATTAATGAAAACTTTAAAATGGCCATAACTCCTTAAATATTGAGTTTTCGGCGTTTTTAGCTATTATTTGTGATCACTTTTTTAAGCATGAATTATTAAAACTTTAAAATGGCCATAACTCCTTAAATATTGAGTTTTCGGCGTTTTTAGCTATTATTTGTGATCACTTTTTTAGGGTGAATTAATGAAAACTTTAAAATGGCCATAACTCCTTAATATTGAGTTTTCGGCGTTTTTAGCTATTATTTGTGATCACTTTTATAAGGTGAATTAATAAAACTTTAAAATGGCCATAACTCCTTAAATATTGAGTTTTCGGCGTTTTTAGCTATTATTTGTGATCACTTTTATAAGAGTGAATAATGAAAACTTTAAAATGGCCATAACTCCTTAAATATTGAGTTTTCGGCGTTTTAGCTATTATTTGTGATCACTTTTATAGCAGTGAATTATAAAAACTTTAAAATGGCCATAACTCCTTAAATATTGAGTTTTCCGCGTTTTTAGCTATTATTTGTGATCACTTTTTAAGTGTGAATAATAAAACTTTAAAATGGCCATAACTCCTTAAATATTGAGTTTTCGGCGTTTTTAGCTATTATTTGTGATCACTTTTTAAGGTGAATTATGAAAACTTTAAAATGGCCATAACTCCTTAAATATTGAGTTTTCGGCGTTTTTAGCTATTATTTGTGATCACTTTTTTAGGTGAATTAATGAAAACTTTAAAATGGCCATAACTCCTTAAATATTGAGTTTTCGGCGTTTTTAGCTATTATTTGTGATCACTTTTTAAGTGAATTATGAAAACTTTAAAATGGCCATAACTCCTTAAATATTGAGTTTTCGGCGTTTTTAGCTATTATTTGTGATCACTTTTAAGGTGAATTAATAAAACTTTAAAATGGCCATAACTCCTTAAATATTGAGTTTTCGGCGTTTTTAGCTATTATTTGTGATCACTTTTTAAGTGTGAATTAATGAAAACTTTAAAATGGCCATAACTCCTTAAATATTGAGTTTTCGGCGTTTTTAGCTATTATTTGTGATCACTTTTTAAGAGTGAATTAATGAAAACTTTAAAATGGCCATAACTCCTTAAATATTGAGTTTTCGGCGTTTTTAGCTATTATTTGTGATCACTTTTTAAATGTGAATTAATGAAAACTTTAAAATGGCCATAACTCCTTAAATATTGAGTTTTCGGCGTTTTTAGCTATTATTTGTGATCACTTTTTAAGAGTGAATTAATGAAAACTTTAAAATGGCCATAACTCCTTATATTTTGATTTCACTTTTTTAGCATGATTAATGAAACTTTTAAAATGGCCATAACTCCTTAAATATTGAGTTTTCGGCGTTTTTAGCTATTATTTGTGATCACTTTTTTAAGATGAATTAATGAAAACTTTAAAATGGCCATAACTCCTTAAATATTGAGTTTTCGGCGTTTTTAGCTATTATTTGTGATCACTTTTTTAAGTGTGAATTAATGAAACTTTAAAATGGCCATAACTCCTTAAATATTGAGTTTTCGGCGTTTTTAGCTATTATTTGTGATCACTTTTTTAAGCATGAATTAATGAAAACTTTAAAATGGCCATAACTCCTTAAATATTGAGTTTTCGGCGTTTTTAGCTATTATTTGTGATCACTTTTTTAAGTGTGAATTAATGAAAACTTTAAAATGGCCATAACTCCTTAAATATTGAGTTTTCGGCGTTTTTAGCTATTATTTGTGATCACTTTTTTAGCATGAATTATGAAAACTTTAAAATGGCCATAACTCCTTAAATATTGAGTTTTCGGCGTTTTTAGCTATTATTTGTGATCACTTTTTTAAGTGTGAATTAATGAAAACTTTAAAATGGCCATAACTCCTTAAATATTGAGTTTTCGGCGTTTTTAGCTATTATTTGTGATCACTTTTTTAAGCATGAATTAATGAAAACTTTAAAATGGCCATAACTCCTTAAATATTGAGTTTTCGGCGTTTTTAGCTATTATTTGTGATCACTTTTTTAAGCATGAATTATTGAAAACTTTAAAATGGCCATAACTCCTTAAATATTGAGTTTTCGGCGTTTTTAGCTATTATTTGTGATCACTTTTTAAGTGTGAATTAATGAAACTTTAAAATGGCCATAACTCCTTAAATATTGAGTTTTCGGCGTTTTTAGCTATTATTTGTGATCACTTTTTTAAGTGTGAATTAATGAAAACTTTAAAATGGCCATAACTCCTTAAATATTGAGTTTTCGGCGTTTTTAGCTATTATTTGTGATCACTTTTTTAAGTGAATTAATGAAACTTTAAAATGGCCATAACTCCTTAAATATTGAGTTTTCGGCGTTTTTAGCTATTATTTGTGATCACTTTTTAAGTGTGAATTAATGAAAACTTTAAAATGGCCATAACTCCTTAAATATTGAGTTTTCGGCGTTTTTAGCTATTATTTGTGATCACTTTTTAAGTGTGAATTAATGAAAACTTTAAAATGGCCATAACTCCTTAAATATTGAGTTTTCGGCGTTTTTAGCTATTATTTGTGATCACTTTTTTAAGTGTGAATTAATGAAAACTTTAAAATGGCCATAACTCCTTAAATATTGAGTTTTCGGCGTTTTTAGCTATTATTTGTGATCACTTTTTTAGGTTGAATTAATGAAAACTTTAAAATGGCCATAACTCCTTAAATATTGAGTTTTCGGCGTTTTTAGCTATTATTTGTGATCACTTTTTAAAGTGAATTAATGAAAACTTTAAAATGGCCATAACTCCTTAAATATTGAGTTTTCGGCGTTTTTAGCTATTATTTGTGATCACTTTTTAAGTGTGAATTAATGAAAACTTTAAAATGGCCATAACTCCTTAAATATTGAGTTTTCGGCGTTTTTAGCTATTATTTGTGATCACTTTTATAAAGTGAATTAATGAAAACTTTAAAATGGCCATAACTCCTTAAATATTGAGTTTTCGGCGTTTTTAGCTATTATTTGTGATCACTTTTTTAAGCATGAATTAATGAAACTTTAAAATGGCCATAACTCCTTAATATTGAGTTTTCGGCGTTTTTAGCTATTATTTGTGATCACTTTTTAAGTGTGAATTAATGAAAACTTTAAAATGGCCATAACTCCTTAAATATTGAGTTTTCGGCGTTTTTAGCTATTATTTGTGATCACTTTTTTAAAGTGAATTAATGAAAACTTTAAAATGGCCATAACTCCTTAAATATTGAGTTTTCGGCGTTTTTAGCTATTATTTGTGATCACTTTTTAAGTGTGAATTAATGAAAACTTTAAAATGGCCATAACTCCTTAAATATTGAGTTTTCGGCGTTTTTAGCTATTATTTGTGATCACTTTTTAAGTGTGAATTAATGAAAACTTTAAAATGGCCATAACTCCTTAAATATTGAGTTTTCGGCGTTTTTAGCTATTATTTGTGATCACTTTTAAGTGTGAATTAATGAAAACTTTAAAATGGCCATAACTCCTTAAATATTGAGTTTTCGGCGTTTTTTAGCTATTATTTGTGATCACTTTTTTAAGTGTGAATTAATGAAAACTTTAAAATGGCCATAACTCCTTAAATATTGAGTTTTCGGCGTTTTTAGCTATTATTTGTGATCACTTTTTTAAGTGTGAATTAATGAAAACTTTAAAATGGCCATAACTCCTTAAATATTGAGTTTTCGGCGTTTTTAGCTATTATTTGTGATCACTTTTTAAGTGTGAATTAATGAAAACTTTAAAATGGCCATAACTCCTTAAATATTGAGTTTTCGGCGTTTTTAGCTATTATTTGTGATCACTTTTTTAAGTGTGAATTAATGAAAACTTTAAAATGGCCATAACTCCTTAAATATTGAGTTTTCGGCGTTTTTAGCTATTATTTGTGATCACTTTTTAAGTGTGAATTATGAAAACTTTAAAATGGCCATAACTCCTTAAATATTGAGTTTTCGGCGTTTTTAGCTATTATTTGTGATCACTTTTTTAAGTGTGAATTAATGAAAACTTTAAAATGGCCATAACTCCTTAAATATTGAGTTTTCGGCGTTTTTAGCTATTATTTGTGATCACTTTTTATAGTGTGAATTAATGAAAACTTTAAAATGGCCATAACTCCTTAAATATTGAGTTTTCGGCGTTTTTAGCTATTATTTGTGATCACTTTTTTAAGTGTGAATTAATGAAAACTTTAAAATGGCCATAACTCCTTAAATATTGAGTTTTCGGCGTTTTTAGCTATTATTTGTGATCACTTTTTTAAGTGTGAATTAATGAAAACTTTAAAATGGCCATAACTCCTTAAATATTGAGTTTTCGGCGTTTTTAGCTATTATTTGTGATCACTTTTTTAAGTGTGAATTAATGAAAACTTTAAAATGGCCATAACTCCTTAAATATTGAGTTTTCGGCGTTTTTAGCTATTATTTGTGATCACTTTTTTAAGTGTGAATTAATGAAAACTTTAAAATGGCCATAACTCCTTAAATATTGAGTTTTCGGCGTTTTTAGCTATTATTTGTGATCACTTTTTAAGCATGAATTAATGAAACTTTAAAATGGCCATAACTCCTTAAATATTGAGTTTTCGGCGTTTTTAGCTATTATTTGTGATCACTTTTTTAAGTGTGAATTAATGAAAACTTTAAAATGGCCATAACTCCTTAAATATTGAGTTTTCGGCGTTTTTAGCTATTATTTGTGATCACTTTTTTAAGCATGAATTAATGAAAACTTTAAAATGGCCATAACTCCTTAAATATTGAGTTTTCGGCGTTTTTAGCTATTATTTGTGATCACTTTTTTAAGTGTGAATTAATGAAAACTTTAAAATGGCCATAACTCCTTAAATATTGAGTTTTCGGCGTTTTTAGCTATTATTTGTGATCACTTTTTAAGTGTGAATTAATGAAACTTTAAAATGGCCATAACTCCTTAAATATTGAGTTTTCGGCGTTTTTAGCTATTATTTGTGATCACTTTTTTAAGTGTGAATTAATGAAAACTTTAAAATGGCCATAACTCCTTAAATATTGAGTTTTCGGCGTTTTTAGCTATTATTTGTGATCACTTTTTTAAGTGAATTAATGAAAACTTTAAAATGGCCATAACTCTTACATATTGAGTTTTCGGCGTTTTAGCTATTATTTGTGATCACTTTTATAAGCCGAATTAATGAAACCTTTAAAATGGCCATAACTCCTTAAATATTGAGTTTTCGGCGTTTTAGCTATTATTTGTGATCACTTTTATAAGGCAGAATTAATGAAAACTTTAAAATGCCATAACTCCTTAAATATTGAGTTTCCGGCGTTTTTAGCTATTATTTGTGATCACTTTTATAAGTGTACGAATTAATGAAAACTTTAAAATTGCCATAACTCCTTAAATATTGAGTTTTCGGCGTTTTTAGACTAGTATTTGTGATCACTTTATAAGCTGAATTAATGAAAACTTTAAATGGCCATAACTCACTTAAATATTGAGTTTTCGGCGTTTTTAGCTATTATTTGTGATCACTTTTTTAAGTGTGAATTAATGAAAACTTTAAAATGGCCATAACTCCTTAAATATTGAGTTTTCGGCGTTTTTAGCTATTATTTGTGATCACTTTTATAAGCAGAATTAATGAAACTTTAAAATGGCCATAACTCTTCAATATTGATTTTCGGCGGCGTTTTTAGCTATTATTTGTGATCACTTTTATAAGTAGGAATTAATGAAAACTTTAAAATGGCCATAACTCTTAATATTGAGTTTTCGGCGTTTTAGCTATTATTTGTGATCACTTTTATAAGTGCCTGAATTAATGAAAACTTTAAAATGGCCATAACTCCTTAAATATTGAGTTTTCGGCGTTTTTAGCTATTATTGTGATCACTTTTTATAACACGGGAATTAATGAAAACTTTAAAATGGCCATACTCCGTACATATTGAGTTTTCGGCGTTTTAGCTATTATTTGTGATCACTTTTATAAGCACGAATTATGAAAACTTTAAAATGGCCATAACTCCTTAAATATTGAGTTTTCGGGCGTTTTATAGCTATTATTTGTGATCACTTTTATAAGCTGTGAATTAATGAAAACTTTAAAATGGCCATAACTCCTTAAATATTGAGTTTTCGGCGTTTTTAGCATTATTTGTGATCACTTTTATAAGCACGAATTAATGAAAACTTTAAAATGGCCATAACTCCTTAAATATTGAGTTTTCCGGGCGTTTTTAGCTATTATTTGTGATCACTTTTATAAGTGTGAATTAATGAAAACTTAAAATGGCCATAACTCCTTAAATATTGAGTTTTCGGCGTTTTTAGCTATTATTTGTGATCACTTTTATAAGCACGAATTAATGAAAACTTTAAATGGCCATAACTCCTTAAATATTGAGTTTTCGGCGTTTTTAGCTATTATTTGTGATCACTTTTATAAGCACGAATTAATGAAAACTTTAAAATGGCCATAACTCCTTAAATATTGAGTTTTCGGCGTTTTTAGCTATTATTTGTGATCACTTTTTAAGTGTGAATTAATGAAAACTTTAAAATGGCCATAACTCCTTAAATATTGACTTTTCGGCGTTTTTAGCTATTATTTGTGATCACTTTTTAAGTGTGAATTAATGAAAACTTTAAAATGGCCATAACTCCTTAAATATTGACTTTTCGGCGTTTTTAGCTATTATTTGTGATCACTTTTTTAAGTGTGAATTAATGAAAACTTTAAAATGGCCATAACTCCTTAAATATGAGTTTTCGGCGTTTTTAGCTATTATTTGTGATCACTTTTTTAAGTGTGAATTAATGAAAACTTTAAAATGGCCATAACTCCTTAAATATTGAGTTTCGGCGTTTTTAGCTATTATTTGTGATCACTTTTTTAAGTGTGAATTATGAAAACTTTAAATGGCCATAACTCCTTAAATATTGAGTTTTCGGCGTTTTTAGCTATTATTTGTGATCACTTTTATAAGCACGAATTAATGAAAACTTTAAAATGGCCATAACTCCTTAAATATTGAGTTTTCCGGCGTTTTTAGCTATTATTTGTGATCACTTTTTTAAGTGTGAATTAATGAAAACTTAAATGGCCATAACTCCTTAAATATTGAGTTTTCGGCGTTGTTAGCTAGTATTTGTGATCACTTTTATAAGCACGAATTAATGAAAACTTTAAAATGGCCATAACTCCTTAAATATTGAGTTTTCGGCGTTTTTAGCTATTATTTGTGATCACTTTTATAAGCACGAATTATGAAAACTTTAAATGGCCATAACTCCTTAAATATTGAGTTTTCGGCGTTTTTAGCTATTATTTGTGATCACTTTTATAAGCACGAATTAATGAAAACTTTAAAATGGCCATAACTCCTTAAATATTGAGTTTTCGGCGTTTTTAGCTATTATTTGTGATCACTTTTTTAAGTGTGAATTAATGAAAACTTTAAATGGCCATAACTCCTTAAATATTGACTTTTCGGCGTTTTTAGCTATTATTTGTGATCACTTTTTAAGTGTGAATTAATGAAAACTTTAAATGGCCATAACTCCTTAAATATTGAGTTTTCGGCGTTTTTAGCTATTATTTGTGATCACTTTTTAAGTGTGAATTAATGAAAACTTTAAAATGGCCATAACTCCTTAAATATTGAGTTTTCGGCGTTTTTAGCTATTATTTGTGATCACTTTTTAAGTGTGAATTAATGAAAACTTTAAAATGGCCATAACTCCTTAAATATTGACTTTTCGGCGTTTTTAGCTATTATTTGTGATCACTTTTTAAGTGTGAATTAATGAAAACTTTAAAATGGCCATAACTCCTTAAATATTGAGTTTTCGGCGTTTTTAGCTATTATTTGTGATCACTTTTTTAAGTGTGAATTAATGAAAACTTTAAAATGGCCATAACTCCTTAAATATTGAGTTTTCGGCGTTTTTAGCTATTATTTGTGATCACTTTTTAAGTGTGAATTAATGAAAACTTTAAATGGCCATAACTCCTTAAATATTGAGTTTTCGGGCGTTTTTAGCTATTATTTGTGATCACTTTTATAAGCACGAATTAATGAAAACTTAAAATGGCCATAACTCCTTAAATATTGAGTTTTCGGCGTTTTTTAGCTATTATTTGTGATCACTTTTATAAGCACGAATTAATGAAAACTTTAAAATGGCCATAACTCCTTAAATATTGAGTTTTCGGCGTTTTTAGCTATTATTTGTGATCACTTTTATAAGCACGAATTAATGAAAACTTTAAAATGGCCATAACTCCTTAAATATTGAGTTTTCGGCGTTTTTAGCTATTATTTGTGATCACTTTTTAAGTGTGAATTAATGAAAACTTTAAATGGCCATAACTCCTTAAATATTGAGTTTTTCGGCGTTTTTAGCTATTATTTGTGATCACTTTTATAAGCACGAATTAATGAAAACTTTAAAATGGCCATAACTCCTTAAATATTGAGTTTTCGGCGTTTTTAGCTATTATTTGTGATCACTTTTATAAGCACGAATTAATGAAAACTTTAAAATGGCCATAACTCCTTAAATATTGAGTTTTCGGCGTTTTTAGCTATTATTTGTGATCACTTTTATAAGCACGAATTAATGAAAACTTTAAAATGGCCATAACTCCTTAAATATTGAGTTTTCGGCGTTTTAGCTATTATTTGTGATCACTTTTATAAGCACGAATTAATGAAAACTTTAAAATGGCCATAACTCCTTAAATATTGAGTTTTCGGCGTTTTTAGCTATTATTTGTGATCACTTTTTTAAGTGTGAATTAATGAAAACTTTAAAATGGCCATAACTCCTTAAATATTGAGTTTTCGGCGTTTTTAGCTATTATTTGTGATCACTTTTTAAGTGTGAATTAATGAAAACTTTAAAATGGCCATAACTCCTTAAATATTGAGTTTTCGGCGTTTTTAGCTATTATTGTGATCACTTTTTTAAGTGTGAATTAATGAAAACTTTAAAATGGCCATAACTCCTTAAATATTGAGTTTTCGGCGTTTTTAGCTATTATTTGTGATCACTTTTTAAGTGTGAATTAATGAAAACTTTAAAATGGCCATAACTCCTTAAATATTGAGTTTTCGGCGTTTTTAGCTATTATTTGTGATCACTTTTTTAAGTGTGAATTAATGAAAACTTTAAAATGGCCATAACTCCTTAAATATTGAGTTTTCGGCGTTTTTAGCTATTATTTGTGATCACTTTTATAAGCACGAATTAATGAAAACTTTAAAATGGCCATAACTCCTTAAATATTGAGTTTTCGGAGTTTTTAGCTATTATTTGTGATCACTTTTATAAGCACGAATTAATGAAAACTTTAAAATGGCCATAACTCCTTAAATATTGAGTTTTCGGCGGTTTTTGCTATTATTTGTGATCACTTTTTTAAGTGTGAATTAATGAAAACTTTAAAATGGCCATAACTCCTTAAATATTGAGTTTTCGGCGTTTTTAGCTATTATTTGTGATCACTTTTTTAAGTGTGAATTAATGAAAACTTTAAAATGACCATAACTCCTTAAATATTGAGTTTTCGGCATTTTTAGCTATTATTTGTGATCACTTTTTAAGTGTGAATTAATGAAAACTTTAAAATGGCCATAACTCCTTAAATATTGAGTTTCGGCGTTTTTAGCTATTATTTGTGATCACTTTTTTAAGTGTGAATTAATGAAAACTTTAAAATGGCCATAACTCCTTAATATTGAGTTTTCGTCGTTTTTAGCTATTATTTGTGATCACTTTTATAAGCACGAATTAATGAAAACTTTAAAATGGCCATAACTCCTTAAATATTGAGTTTTCGGCGTTTTTAGCTATTATTTGTGATCACTTTTTTAAGTGTGAATTAATGAAAACTTTAAAATGGCTATAACTCCTTAAATATTGAGTTTTCGTCGTTTTTAGCTATTATTTGTGATCACTTTTATAAGCACGAATTAATGAAAACTTTAAATGGCCATAACTCCTTAAATATTGAGTTTTCGGCGTTTTTAGCTATTATTTGTGATCACTTTTATAAGCACGAATTAATGAAAACTTTAAAATGGCCATAACTCCTTAAATATTGAGTTTTCGGCGTTTTTAGCTATTATTTGTGATCACTTTTATAAGTGTGAATTAATGAAAACTTTAAAATGGCCATAACTCCTTAAATATTGAGTTTTCGGCGTTTTAAGCTATTATTTGTGATCACTTTTATAAGCAATGAAAACTTTAAAATGGCCATAACTCCTTAAATATTGAGTTTTCGGCGTTTTTAGCTATTATTTGTGGTCACTATTTTAAGTGTGAATTAATGAAAACTTTAAAATGGCCATAACTCCTTAAATATTGAGTTTTCGGCGTTTTTAGCTATTATTTGTGATCACTTTTTAAGTGTGAATTAATGAAAACTTTAAAATGGCCATAACTCCTTAAATATTGACTTTTCGGCGTTTTTAGCTATTATTTGTGATCACTTTTTTAAGTGTGAATTAATGAAAACTTTAAAATGGCCATAACTCCTTAAATATTGAGTTTTCGGCGTTTTTAGCTATTATTTGTGATCACTTTTTTAAGTGTGAATTAATGAAAACTTTAAAATGCCCATAACTCCTTAAATATTGAGTTTTCGGCGTTTTTAGCTATTATTTGTGATCACTTTTTTAAGTGTGAATTAATGAAAACTTTAAAATGGCCATAACTCCTTAAATATTGAGTTTTCGGCGTTTTTAGCTATTATTTGTGATCACTTTTTAAGTGTGAATTAATGAAAACTTTAAAATGGCCATAACTCCTTAAATATTGAGTTTTCGGCGTTTTTAGCTATTATTTGTGATCACTTTTTAAGTGTGAATTAATGAAAACTTTAAAATGGCCATAACTCCTTAAATATTGAGTTTTCGGCGTTTTTAGCTATTATTTGTGATCACTTTTTTAAGTGTGAATTAATGAAAACTTTAAAATGGCCATAACTCCTTAAATATTGAGTTTTCGGCGTTTTTAGCTATTATTTGTGATCACTTTTATAAGCACGAATTAATGAAAACTTTAAATGGCCATAACTCCTTAAATATTGAGTTTTCGGCGTTTTTAGCTATTATTTGTGATCACTTTTATAAGCACGAATTAATGAAAACTTTAAAATGGCCATAACTCCTTAAATATTGAGTTTTCGGCGGTTTTTGCTATTATTTGTGATCACTTTTTTAAGTGTGAATTAATGAAAACTTTAAAATGACCATAACTCCTTAAATATTGAGTTTTCGGCATTTTTAGCTATTATTTGTGATCACTTTTAAGTGTGAATTAATGAAAACTTTAAAATGGCCATAACTCCTTAAATATTGAGTTTTCGGCGTTTTTAGCTATTATTTGTGATCACTTTTTTAAGTGTGAATTAATGAAAACTTTAAAATGACCATAACTCCTTAAATATTGAGTTTTCGGCATTTTTAGCTATTATTTGTGATCACTTTTTAAGTGTGAATTAATGAAAACTTTAAAATGGCCATAACTCCTTAAATATTGAGTTTTCGGCGTTTTTAGCTATTATTTGTGATCACTTTTTTAAGTGTGAATTAATGAAAACTTTAAAATGGCCATAACTCCTTAAATATTGAGTTTTCGTCGTTTTTAGCTATTATTTGTGATCACTTTTATAAGCACGAATTAATGAAAACTTTAAAATGGCCATAACTCCTTAAATATTGAGTTTTCGGCGTTTTTAGCTATTATTTGTGATCACTTTTTTAAGTGTGAATTAATGAAAACTTTAAAATGGCCATAACTCCTTAAATATTGAGTTTTCGTCGTTTTTAGCTATTATTTGTGATCACTTTTATAAGCACGAATTAATGAAAACTTTAAAATGGCCATAACTCCTTAAATATTGAGTTTTCGGCGTTTTTAGCTATTATTTGTGATCACTTTTATAAGCACGAATTAATGAAAACTTTAAAATGGCCATAACTCCTTAAATATTGAGTTTTCGGCGTTTTTAGCTATTATTTGTGATCACTTTTATAAGTGTGAATTAATGAAAACTTTAAAATGGCCATAACTCCTTAAATATTGAGTTTTCGGCGTTTTAAGCTATTATTTGTGATCACTTTTATAAGCAATGAAAACTTTAAAATGGTCATAACTCCTTAAATATTGAGGTTTTCGGCGTTTTTAGCTATTATTTGTGGTCACTATTTTAAGTGTGAATTAATGAAAACTTTAAAATGGCCATAACTCCTTAAATATTGAGTTTTCGGCGTTTTTAGCTATTATTTGTGATCACTTTTTTAAGTGTGAATTAATGAAAACTTTAAAATGGCCATAACTCCTTAAATATTGAGTTTTCGGCGTTTTCAGCTATTATTTGTGATCACTTTTTTAAGTGTGAAAACTTAAAAATGGCCATAACTCCTTAAATATTGAGTTTTCGGCGTTTTTAGCTATTATTTGTGATCACTTTTATAAGCACGAATTAATGAAAACTTTAAAATGGCCATAACTCCTTAAATATTGAGTTTTCGGCGTTTTTAGCTATTATTTGTGATCACTATTTTAAGTGTGAATTAATGAAAACTTTAAAATGGCCATAACTCCTTAAATATTGAGTTTTCGGCGTTTTTAGCTATTATTTGTGATCACTTTTTTAAGTGTGAATTAATGAAAACTTTAAAATGGCCATAACTCCTTAAATATTGAGTTTTCGTCGTTTTTAGCTATTATTTGTGATCACTTTTTTAAGTGTGAATTAATGAAAACTTTAAAATGGCCATAACTCCTTAAATATTGAGTTTTCGGCGTTTTTAGCTATTATTTGTGATCACTTTTATAAGCACGAATTAATGAAAACTTTAAAATGGCCATAACTCCTTAAATATTGAGTTTTCGGCGTTTTTAGCTATTATTTGTGATCACTTTTATAAGCACGAATTAATGAAAACTTTAAAATGGCCATAACTCCTTAAATATTGAGTTTTCGGCGTTTTTAGCTATTATTTGTGATCACTTTTATAAGCACGAATTAATGACAACTTTAAAATGGCCATAACTCCTTAAATATTGAGTTTTCGGCGTTTTTAGCTATTATTTGTGATCACTTTTATAAGTGTGAATTAATGAAAACTTTAAAATGGCCATAACTCCTTAAATATTGAGTTTTCGGCGTTTTAAGCTATTATTTGTGATCACTTTTATAAGCAATGAAAACTTTAAAATGGCCATAACTCCTTAAATATTGAGTTTTCGTCGTTTTTAGCTATTATTTGTGATCACTTTTTTAAGTGTGAATTAATGAAAACTTTAAAATGGCCATAACTCCTTAAATATTGAGTTTTCGGCGTTTTTAGCTATTATTTGTGATCACTTTTTTAAGTGTGAATTAATGAAAACTTTAAAATGGCCATAACTCCTTAAATATTGAGTTTTCGGCGTTTTTAGCTATTATTTGTGATCACTTTTATAAGCACGAATTAATGACAACTTTAAAATGGCCATAACTCCTTAAATATTGAGTTTTCGGCGTTTTTAGCTATTATTTGTGATCACTTTTATAAGTGTGAATTAATGAAAACTTTAAAATGGCCATAACTCCTTAAATATTGAGTTTTCGGCGTTTTAAGCTATTATTTGTGATCACTTTTATAAGCAATGAAAACTTTAAAATGGCCATAACTCCTTAAATATTGAGTTTTCGTCGTTTTTAGCTATTATTTGTGATCACTTTTTTAAGTGTGAATTAATGAAAACTTTAAAATGGCCATAACTCCTTAAATATTGAGTTTTCGGCGTTTTTAGCTATTATTTGTGATCACTTTTTTAAGTGTGAATTAATGAAAACTTTAAAATGGCCATAACTCCTTAAATATTGAGTTTTCGGCGTTTTTAGCTATTATTTGTGATCACTTTTATAAGCACGAATTAATGACAACTTTAAAATGGCCATAACTCCTTAAATATTGAGTTTTCGGCGTTTTTAGCTATTATTTGTGATCACTTTTATAAGTGTGAATTAATGAAAACTTTAAAATGGCCATAACTCCTTAAATATTGAGTTTTCGGCGTTTTAAGCTATTATTTGTGATCACTTTTATAAGCAATGAAAACTTTAAAATGGCCATAACTCCTTAAATATTGAGTTTTCGTCGTTTTTAGCTATTATTTGTGATCACTTTTTTAAGTGTGAATTAATGAAAACTTTAAAATGGCCATAACTCCTTAAATATTGAGTTTTCGGCGTTTTTAGCTATTATTTGTGATCACTTTTTTAAGTGTGAATTAATGAAAACTTTAAAATGGCCATAACTCCTTAAATATTGAGTTTTCGGCGTTTTCAGCTATTATTTGTGATCACTTTTTTAAGTGTGAATTAATGAAAACTTTAAAATGGCCATAACTCCTTAAATATTGAGTTTTCGGCGTTTTTAGCTATTATTTGTGATCACTTTTTTAAGTGTGAATTAATGAAAACTTTAAAATGGCCATAACTCCTTAAATATTGAGTTTTCGGCGTTTTTAACTATTATTTGTGATCACTTTTATAAGCACGAATTAATGAAAACTTTAAAATGGCCATAACTCCTTAAATATTGAGTTTTCGGCGTTTTTAGCTATTATTTGTGATCACTTTTTTAAGTGTGAATTAATGAATACTTTAAAATTGCCATAACTCCTTAAATATTGAGTTTTCGGCGTTTTTAGCTATTATTTGTGATCACTTTTATAAGTGTGAATTAATGAAAACTTTAAAATGGCCATAACTCCTTAAATATTGAGTTTTCGGCGTTTTTAGCTATTATTTGTGATCACTATTTTAAGTGTGAATTAATGAAAACTTTAAAATGGCCATAACTCCTTAAATATTGAGTTTTCGGCGTTTTTAGCTATTATTTGTGATCACTATTTTAAGTGTGAATTAATGAAAACTTTAAAATGGCCATAACTCCTTAAATATTGAGTTTTCGGCGTTTTTTAGCTATTATTTGTGATGACTTTTTTAAGTGTGAATTAATGAAAACTTTAAAATGGCCATAACTCCTTAAATATTGAGTTTTCGGCGTTTTTAGCTATTATTTGTGATCACTTTTTTAAGTGTGAATTAATGAAAACTTTAAAATGGCCATAACTCCTTAAATATTGAGTTTTCGGCGTTTTTAGCTATTATTTGTGATCACTTTTTTAAGTGTGAATTAATGAAAACTTTAAAATTGCCATAACTCCTTAAATATTGAGTTTTCGGCGTTTTTAGCTATTATTTGTTATCACTTTTATAAGCACGAATTAATGAAAACTTTAAAATGGCCATAACTCCTTAAATATTGAGTTTTCGGCGTTTTTAGCTATTATTTGTGATCACTTTTTTAAGTGTGAATTAATGAAAACTTTAAAATGGCCATAACTCCTTAAATATTGAGTTTTCGGCGTTTTTAGCTATTATTTGTGATCACTTTTATAAGCACGAATTAATGTAAACTTTAAAATGCCCTTAAATATTGAGTTTTCGGCGTTTTTATTTGTGATCACTTTTTTAAGTGTGAATTAATGAAAACTTTAAAATGGCCATAACTCCTTAAATTTTGAGTTTTCGGCGTTTTTAGCTATTATTTGTGATCACTTTTTTAAGTGTGAATTAATGTATACTTTAAAATTGCCATAACTCCTTAAATATTGAGTTTTCGGCGTTTTTAACTATTATTTGTGATCACTTTTATAAGCACGAATTAATGAAAACTTTAAAATGGCCATAACTCCTTAAATATTGAGTTTTCGGCGTTTTTAGCTATTATTTGTGATCACTTTTTTAAGTGTGAATTAATGAAAACTTTAAAATGGCCATAACTCCTTAAATATTGAGTTTTCGGCGTTTTTAGCTATTATTTGTGATCACTTTTATAAGCACGAATTAATGAAAACTTTAAAATGGCCATAACTCCTTAAATATTGAGTTTTCGGCGGTTTTTGCTATTATTTGTGATCACTTTTTTAAGTGTGAATTAATGAAAACTTTAAAATGGCCATAACTCCTTAAATATTGAGTTTTCGGCATTTTTAGCTATTATTTGTGATCACTTTTTTAAGTGTGAAATAATAGGAATTTTAAAATGGCCATAACTCCTTAAATATTGAGTTTTCGGCGTTTTTAGCTATTATTTGTGATCACTTTTTTAAGTGTGAATTAATGAAAACTTTAAAATGGCCATAACTCCTTAAATATTGAGTTTTCGGCGTTTTTAGCTATTATTTGTGATCACTTTTATAAGCACGAATTAATGAAAACTTTAAAATGGCCATAACTCCTTAAATATTGAGTTTTCGGCGTTTTTAGCTATTATTTGTGATCACTTTTTTAAGTGTGAATTAATGAAAACTTTAAAATGGCCATAACTCCTTAAATATTGAGTTTTCGGCGTTTTTAACTATTATTTGTGATCACTTTTATAAGCACGAATTAATGAAAACTTTAAAATGGCCATAACTCCTTAAATATTGAGTTTTCGGCGTTTTTAGCTATTATTTGTGATCACTTTTTTAAGTGTGAATTAATGAATACTTTAAAAATGCCATAACTCCTTAAATATTGAGTTTTCGGCGTTTTTAGCTATTATTTGTGATCACTTTTATAAGTGTGAATTAATGAAAACTTTAAAATGGCCATAACTCCTTAAATATTGAGTTTTCGGCGTTTTTAGCTATTATTTGTGATCACTATTTTAAGTGTGAATTAATGAAAACTTTAAAATGGCCATAACTCCTTAAATATTGAGTTTTCGGCGTTTTTAGCTATTATTTGTGATCACTATTTTAAGTGTGAATTAATGAAAACTTTAAAATGGCCATAACTCCTTAAATATTGAGTTTTCGGCGTTTTTAGCTATTATTTGTGATCACTTTTTTAAGTGTGAATTAATGAAAACTTTAAAATGGTCATAACTCCTTAAATATTGAGTTTTCGGCGTTTTTAGCTATTATTTGTGATCACTTTTTTAAGTGTGAATTAATGAAAACTTTAAAATGGCCATAACTCCTTAAATATTGAGTTTTCGGCGTTTTTAGCTATTATTTGTGATCACTTTTTTAAGTGTGAATTAATGAAAACTTTAAAATGGCCATAACTCCTTAAATATTGAGTTTTCGGCGTTTTCAGCTATTATTTGTGATCACTTTTTTAAGTGTGAATTAATGAAAACTTTAAAATGGCCATAACTCCTTAAATATTGAGTTTTCGGCGTTTTTAGCTATTATTTGTGATCACTTTTTTAAGTGTGAATTAATGAAAACTTTAAAATTGCCATAACTCCTTAAATATTGAGTTTTCGGCGTTTTTAGCTATTATTTGTGATCACTTTTTTAAGTGTGAATTAATGAAAACTTTAAAATGGCCATAACTCCTTAAATATTGAGTTTTCGGCGTTTTTAGCTATTATTTGTGATCACTTTTTTAAGTGTGAATTAATGAAAACTTTAAAATGGCCATAACTCCTTAAATATTGAGTTTTCGGCGTTTTTAGCTATTATTTGTGATCACTTTTTTAAGTGTGAATTAATGAAAACTTTAAAATGGCCATAAGTCCTTAAATATTGAGTTTTCGGCGTTTTTAGCTATTATTTCTGATCACTTTTTTAAGTGTGAATTAATGAAAACTTTAAAATGGCCATAACTCCTTAAATATTGAGTTTTCGGCGTTTTTAGCTATTATTTGTGATCACTTTTTTAAGTGTAAGTGTAACTCCTTAAATATTGAGTTTTCGGCGTTTTCAGCTATTATTTGTGATCACTTTTTTAAGTGTGAATTAATGAAAACTTTAAAATGGCCATAACTCCTTAAATATTGAGTTTTCGGCGTTTTTAGCTATTATTTGTGATCACTTTTTTAAGTGTGAATTAATGAAAACTTTAAAATTGCCATAACTCCTTAAATATTGAGTTTTCGGCGTTTTTAGCTATTATTTGTGATCACTTTTTTAAGTGTGAATTAATGAAAACTTTAAAATGGCCATAACTCCTTAAATATTGAGTTTTCGGCGTTTTTAGCTATTATTTGTGATCACTTTTTTAAGTGTGAATTAATGAAAACTTTAAAATGGCCATAACTCCTTAAATATTGAGTTTTCGGCGTTTTCAGCTATTATTTGTGATCACTTTTTTAAGTGTGAATTAATGAAAACTTTAAAATGGCCATAACTCCTTAAATATTGAGTTTTCGGCGTTTTTAGCTATTATTTGTGATCACTTTTTTAAGTGTGAATTAATGAAAACTTTAAAATGGCCATAAGTCCTTAAATATTGAGTTTTCGGCGTTTTTAGCTATTATTTCTGATCACTTTTTTAAGTGTGAATTAATGAAAACTTTAAAATGGCCATAACTCCTTAAATATTGAGTTTTCGGCGTTTTTAGCTATTATTTGTGATCACTTTTTTAAGTGTGAATTAATGAAAACTTTAAAATGGCCATAACTCCTTAAATATTGAGTTTTCGGCGTTTTTAGCTATTATTTGTGATCACTTTTTAAGTGTGAATTAATGAAAACTTTAAAATGGCCATAACTCCTTAAATATTGAGTTTTCGGCGTTTTCAGCTATTATTTGTGATCACTTTTTTAAGTGTGAATTAATGAAAACTTTAAAATGGCCATAACTCCTTAAATATTGAGTTTTCGGCGTTTTTAGCTATTATTTGTGATCACTTTTTTAAGTGTGAATTAATGAAAACTTTAAAATGGCCATAACTCCTTAAATATTGAGTTTTCGGCGTTTTTAGCTATTATTTGTGATCACTTTTTTAAGTGTGAATTAATGAAAACTTTAAAATGGCCATAACTCCTTAAATATTGAGTTTTCGGCGTTTTCAGCTATTATTTGTGATCACTTTTTTAAGTGTGAATTAATGAAAACTTTAAAATGGCCATAACTCCTTAAATATTGAGTTTTCGGCGTTTTTAGCTATTATTTGTGATCACTTTTTTAAGTGTGAATTAATGAAAACTTTAAAATGGCCATAACTCCTTAAATATTGAGTTTTCGGCGTTTTCAGCTATTATTTGTGATCACTTTTTTAAGTGTGAATTAATGAAAACTTTAAAATGGCCATAACTCCTTAAATATTGAGTTTTCGGCGTTTTTAGCTATTATTTGTGATCACTTTTTTAAGTGTGAATTAATGAAAACTTTAAAATGGCCATAACTCCTTAAATATTGAGTTTTCGGCGTTTTCAGCTATTATTTGTGATCACTTTTTTAAGTGTGAATTAATGAAAACTTTAAAATGGCCATAACTCCTTAAATATTGAGTTTTCGGCGTTTTTAGCTATTATTTGTGATCACTTTTTTAAGTGTGAATTAATGAAAACTTTAAAATGGCCATAACTCCTTAAATATTGAGTTTTCGGCGTTTTTAACTATTATTTGTGATCACTTTTATAAGCACGAATTAATGAAAACTTTAAAATGGCCATAACTCCTTAAATATTGAGTTTTCGGCGTTTTTAGCTATTATTTGTGATCACTTTTTTAAGTGTGAATTAATGAATACTTTAAAATTGCCATAACTCCTTAAATATTGAGTTTTCGGCGTTTTTAGCTATTATTTGTGATCACTTTTATAAGTGTGAATTAATGAAAACTTTAAAATGGCCATAACTCCTTAAATATTGAGTTTTCGGCGTTTTTAGCTATTATTTGTGATCACTATTTTAAGTGTGAATTAATGAAAACTTTAAAATGGCCATAACTCCTTAAATATTGAGTTTTCGGCGTTTTTAGCTATTATTTGTGATCACTATTTTAAGTGTGAATTAATGAAAACTTTAAAATGGCCATAACTCCTTAAATATTGAGTTTTCGGCGTTTTTTAGCTATTATTTGTGATGACTTTTTTAAGTGTGAATTAATGAAAACTTTAAAATGGCCATAACTCCTTAAATATTGAGTTTTCGGCGTTTTTAGCTATTATTTGTGATCACTTTTTTAAGTGTGAATTAATGAAAACTTTAAAATGGCCATAACTCCTTAATATTGAGTTTTCGGCGTTTTTAGCTATTATTTGTGATCACTTTTTTAAGTGTGAATTAATGAAAACTTTAAAATGGCCATAACTCCTTAAATATTGAGTTTTCGGCGTTTTTAGCTATTATTTGTGATCACTTTTATAAGCACGAATTAATGTAAACTTTAAAATGCCCTTAAATATTGAGTTTTCGGCGTTTTTATTTGTGATCACTTTTTTAAGTGTGAATTAATGAAAACTTTAAAATGGCCATAACTCCTTAAATTTTGAGTTTTCGGCGTTTTTAGCTATTATTTGTGATCACTTTTTTAAGTGTGAATTAATGTATACTTTAAAATTGCCATAACTCCTTAAATATTGAGTTTTCGGCGTTTTTAGCTATTATTTGTTATCACTTTTTTAAGTGTGAATTAATGAAAACTTTAAAATGGCCATAACTCCTTAAATATTGAGTTTTCGGCGTTTTTAGCTATTATTTGTGATCACTTTTTTAAGTGTGAATTAATGAAAACTTTAAAATGGCCATAACTCCTTAAATATTGAGTTTTCGGCGTTTTTAGCTATTATTTGTGATCACTTTTATAAGCACGAATTAATGAAAACTTTAAAATGGCCATAACTCCTTAAATATTGAGTTTTCGGCGTTTTTAGCTATTATTTGTGATCACTTTTTAAGTGTGAATTAATGAAAACTTTAAAATGGCCATAACTCCTTAAATATTGAGTTTTCGGCGTTTTTAGCTATTATTTGTGATCACTTTTTTAAGTGTGAATTAATGAAAACTTTAAAATGGCCATAACTCCTTAAA
This sequence comes from Musca domestica, assembly GCF_030504385.1. Classification (NCBI taxonomy): domain Eukaryota; kingdom Metazoa; phylum Arthropoda; class Insecta; order Diptera; family Muscidae; genus Musca; species Musca domestica. The sequence continues at coordinate 33,710 of NW_026712262.1, read as the reverse complement.
TATTGAGTTTTCGGCGTTTTTAACTATTATTTGTGATCACTTTTATAAGCACGAATTAATGAAAACTTTAAAATGGCCATAACTCCTTAAATATTGAGTTTTCGGCGGTTTTTGCTATTATTTGTGATCACTTTTTTAAGTGTGAATTAATGAAAACTTTAAAATGGCCATAACTCCTTAAATATTGAGTTTTCGGCATTTTTAGCTATTATTTGTGATCACTTTTTTAAGTGTGAAATAATAGGAATTTTAAAATGGCCATAACTCCTTAAATATTGAGTTTTCGGCGTTTTTAGCTATTATTTGTGATCACTTTTTTAAGTGTGAATTAATGAAAACTTTAAAATGGCCATAACTCCTTAAATATTGAGTTTTCGGCGTTTTTAGCTATTATTTGTGATCACTTTTATAAGCACGAATTAATGAAAACTTTAAAATGGCCATAACTCCTTAAATATTGAGTTTTCGGCGTTTTTAGCTATTATTTGTGATCACTTTTTAAGTGTGAATTAATGAAAACTTGTAACGTGACCATTACATTTTGCCCTGTAAATAATATTCCAGTATTTACCTAAACCATCTTAATATACGCACCAGCCTAATAAACATAGTGAATTCACCTTTGGTCACATGAAAACACTCACTCCCATAGAGCTCTTGTAGTTGAATTTAAATTATTTCCCATTGGTGGGAAATAATTCTCATTCACTTCATTGCACTTCCCGGATAAGTAGTTCAGTTATTAACTCCAGAAGTCGAGTCGTACCGGTGTTAGACCGAGGATACACGAAGTTGACTTGTGGCAGTGTCCGCAGTCGGCCCGATATCCAACATAGCCGAAGACTCCCTGCGATCCGTTCGCTTCCTGCGATTCGTTCGCTTCCTGCGATCCGTTCGCTTCCTGCGATTCGTTCGCTTCCTGCGATCCGTTCGCTTCCTGCGATCCGTTCGCTTCCGCGATTCGTTCGTTTCCTGCGATTCGTTCGCTTCCTGCGATCCGTTCGCTTCCGCGATCCGTTCGCTTCCTGCGATCCGTTCGCTTCCGCGATTCGTTCGCTTCCTGCGATTCGTTCGCTTCCTGCGATCCGTTCGCTTCCTGCGATTCGTTCGCTTCCGCGATTCGTTCGCTTCCTGCGATTCGTTCGCTTCCGCGATTCGTTCGCTTCCTGCGATTCGTTCGCTTCCTGCGATTCGTTCGCTTCCGCGATCCGTTCGCTTCCTGCGATCCGTTCGCTTCCGCGATTCGTTCGCTTCCTGCGATTCGTTCGCTTCCTGCGATCCGTTCGCTTCCTGCGATTCGTTCGCTTCCTGCGATTCGTTCGCTTCCGCGATTCGTTCGCTTCCTGCGATTCGTTCGCTTCCTGCGATTCGTTCGCTTCCGCGATTCGTTCGCTTCCGCGATTCGTTCGCTTCCTGCGATTCGTTCGCTTCCTGCGATTCGTTCGCTTCCTGCCTCATACGATTGTTTTTCCTCATTTCAGAACTGACTAAACCGAAGAGTCCAGCTACAGCCCTTCATCCGACTACTCAGCCGAATACCACCGTCCCGAAGGCAAGAGCCGAACGCCAAGGGGACGACTTTAATAACCGAGTAGCAACACCCGAATACAACAACCGAGCGAACATACCCGAATACGACTGCCGCCCAAAAGAGCAGAATACCACCGTCCCGACGACAAGAGCTGAACACCCACAACACGACTTCAGCACCCGAACACCACAACTGAGCGAACATATCCGAACACGACTGCCATCTAACAGAGCCAAATACTGCAAGCCGAGTACCATCTAATCTAGTGCATCAAACAGAGCCTAATCCGAATCCAACCTGCATTCCGATCGCCATCGACTAGACTTTACGACGATTACCGCCCACCCTTGCATCTAGTCGGGGTACTCAAAACCGAATAACCTCGACATCATACCGATCACCACCATCCAGGCACTATCGAACCGACAGCTACAGCCTTATCACATCCCCTCCGGTGCTCTCGTTCAACTAAGCCCTCAACCCGAAGACCATTGTCGAGAAGCTAACAGTACAAATCCTCCCAGCTGAGATAAATCACCAACTTACTTAAACCTATACTGCATCACCTACATCCAAATCCACATGTTTATCATAATTTAGACACCAAGAAGTGATAATAAAGAATTAAATATTACCACACTCGTGTTTTGACTTAAGGTTTGTGGGTCCTTGAGTAGACCCTGGCTGCGACTGAACATACCTCAGCCTTAGATAAAACCACCCGTTATAAATGGCGCCCGAGCAGGGACCCGACAAGGATACGAAAAGCGGAAAACCAAATCCACCCGCCAGCGAAGACCTGTCGAGTTCAATGAAAAACATGTTAGGAGGATTGGATGCAGAGGACTCACTGAGTCCCGAGTCACTCAGTTGGGTATATTTACTAAAACGCGAACAATTAATACATCACTGCCAGGATGCAGGGATTGCGACCGAAGGTTACAAGGTGGAACATCTGAGAAAGCAACTCTGCAAGTACTTACGAGAGAAACGCACACGCGGCTCAGCAGAAGATCTGCTGCGGGAGTTGGAAAACGAGGTGAAATCTTCGGCGAGAGAATCATGCACGAACACGTCTATAGATGTTCCTACACCATCTCAGCGCACTGGAATGTCAGATTTGGAAATTATAAATATTGTCCATCGTTGGTCACTAAAATTTTCGGGAGAACACGATCTCGTGGAATTCCTCGAAAGATTTGAGGAGTTAGCCGAATGTCACAATATTCACTTTGACCGTCTTCTTCCTTCCCTACTCACTATCTTAGAAGGAAATGCATTAAAATGGTACCGTGTGAAAAGGAGCAACATTAAGTCTTGGACGCAGTTTCGAGCCGAAGCAGAGAGATTTTTCCTACCGAAGCGTTATTTAAGCCAAATCGAACATTCATTCTACAACCGAAGGCAGCAGAATAGAGAGCGTGCAAAAGACTACATTTTAGCCATGCTGTCGACTTCCAGAAGACATCCACAGCTGAGGAATATGAATCATGTGGATCGTATTTACGACGGTCTACGTCCTGAGTATAGGCATTACGTTCGGCGTAACGACTTTGCGTCCTTGGATGAACTAATCGAATTGACGGATGATTTTGAATTGTTAAAACGAGATGAAGCTCGTCTAGAGAAACCACACACGTCTCATATGCTTCACGCTGCCGATGTCCCTTACTCCCGGGACACACACTGTTGGCGCTGTAAGGGGCCTGGTCATTCCCGATGGCAATGTAAGAAGAAGGGGCTATTATTTTGCTCACACTGTGGTAAGAACGGGGTTCTCTCACGGGAATGTGCCTGCAACAATAAACAGTCTCCGACGATTGAGGAGGAAATCACTGGTGGACAAGTTAGTCGGTACTTCATATCCGTTTTAATTGAGGGTATCCGAGTTAACGCTCTCATCGATACTGGGGCATCCATAAGTTACATAGATAAGGACATTAGGAAGGCGCTGCAGGCAAGAGGGGTGCAGCCCGGAAGAGCTAAGAGGATGATCCAGATGGCCGATCAGAGAATGACGAACTGCGAAGCGGGCTTACGTTTAGGAGTAGAGTATCGGGGTAAAACGACTCAGCTCTCGGTGACGGTAGTCCCGACACTGGCCGAACCACTCATTCTTGGGATGGACTTCTTGTCCGCACGAAACTGCCGTCTAATGCTGGATGATGAGGCAGTACCCCGAGTAAACATCGATCCGGGAGTGGATGTTGTACACACTATAACATCCAGTGCGTTCCTAAATGAAGCACAGAACGCTAAGTTAGACGCCGTTCTTAAGTTTCACACCGAGCGTTTTGCTAACAGTCCCGGGTTATGTTCGGTAGCCACACATACTATCCGTTTAAAACACCAAAGGCCAATAAAGCAGCGATACATACCTCGCAACCCAGCGATGATGGCAATAGTTAATGAAGAGGTGGACAAGCTAATACTTCAGAACAAGATAGAACCGTCGTACAGTCCATACAGTTCACCAATAGTGTTAACACGAAAGAAGCAGGGAGGTTGGCGAATGTGTATAGACTACCGACAATTGAACGAAGCCAGTCAGCCCGACGCCTACCCTCTGCCGCACATCAATGCCCTGCTAGACCAATTAAAGGAAGCCAAGTTTATATCCACCTTGGATCTTAAGAACGGATATTGGCAAATCCCACTGGAAGAGGCCTCCCGACCATGCACTGCATTTACTGTCCCAGGCCGAGGGTTATTCCAGTGGAAGGTAATGCCCTTTGGATTGCATGCCGCCCCCGCGACCTTCCAGCGAACTCTGGATGCGATAATAGGAGCCGACCTATATCCACTAGTGTTCGTGTATCTAGACGATATAACTGTTCTCGGACGAGATTTTACCGAACACTTGAAAACATTGGAAACCGTTTTCGAGAGATTACAGACCGCGGGAATGCAGTTAAATATAGAAAAGTGTCAGTTCGTTCAAAGTTCCATGAAATATCTTGGTCATGTCGTGACGCCTGAAGGTATTCGAACCGACCCCGAAAAGGTGGAGGCGGTGCGGAAACTCCCCCCGCCCACTAACTTAACGGAGCTGCGAAGGATATTAGGCATGGCGTCTTGGTACCGAAGATTCATATCGAACTTTTCGAAAATCGTCCATCCGCTCACCCGACTTCTGAAGAAGACAGTGCAATGGGTCTGGGGCCCAGACGAAGCAGAAGCATTCAATCAGTTAAAACGCATACTAACCGAAGCCCCCGTCCTGAGATGTCCCGACTTCACTCTTCCCTTTTTCCTTCAGACGGATGCCAGTTGTAACGGCCTGGGTGTGGTCTTGTTCCAGCGACATTCGGAGCAAGAATCGGTCATCGCTTACGCTAGTCGGTCTTTATCTAACTCCGAAAAGAATTACACGACTACAGAGCAAGAATGTCTTGCAATAGTTTGGGGGATTCGAAAGATGCGCCAATACCTGGAAGGCTACCATTTTACAGTCATCACTGATCATCACTCTTTGAAGTGGCTACATACATTAAAAAATCCTTCCGGTCGACTAGCAAGATGGGTATTGGAGCTTCAACAATACGATTTTGCAATTGAATATAGGAAAGGCAGTTTGAACGTCGTGGCCGATGCACTATCCAGAGCTCCTTTGCCGAACATAGATGATTGTTTCGCATTAACCACCGCCACCAATGATTGGTACGAAAAGATGTGGACAAAGGTAACATCCAAACCCCAGGAATACCCGGATTTGCAAATTATTGATAACAGACTTTTTAAACATTTTCCTCGAAAAAATGCCTTCGATCCACGACCGGAATGGAAGCTATGTCTACCGGGTGATATGCGTTCGGATGTCCTACGCGATCAGCACGAGTCCCTTCACGCTGGGCATCTCGGCATGTATAAAACCTTGAAACGTATTCAAGAGAATTATTACTGGCCTGGGATGTCCAGAGATGTGAGGAAGTATCTCCGGACTTGTGAAACATGTGCCCGATACAAGGTGGAGCAGAGAGCTCCGTGTGGGTTTATGTACACAATGCAATGTAGTGCGCCGTGGGAGATCGTTTGCGCAGACTTTGTCGGTCCACTACCAAGATCAAAGCAAGGAAATACTTCGTTATTGGTGATTATCGACAAGTTTAGCCGATGGGTGGAGCTAATACCCACAAGACGAGCAACTGCCCAGGATGTCGTCAAAGCGCTTAAAGAGAGAATAATTTATCGGTTTGGTTGCCCAAAGGTACTCTTAACAGACAACGGCGTCCAGTTCACAGGTCACATACTGGCTTCACTACTAAAAGAACACCACATTGAGCATCGAACAACTGCTTTTTATGCCCCTCATGAAAACCCCACTGAGCGCACTAACCGAGTCGTCAAGACGATGATAGCCCAAAATACGGGTGCGGATCATCGCCACTGGGACAAACATATACCCGAAATTTCCTTCGCTACAAACACAGCCGTAAATGAATCGTCAAAATACTCCCCTGCCGAAGTAATTTTTGGACATAATCCCGTCACTCCAAATACATTGTTGCTACCCTCCATCAACGAGCCAAAGAACAATGCACGGTACAAAGAGCTTTGGATGGATGTAAGAGAAAACAGCAAAAGAGCGTGTAAAAAGCAACAGCATTACTATAATCTACGAAGGAGAAATTGGACACCGGCAGTTGGAAGCCTTGTTTGGGTGAGAGAACGACAGTTATCTTCCGCTGTAGATAAATTTAATCATAAACTCGCTCCAAAATTCTCCGGTCCCTACGAGGTCTCATCTGTGATACACAATAACATTGTAGAAGTGAAAGATGAGAGAGGGAAAATAAAAAGAATAAACGTGCAAGACTTAAAGTCGTATAACTCCAGTAAACAAGAGTAGAAACAAAACCAACAACTTAAAATTCTTTTAAAGAGAGCATGCGTGGGTCTCTCGAACCCTCGATACTCTCAAGATTTACATTTAAGAAAAAAAATCTTAGAAACAGGCGAAAGAAAACGAGAAGGGAAAAGATTGCTAAAAAAGGAAAAAGCAAGTACCAAACAAAAAAAGTGGCATTCATCTTGTGACAGTCAGCTAGAAAGGATGGAGCGCAAACCTACCAGACCGCGGCGAGTCGTCACCTCACCACAGGCTCCGAAACCATACATGCCACCGATGGAGGCTCGCCCTCGTATCATTTCGGATATTGTTTTGCCTCCACGACAAGTGAGTTTCCGCCAAATCACGAATAGGAGCCCTCCTCCATTAGCTCACTTTTATCAGCGTAACTCGCCAGCTACAGCCACAGCTCTCGTATCCCAGACAGCTCTTCCAAGAGACATGCCGGTTTTAGATGGACCGATGCAAGCTCGCTTGAATTATAACCAGTCAAGGGCATCATCTACAATAGTCTCCTCTGTCACCAAGAATCAATCGGACCAGACCACGCCACCGCAGCCAGTGCAGAAACGTACTCGTACAAGCCGTAGTCTGTCAAGAGCATCAGCAACAACGTGCAAGCCAGTCACCAATAGTCAGCCGGTTCTGCCCTCGGCAGACCTACGTTCTTCTGCAGTAACCCTTTCACAGACGAGCCAAAATCAACAAGCGAAGGCGGTCTACGTCGTAAACCAGCCTGCGCAAAGCGTCGGCAGTCACAAGCAGCCTATACCTTCGGCAACAGCGCTCAGTAACTGCGCCACCAATCAAACGACATCGGCTCCGCCAATCCACTCACAGCCGGAACAGTTAGCTTACATGCAGCACCGAACGCAGGCAGACCGAGAGCTACTCCAATGGATGCAGTCGTTGCGTATCCAGAGACCACGCGGTCGTCGGCACCAGACAGTGCTGTACTATGCTAACCGGCCAGCGGTGAAGGTGACCTTCATAAATGCCGACCGTGCTCGTCTAGTATGCCGAAACGTGGTTTGCACAGTGCATTTGATACCCCCCTCTACTCCTGTTTCAAAACATAGTGTAGGCTAGGAAAGTAGTCATAAGGTTGTAGGACAGCCAATGTTTTTTTCATGAAGTACAAATCATATATATTTTTCCAACAAAGCTGTAGGACAGCCAATGTTTTTCATGAAGTACAAATCATATATATTTTTTAACAAAGCTGTAGGACAGCGATCGAATTCTGAGTTTAAATTTTAGAAATCAATTGCAAAGCTGTAGAATAGCTATATTTTTGTTTATGTGCAAAACATATATACAATAATAAAATACGATTTAACGCTAAGTTGACATGAGCTCTCTCTGTGGAGAGTGAAATGCACCTGCTTGCAGGTCGTGCGGGCCGAACGCCAAAACTCAGTCAACCAACAAAAATAGGTAGATGAAAGAAATTACTTAAATCCCAAGTAAAAATACTTTTTTTTTCTTTGTTTTTTTTTTTTTTTTTTAAAGTAAGGGAAGGATGTAACGTGACCATTACATTTTGCCCTGTAAATAATATTCCAGTATTTACCTAAACCATCTTAATATACGCACCAGCCTAATAAACATAGTGAATTCACCTTTGGTCACATGAAAACACTCACTCCCATAGAGCTCTTGTAGTTGAATTTAAATTATTTCCCATTGGTGGGAAATAATTCTCATTCACTTCATTGCACTTCCCGGATAAGTAGTTCAGTTATTAACTCCAGAAGTCGAGTCGTACCGGTGTTAGACCGAGGATACACGAAGTTGACTTGTGGCAGTGTCCGCAGTCGGCCCGATATCCAACATAGCCGAAGACTCCCTGCGATCCGTTCGCTTCCTGCGATTCGTTCGCTTCCTGCGATCCGTTCGCTTCCTGCGATTCGTTCGCTTCCTGCGATCCGTTCGCTTCCTGCGATCCGTTCGCTTCCGCGATTCGTTCGTTTCCTGCGATTCGTTCGCTTCCTGCGATCCGTTCGCTTCCGCGATCCGTTCGCTTCCTGCGATCCGTTCGCTTCCGCGATTCGTTCGCTTCCTGCGATTCGTTCGCTTCCTGCGATCCGTTCGCTTCCTGCGATTCGTTCGCTTCCGCGATTCGTTCGCTTCCTGCGATTCGTTCGCTTCCGCGATTCGTTCGCTTCCTGCGATTCGTTCGCTTCCTGCGATTCGTTCGCTTCCGCGATCCGTTCGCTTCCTGCGATCCGTTCGCTTCCGCGATTCGTTCGCTTCCTGCGATTCGTTCGCTTCCTGCGATCCGTTCGCTTCCTGCGATTCGTTCGCTTCCTGCGATTCGTTCGCTTCCGCGATTCGTTCGCTTCCTGCGATTCGTTCGCTTCCTGCGATCCGTTCGCTTCCGCGATCCGTTCGCTTCCTGCGATCCGTTCGCTTCCGCGATTCGTTCGCTTCCTGCGATTCGTTCGCTTCCTGCGATCCGTTCGCTTCCTGCGATTCGTTCGCTTCCGCGATTCGTTCGCTTCCTGCGATTCGTTCGCTTCCGCGATTCGTTCGCTTCCTGCGATTCGTTCGCTTCCTGCGATTCGTTCGCTTCCGCGATCCGTTCGCTTCCTGCGATCCGTTCGCTTCCGCGATTCGTTCGCTTCCTGCGATTCGTTCGCTTCCTGCGATCCGTTCGCTTCCTGCGATTCGTTCGCTTCCTGCGATTCGTTCGCTTCCGCGATTCGTTCGCTTCCTGCGATTCGTTCGCTTCCTGCGATTCGTTCGCTTCCGCGATTCGTTCGCTTCCGCGATTCGTTCGCTTCCTGCGATTCGTTCGCTTCCTGCGATTCGTTCGCTTCCTGCCTCATACGATTGTTTTTCCTCATTTCAGAACTGACTAAACCGAAGAGTCCAGCTACAGCCCTTCATCCGACTACTCAGCCGAATACCACCGTCCCGAAGGCAAGAGCCGAACGCCAAGGGGACGACTTTAATAACCGAGTAGCAACACCCGAATACAACAACCGAGCGAACATACCCGAATACGACTGCCGCCCAAAAGAGCAGAATACCACCGTCCCGACGACAAGAGCTGAACACCCACAACACGACTTCAGCACCCGAACACCACAACTGAGCGAACATATCCGAACACGACTGCCATCTAACAGAGCCAAATACTGCAAGCCGAGTACCATCTAATCTAGTGCATCAAACAGAGCCTAATCCGAATCCAACCTGCATTCCGATCGCCATCGACTAGACTTTACGACGATTACCGCCCACCCTTGCATCTAGTCGGGGTACTCAAAACCGAATAACCTCGACATCATACCGATCACCACCATCCAGGCACTATCGAACCGACAGCTACAGCCTTATCACATCCCCTCCGGTGCTCTCGTTCAACTAAGCCCTCAACCCGAAGACCATTGTCGAGAAGCTAACAGTACAAATCCTCCCAGCTGAGATAAATCACCAACTTACTTAAACCTATACTGCATCACCTACATCCAAATCCACATGTTTATCATAATTTAGACACCAAGAAGTGATAATAAAGAATTAAATATTACCACACTCGTGTTTTGACTTAAGGTTTGTGGGTCCTTGAGTAGACCCTGGCTGCGACTGAACATACCTCAGCCTTAGATAAAACCACCCGTTATAAATGGCGCCCGAGCAGGGACCCGACAAGGATACGAAAAGCGGAAAACCAGATCCACCCGCCAGCGAAGACCTGTCGAGTTCAATGAAAAACATGTTAGGAGGATTGGATGCAGAGGACTCACTGAGTCCCGAGTCACTCAGTTGGGTATATTTACTAAAACGCGAACAATTAATACATCACTGCCAGGATGCAGGGATTGCGACCGAAGGTTACAAGGTGGAACATCTGAGAAAGCAACTCTGCAAGTACTTACGAGAGAAACGCACACGCGGCTCAGCAGAAGATCTGCTGCGGGAGTTGGAAAACGAGGTGAAATCTTCGGCGAGAGAATCATGCACGAACACGTCTATAGATGTTCCTACACCATCTCAGCGCACTGGAATGTCAGATTTGGAAATTATAAATATTGTCCATCGTTGGTCACTAAAATTTTCGGGAGAACACGATCTCGTGGAATTCCTCGAAAGATTTGAGGAGTTAGCCGAATGTCACAATATTCACTTTGACCGTCTTCTTCCTTCCCTACTCACTATCTTAGAAGGAAATGCATTAAAATGGTACCGTGTGAAAAGGAGCAACATTAAGTCTTGGACGCAGTTTCGAGCCGAAGCAGAGAGATTTTTCCTACCGAAGCGTTATTTAAGCCAAATCGAACATTCATTCTACAACCGAAGGCAGCAGAATAGAGAGCGTGCAAAAGACTACATTTTAGCCATGCTGTCGACTTCCAGAAGACATCCACAGCTGAGGAATATGAATCATGTGGATCGTATTTACGACGGTCTACGTCCTGAGTATAGGCATTACGTTCGGCGTAACGACTTTGCGTCCTTGGATGAACTAATCGAATTGACGGATGATTTTGAATTGTTAAAACGAGATGAAGCTCGTCTAGAGAAACCACACACGTCTCATATGCTTCACGCTGCCGATGTCCCTTACTCCCGGGACACACACTGTTGGCGCTGTAAGGGGCCTGGTCATTCCCGATGGCAATGTAAGAAGAAGGGGCTATTATTTTGCTCACACTGTGGTAAGAACGGGGTTCTCTCACGGGAATGTGCCTGCAACAATAAACAGTCTCCGACGATTGAGGAGGAAATCACTGGTGGACAAGTTAGTCGGTACTTCATATCCGTTTTAATTGAGGGTATCCGAGTTAACGCTCTCATCGATACTGGGGCATCCATAAGTTACATAGATAAGGACATTAGGAAGGCGCTGCAGGCAAGAGGGGTGCAGCCCGGAAGAGCTAAGAGGATGATCCAGATGGCCGATCAGAGAATGACGAACTGCGAAGCGGGCTTACGTTTAGGAGTAGAGTATCGGGGTAAAACGACTCAGCTCTCGGTGACGGTAGTCCCGACACTGGCCGAACCACTCATTCTTGGGATGGACTTCTTGTCCGCACGAAACTGCCGTCTAATGCTGGATGATGAGGCAGTACCCCGAGTAAACATCGATCCGGGAGTGGATGTTGTACACACTATAACATCCAGTGCGTTCCTAAATGAAGCACAGAACGCTAAGTTAGACGCCGTTCTTAAGTTTCACACCGAGCGTTTTGCTAACAGTCCCGGGTTATGTTCGGTAGCCACACATACTATCCGTTTAAAACACCAAAGGCCAATAAAGCAGCGATACATACCTCGCAACCCAGCGATGATGGCAATAGTTAATGAAGAGGTGGACAAGCTAATACTTCAGAACAAGATAGAACCGTCGTACAGTCCATACAGTTCACCAATAGTGTTAACACGAAAGAAGCAGGGAGGTTGGCGAATGTGTATAGACTACCGACAATTGAACGAAGCCAGTCAGCCCGACGCCTACCCTCTGCCGCACATCAATGCCCTGCTAGACCAATTAAAGGAAGCCAAGTTTATATCCACCTTGGATCTTAAGAACGGATATTGGCAAATCCCACTGGAAGAGGCCTCCCGACCATGCACTGCATTTACTGTCCCAGGCCGAGGGTTATTCCAGTGGAAGGTAATGCCCTTTGGATTGCATGCCGCCCCCGCGACCTTCCAGCGAACTCTGGATGCGATAATAGGAGCCGACCTATATCCACTAGTGTTCGTGTATCTAGACGATATAACTGTTCTCGGACGAGATTTTACCGAACACTTGAAAACATTGGAAACCGTTTTCGAGAGATTACAGACCGCGGGAATGCAGTTAAATATAGAAAAGTGTCAGTTCGTTCAAAGTTCCATGAAATATCTTGGTCATGTCGTGACGCCTGAAGGTATTCGAACCGACCCCGAAAAGGTGGAGGCGGTGCGGAAACTCCCCCCGCCCACTAACTTAACGGAGCTGCGAAGGATATTAGGCATGGCGTCTTGGTACCGAAGATTCATATCGAACTTTTCGAAAATCGTCCATCCGCTCACCCGACTTCTGAAGAAGACAGTGCAATGGGTCTGGGGCCCAGACGAAGCAGAAGCATTCAATCAGTTAAAACGCATACTAACCGAAGCCCCCGTCCTGAGATGTCCCGACTTCACTCTTCCCTTTTTCCTTCAGACGGATGCCAGTTGTAACGGCCTGGGTGTGGTCTTGTTCCAGCGACATTCGGAGCAAGAATCGGTCATCGCTTACGCTAGTCGGTCTTTATCTAACTCCGAAAAGAATTACACGACTACAGAGCAAGAATGTCTTGCAATAGTTTGGGGGATTCGAAAGATGCGCCAATACCTGGAAGGCTACCATTTTACAGTCATCACTGATCATCACTCTTTGAAGTGGCTACATACATTAAAAAATCCTTCCGGTCGACTAGCAAGATGGGTATTGGAGCTTCAACAATACGATTTTGCAATTGAATATAGGAAAGGCAGTTTGAACGTCGTGGCCGATGCACTATCCAGAGCTCCTTTGCCGAACATAGATGATTGTTTCGCATTAACCACCGCCACCAATGATTGGTACGAAAAGATGTGGACAAAGGTAACATCCAAACCCCAGGAATACCCGGATTTGCAAATTATTGATAACAGACTTTTTAAACATTTTCCTCGAAAAAATGCCTTCGATCCACGACCGGAATGGAAGCTATGTCTACCGGGTGATATGCGTTCGGATGTCCTACGCGATCAGCACGAGTCCCTTCACGCTGGGCATCTCGGCATGTATAAAACCTTGAAACGTATTCAAGAGAATTATTACTGGCCTGGGATGTCCAGAGATGTGAGGAAGTATCTCCGGACTTGTGAAACATGTGCCCGATACAAGGTGGAGCAGAGAGCTCCGTGTGGGTTTATGTACACAATGCAATGTAGTGCGCCGTGGGAGATCGTTTGCGCAGACTTTGTCGGTCCACTACCAAGATCAAAGCAAGGAAATACTTCGTTATTGGTGATTATCGACAAGTTTAGCCGATGGGTGGAGCTAATACCCACAAGACGAGCAACTGCCCAGGATGTCGTCAAAGCGCTTAAAGAGAGAATAATTTATCGGTTTGGTTGCCCAAAGGTACTCTTAACAGACAACGGCGTCCAGTTCACAGGTCACATACTGGCTTCACTACTAAAAGAACACCACATTGAGCATCGAACAACTGCTTTTTATGCCCCTCATGAAAACCCCACTGAGCGCACTAACCGAGTCGTCAAGACGATGATAGCCCAAAATACGGGTGCGGATCATCGCCACTGGGACAAACATATACCCGAAATTTCCTTCGCTACAAACACAGCCGTAAATGAATCGTCAAAATACTCCCCTGCCGAAGTAATTTTTGGACATAATCCCGTCACTCCAAATACATTGTTGCTACCCTCCATCAACGAGCCAAAGAACAATGCACGGTACAAAGAGCTTTGGATGGATGTAAGAGAAAACAGCAAAAGAGCGTGTAAAAAGCAACAGCATTACTATAATCTACGAAGGAGAAATTGGACACCGGCAGTTGGAAGCCTTGTTTGGGTGAGAGAACGACAGTTATCTTCCGCTGTAGATAAATTTAATCATAAACTCGCTCCAAAATTCTCCGGTCCCTACGAGGTCTCATCTGTGATACACAATAACATTGTAGAAGTGAAAGATGAGAGAGGGAAAATAAAAAGAATAAACGTGCAAGACTTAAAGTCGTATAACTCCAGTAAACAAGAGTAGAAACAAAACCAACAACTTAAAATTCTTTTAAAGAGAGCATGCGTGGGTCTCTCGAACCCTCGATACTCTCAAGATTTACATTTAAGAAAAAAAATCTTAGAAACAGGCGAAAGAAAACGAGAAGGGAAAAGATTGCTAAAAAAGGAAAAAGCAAGTACCAAACAAAAAAAGTGGCATTCATCTTGTGACAGTCAGCTAGAAAGGATGGAGCGCAAACCTACCAGACCGCGGCGAGTCGTCACCTCACCACAGGCTCCGAAACCATACATGCCACCGATGGAGGCTCGCCCTCGTATCATTTCGGATATTGTTTTGCCTCCACGACAAGTGAGTTTCCGCCAAATCACGAATAGGAGCCCTCCTCCATTAGCTCACTTTTATCAGCGTAACTCGCCAGCTACAGCCACAGCTCTCGTATCCCAGACAGCTCTTCCAAGAGACATGCCGGTTTTAGATGGACCGATGCAAGCTCGCTTGAATTATAACCAGTCAAGGGCATCATCTACAATAGTCTCCTCTGTCACCAAGAATCAATCGGACCAGACCACGCCACCGCAGCCAGTGCAGAAACGTACTCGTACAAGCCGTAGTCTGTCAAGAGCATCAGCAACAACGTGCAAGCCAGTCACCAATAGTCAGCCGGTTCTGCCCTCGGCAGACCTACGTTCTTCTGCAGTAACCCTTTCACAGACGAGCCAAAATCAACAAGCGAAGGCGGTCTACGTCGTAAACCAGCCTGCGCAAAGCGTCGGCAGTCACAAGCAGCCTATACCTTCGGCAACAGCGCTCAGTAACTGCGCCACCAATCAAACGACATCGGCTCCGCCAATCCACTCACAGCCGGAACAGTTAGCTTACATGCAGCACCGAACGCAGGCAGACCGAGAGCTACTCCAATGGATGCAGTCGTTGCGTATCCAGAGACCACGCGGTCGTCGGCACCAGACAGTGCTGTACTATGCTAACCGGCCAGCGGTGAAGGTGACCTTCATAAATGCCGACCGTGCTCGTCTAGTATGCCGAAACGTGGTTTGCACAGTGCATTTGATACCCCCCTCTACTCCTGTTTCAAAACATAGTGTAGGCTAGGAAAGTAGTCATAAGGTTGTAGGACAGCCAATGTTTTTTTCATGAAGTACAAATCATATATATTTTTCCAACAAAGCTGTAGGACAGCCAATGTTTTTCATGAAGTACAAATCATATATATTTTTTAACAAAGCTGTAGGACAGCGATCGAATTCTGAGTTTAAATTTTAGAAATCAATTGCAAAGCTGTAGAATAGCTATATTTTTGTTTATGTGCAAAACATATATACAATAATAAAATACGATTTAACGCTAAGTTGACATGAGCTCTCTCTGTGGAGAGTGAAATGCACCTGCTTGCAGGTCGTGCGGGCCGAACGCCAAAACTCAGTCAACCAACAAAAATAGGTAGATGAAAGAAATTACTTAAATCCCAAGTAAAAATACTTTTTTTTTCTTTGTTTTTTTTTTTTTTTTAAAGTAAGGGAAGGATGTAACGTGACCATTACATTTTGCCCTGTAAATAATATTCCAGTATTTACCTAAACCATCTTAATATACGCACCAGCCTAATAAACATAGTGAATTCACCTTTGGTCACATGAAAACACTCACTCCCATAGAGCTCTTGTAGTTGAATTTAAATTATTTCCCATTGGTGGGAAATAATTCTCATTCACTTCATTGCACTTCCCGGATAAGTAGTTCAGTTATTAACTCCAGAAGTCGAGTCGTACCGGTGTTAGACCGAGGATACACGAAGTTGACTTGTGGCAGTGTCCGCAGTCGGCCCGATATCCAACATAGCCGAAGACTCCCTGCGATCCGTTCGCTTCCTGCGATTCGTTCGCTTCCTGCGATCCGTTCGCTTCCTGCGATTCGTTCGCTTCCTGCGATCCGTTCGCTTCCTGCGATCCGTTCGCTTCCGCGATTCGTTCGTTTCCTGCGATTCGTTCGCTTCCTGCGATCCGTTCGCTTCCGCGATCCGTTCGCTTCCTGCGATCCGTTCGCTTCCGCGATTCGTTCGCTTCCTGCGATTCGTTCGCTTCCTGCGATCCGTTCGCTTCCTGCGATTCGTTCGCTTCCGCGATTCGTTCGCTTCCTGCGATTCGTTCGCTTCCGCGATTCGTTCGCTTCCTGCGATTCGTTCGCTTCCTGCGATTCGTTCGCTTCCGCGATCCGTTCGCTTCCTGCGATCCGTTCGCTTCCGCGATTCGTTCGCTTCCTGCGATTCGTTCGCTTCCTGCGATCCGTTCGCTTCCTGCGATTCGTTCGCTTCCTGCGATTCGTTCGCTTCCGCGATTCGTTCGCTTCCTGCGATTCGTTCGCTTCCTGCGATTCGTTCGCTTCCGCGATTCGTTCGCTTCCGCGATTCGTTCGCTTCCTGCGATTCGTTCGCTTCCTGCGATTCGTTCGCTTCCTGCGATTCGTTCGCTTCCGCGATTCGTTCGCTTCCTGCGATTCGTTCGCTTCCTGCGATTCGTTCGCTTCCGCGATTCGTTCGCTTCCGCGATTCGTTCGCTTCCTGCGATTCGTTCGCTTCCTGCGATTCGTTCGCTTCCTGCCTCATACGATTGTTTTTCCTCATTTCAGAACTGACTAAACCGAAGAGTCCAGCTACAGCCCTTCATCCGACTACTCAGCCGAATACCACCGTCCCGACGACAAGAGCTGAACACCCACAACACGACTTCAGCACCCGAACACCACAACTGAGCGAACATATCCGAACACGACTGCCATCTAACAGAGCCAAATACTGCAAGCCGAGTACCATCTAATCTAGTGCATCAAACAGAGCCTAATCCGAATCCAACCTGCATTCCGATCGCCATCGACTAGACTTTACGACGATTACCGCCCACCCTTGCATCTAGTCGGGGTACTCAAAACCGAATAACCTCGACATCATACCGATCACCACCATCCAGGCACTATCGAACCGACAGCTACAGCCTTATCACATCCCCTCCGGTGCTCTCGTTCAACTAAGCCCTCAACCCGAAGACCATTGTCGAGAAGCTAACAGTACAAATCCTCCCAGCTGAGATAAATCACCAACTTACTTAAACCTATACTGCATCACCTACATCCAAATCCACATGTTTATCATAATTTAGACACCAAGAAGTGATAATAAAGAATTAAATATTACCACACTCGTGTTTTGACTTAAGGTTTGTGGGTCCTTGAGTAGACCCTGGCTGCGACTGAACATACCTCAGCCTTAGATAAAACCACCCGTTATAAATGGCGCCCGAGCAGGGACCCGACAAGGATACGAAAAGCGGAAAACCAGATCCACCCGCCAGCGAAGACCTGTCGAGTTCAATGAAAAACATGTTAGGAGGATTGGATGCAGAGGACTCACTGAGTCCCGAGTCACTCAGTTGGGTATATTTACTAAAACGCGAACAATTAATACATCACTGCCAGGATGCAGGGATTGCGACCGAAGGTTACAAGGTGGAACATCTGAGAAAGCAACTCTGCAAGTACTTACGAGAGAAACGCACACGCGGCTCAGCAGAAGATCTGCTGCGGGAGTTGGAAAACGAGGTGAAATCTTCGGCGAGAGAATCATGCACGAACACGTCTATAGATGTTCCTACACCATCTCAGCGCACTGGAATGTCAGATTTGGAAATTATAAATATTGTCCATCGTTGGTCACTAAAATTTTCGGGAGAACACGATCTCGTGGAATTCCTCGAAAGATTTGAGGAGTTAGCCGAATGTCACAATATTCACTTTGACCGTCTTCTTCCTTCCGTTTTTAGCTATTATTTGTGATCACTTTTTTAAGTGTGAATTAATGTATACTTTAAAATTGCCATAACTCCTTAAATATTGAGTTTTCGGCGTTTTTAGCTATTATTTGTTATCACTTTTTTAAGTGTGAATTAATGAAAACTTTAAAATGGCCATAACTCCTTAAATATTGAGTTTTCGGCGTTTTTAGCTATTATTTGTGATCACTTTTTTAAGTGTGAATTAATGAAAACTTTAAAATGGCCATAACTCCTTAAATATTGAGTTTTCGGCGTTTTTAGCTATTATTTGTGATCACTTTTATAAGCACGAATTAATGAAAACTTTAAAATGGCCATAACTCCTTAAATATTGAGTTTTCGGCGTTTTTAGCTATTATTTGTGATCACTTTTTAAGTGTGAATTAATGAAAACTTTAAAATGGCCATAACTCCTTAAATATTGAGTTTTCGGCGTTTTTAGCTATTATTTGTGATCACTTTTTTAAGTGTGAATTAATGAAAACTTTAAAATGGCCATAACTCCTTAAATATTGAGTTTTCGGCGTTTTTAACTATTATTTGTGATCACTTTTATAAGCACGAATTAATGAAAACTTTAAAATGGCCATAACTCCTTAAATATTGAGTTTTCGGCGGTTTTTGCTATTATTTGTGATCACTTTTTTAAGTGTGAATTAATGAAAACTTTAAAATGGCCATAACTCCTTAAATATTGAGTTTTCGGCATTTTTAGCTATTATTTGTGATCACTTTTTTAAGTGTGAAATAATAGGAATTTTAAAATGGCCATAACTCCTTAAATATTGAGTTTTCGGCGTTTTTAGCTATTATTTGTGATCACTTTTTTAAGTGTGAATTAATGAAAACTTTAAAATGGCCATAACTCCTTAAATATTGAGTTTTCGGCGTTTTTAGCTATTATTTGTGATCACTTTTATAAGCACGAATTAATGAAAACTTTAAAATGGCCATAACTCCTTAAATATTGAGTTTTCGGCGTTTTTAGCTATTATTTGTGATCACTTTTTAAGTGTGAATTAATGAAAACTTTAAAATGGCCATAACTCCTTAAATATTGAGTTTTCGGCGTTTTTAGCTATTATTTGTGATCACTTTTTTAAGTGTGAATTAATGAAAACTTTAAAATGGCCATAACTCCTTAAATATTGAGTTTTCGGCGTTTTTAACTATTATTTGTGATCACTTTTATAAGCACGAATTAATGAAAACTTTAAAATGGCCATAACTCCTTAAATATTGAGTTTTCGGCGTTTTTAGCTATTATTTGTGATCACTTTTTTAAGTGTGAATTAATGAATACTTTAAAATTGCCATAACTCCTTAAATATTGAGTTTTCGGCGTTTTTAGCTATTATTTGTGATCACTTTTATAAGTGTGAATTAATGAAAACTTTAAAATGGCCATAACTCCTTAAATATTGAGTTTTCGGCGTTTTTAGCTATTATTTGTGATCACTATTTTAAGTGTGAATTAATGAAAACTTTAAAATGGCCATAACTCCTTAAATATTGAGTTTTCGGCGTTTTTAGCTATTATTTGTGATCACTTTTTTAAGTGTGAATTAATGAAAACTTTAAAATGGTCATAACTCCTTAAATATTGAGTTTTCGGCGTTTTTAGCTATTATTTGTGATCACTTTTTTAAGTGTGAATTAATGAAAACTTTAAAATGGCCATAACTCCTTAAATATTGAGTTTTCGGCGTTTTTAGCTATTATTTGTGATCACTTTTTTAAGTGTGAATTAATGAAACTTTAAAATGGCCATAACTCCTTAAATATTGAGTTTTCGGCGTTTTTAGCTATTATTTGTGATCACTTTTTTAAGTGTGAATTAATGAAAACTTTAAAATGGCCATAAGTCCTTAAATATTGAGTTTTCGGCGTTTTTAGCTATTATTTCTGATCACTTTTTTAAGTGTGAATTAATGAAAACTTTAAAATGGCCATAACTCCTTAAATATTGAGTTTTCGGCGTTTTTAGCTATTATTTGTGATCACTTTTTTAAGTGTGAATTAATGAAAACTTTAAAATGGCCATAACTCCTTAAATATTGAGTTTTCGGCGTTTTTAGCTATTATTTGTGATCACTTTTTTAAGTGTGAATTAATGAAAACTTTAAAATGGCCATAACTCCTTAAATATTGAGTTTTCGGCGTTTTTAGCTATTATTTGTGATCACTTTTTTAAGTGTGAATTAATGAAAACTTTAAAATGGCCATAACTCCTTAAATATTGAGTTTTCGGCGTTTTCAGCTATTATTTGTGATCACTTTTTTAAGTGTGAATTAATGAAAACTTTAAAATGGCCATAACTCCTTAAATATTGAGTTTTCGGCGTTTTTAGCTATTATTTGTGATCACTTTTTTAAGTGTGAATTAATGAAAACTTTAAAATTGCCATAACTCCTTAAATATTGAGTTTTCGGCGTTTTTAGCTATTATTTGTGATCACTTTTTTAAGTGTGAATTAATGAAAACTTTAAAATGGCCATAACTCCTTAAATATTGAGTTTTCGGCGTTTTTAGCTATTATTTGTGATCACTTTTTTAAGTGTGAATTAATGAAAACTTTAAAATGGCCATAACTCCTTAAATATTGAGTTTTCGGCGTTTTCAGCTATTATTTGTGATCACTTTTTTAAGTGTGAATTAATGAAAACTTTAAAATGGCCATAACTCCTTAAATATTGAGTTTTCGGCGTTTTTAGCTATTATTTGTGATCACTTTTTTAAGTGTGAATTAATGAAAACTTTAAAATGGCCATAAGTCCTTAAATATTGAGTTTTCGGCGTTTTTAGCTATTATTTCTGATCACTTTTTTAAGTGTGAATTAATGAAAACTTTAAAATGGCCATAACTCCTTAAATATTGAGTTTTCGGCGTTTTTAGCTATTATTTGTGATCACTTTTTTAAGTGTGAATTAATGAAAACTTTAAAATGGCCATAACTCCTTAAATATTGAGTTTTCGGCGTTTTTAGCTATTATTTGTGATCATTTTTTAAGTGTGAATTAATGAAAACTTTAAAATTGCCATAACTCCTTAAATATTGAGTTTTCGGCGTTTTTAGCTATTATTTGTTATCACTTTTATAAGCACGAATTAATGAAAACTTTAAAATGGCCATAACTCCTTAAATATTGAGTTTTCGGCGTTTTTAGCTATTATTTGTGATCACTTTTTTAAGTGTGAATTAATGAAAACTTTAAAATGGCCATAACTCCTTAAATATTGAGTTTTCGGCGTTTTTAGCTATTATTTGTGATCACTTTTTTAAGTGTGAATTAATGAAAACTTTAAAATGGCCATAACTCCTTAAATATTGAGTTTTCGGCGTTTTCAGCTATTATTTGTGATCACTTTTTTAAGTGTGAATTAATGAAAACTTTAAAATGGCCATAACACCTTAAATATTGAGTTTTCGGCGTTTTTAGCTATTATTTGTGATCACTTTTTTAAGTGTGAATTAATGAAAACTTTAAAATGGCCATAAGTCCTTAAATATTGAGTTTTCGGCGTTTTTAGCTATTATTTCTGATCACTTTTTTAAGTGTGAATTAATGAAAACTTTTAAAATGGCCATAACTCCTTAAATATTGAGTTTTCGGCGTTTTTAGCTATTATTTGTGATCACTTTTTTAAGTGTGAATTAATGAAAACTTTAAAATGGCCATAACTCCTTAAATATTGAGTTTTCGGCGTTTTCAGCTATTATTTGTGATCACTTTTTTAAGTGTGAATTAATGAAAACTTTAAAATGGCCATAACTCCTTAAATATTGAGTTTTCGGCGTTTTTAGCTATTATTTGTGATCACTTTTTTAAGTGTGAATTAATGAAAACTTTAAAATGGCCATAAGTCCTTAAATATTGAGTTTTCGGCGTTTTTAGCTATTATTTCTGATCACTTTTTTAAGTGTGAATTAATGAAAACTTTAAAATGGCCATAACTCCTTAAATATTGAGTTTTCGGCGTTTTTAGCTATTATTTGTGATCACTTTTTTAAGTGTGAATTAATGAAAACTTTAAAATGGCCATAACTCCTTAAATATTGAGTTTTCGGCGTTTTTAGCTATTATTTGTGATCATTTTTTAAGTGTGAATTAATGAAAACTTTAAAATTGCCATAACTCCTTAAATATTGAGTTTTCGGCGTTTTTAGCTATTATTTGTTATCACTTTTATAAGCACGAATTAATGAAAACTTTAAAATGGCCATAACTCCTTAAATATTGAGTTTTCGGCGTTTTTAGCTATTATTTGTGATCACTTTTTTAAGTGTGAATTAATGAAAACTTTAAAATGGCCATAACTCCTTAAATATTGAGTTTTCGGCGTTTTTAGCTATTATTTGTGATCACTTTTTTAAGTGTGAATTAATGAAAACTTTAAAATGGCCATAACTCCTTAAATATTGAGTTTTCGGCGTTTTCAGCTATTATTTGTGATCACTTTTTTAAGTGTGAATTAATGAAAACTTTAAAATGGCCATAACACCTTAAATATTGAGTTTTCGGCGTTTTTAGCTATTATTTGTGATCACTTTTTTAAGTGTGAATTAATGAAAACTTTAAAATGGCCATAAGTCCTTAAATATTGAGTTTTCGGCGTTTTTAGCTATTATTTCTGATCACTTTTTTAAGTGTGAATTAATGAAAACTTTAAAATGGCCATAACTCCTTAAATATTGAGTTTTCGGCGTTTTTAGCTATTATTTGTGATCACTTTTTTAAGTGTGAATTAATGAAAACTTTAAAATGGCCATAACTCCTTAAATATTGAGTTTTCGGCGTTTTTAGCTATTATTTGTGATCATTTTTTAAGTGTGAATTAATGAAAACTTTAAAATTGCCATAACTCCTTAAATATTGAGTTTTCGGCGTTTTTAGCTATTATTTGTTATCACTTTTATAAGCACGAATTAATGAAAACTTTAAAATGGCCATAACTCCTTAAATATTGAGTTTTCGGCGTTTTTAGCTATTATTTGTGATCACTTTTTTAAGTGTGAATTAATGAAAACTTTAAAATGGCCATAACTCCTTAAATATTGAGTTTTCGGCGTTTTCAGCTATTATTTGTGATCACTTTTTTAAGTGTGAATTAATGAAAACTTTAAAATGGCCATAACTCCTTAAATATTGAGTTTTCGGCGTTTTTAGCTATTATTTGTGATCACTTTTTTAAGTGTGAATTAATGAAAACTTTAAAATGGCCATAACTCCTTAAATATTGAGTTTTCGGCGTTTTTAGATATTATTTGTGATCACTTTTTTAAGTGTGAATTAATGAAAACTTTAAAATGGCCATAACTCCTTAAATATTGAGTTTTCGGCGTTTTTAGCTATTATTTGTGATCACTTTTTTAAGTGTGAATTAATGAAAACTTTAAAATGGCCATAACTCCTTAAATATTGAGTTTTCGGCGTTTTTAGCTATTATTTGTGATCACTTTTATAAGCACGAATTAATGTAAACTTTAAAATGGCCATAACTCCTTAAATATTGAGTTTTCGGCGGTTTTTGCTATTATTTGTGATCACTTTTTTAAGTGTGAATTAATGAAAACTTTAAAATGGCCATAACTCCTTAAATATTGAGTTTTCGGCGTTTTCAGCTATTATTTGTGATCACTTTTTTAAGTGTGAATAATGAAAACTTTAAAATGGCCATAACTCCTTAAATATTGAGTTTTCGGCGTTTTTAGCTATTATTTGTGATCACTTTTTTTAAGTGTGAATTAATGAAAACTTTAAAATGGCCATAACTCCTTAAATATTGAGTTTTCGGCGTTTTTAGCTATTATTTGTGATCACTTTTTTAAGTGTGAATTAATGAAAACTTTAAAATGGCCATAACTCCTTAAATATTGAGTTTTCGGCGTTTTTAGCTATTATTTGTGATCACTTTTTTAAGTGTGAATTAATGAAAACTTTAAAATGGCCATAACTCCTTAAATATTGAGTTTTCGGCGTTTTCAGCTATTATTTGTGATCACTTTTTTAAGTGTGAATTAATGAAAACTTTAAAATGGCCATAACTCCTTAAATATTGAGTTTTCGGCGTTTTCAGCTATTATTTGTGATCACTTTTTTAAGTGTGAATTAATGAAAACTTTAAAATGGCCATAACTCCTTAAATATTGAGTTTTCGGCGTTTTTAGCTATTATTGTGATCACTTTTTTAAGTGTGAATTAATGAAAACTTTAAAATGGCCATAACTCCTTAAATATTGAGTTTTCGGCGTTTTTAGCTATTATTTGTGATCACTTTTTTAAGTGTGAATTAATGAAACTTTAAAATGGCCATAACTCCTTAAATATTGAGTTTTCGGCGTTTTTAGCTATTATTTGTGATCACTTTTTTAAGTGTGAATTAATGAAAACTTTAAAATGGCCATAACTCCTTAAATATTGAGTTTTCGGCGTTTTCAGCTATTATTTGTGATCACTTTTTTAAGTGTGAATTAATGAAACTTTAAAATGGCCATAACTCCTTAAATATTGAGTTTTCGGCGTTTTTAGCTATTATTTGTGATCACTTTTTTAAGTGTGAATTAATGAAAACTTTAAAATGGCCATAACTCCTTAAATATTGAGTTTTCGGCGTTTTTAGCTATTATTTGTGATCACTTTTTTAAGTGTGAATTAATGAAACTTTAAAATGGCCATAACTCCTTAAATATTGAGTTTTCGGCGTTTTCAGCTATTATTTGTGATCACTTTTTTAAGTGTGAATTAATGAAAACTTTAAAATGGCCATAACTCCTTAAATATTGAGTTTTCGGCGTTTTTAGCTATTATTTGTGATCACTTTTTAAGTGTGAATTAATGAAAACTTTAAAATGGCCATAACTCCTTAAATATTGAGTTTTCGGCGTTTTTAGCTATTATTTGTGATCACTTTTATAAGCACGAATTAATGAAAACTTTAAAATGGCCATAACTCCTTAAATATTGAGTTTTCGGCGTTTTTAGCTATTATTTGTGATCACTTTTATAAGCACGAATTAATGAAACTTTAAAATGGCCATAACTCCTTAAATATTGAGTTTTCGGCGTTTTTAGCTATTATTTGTGATCACTTTTATAAGCACGAATTAATGAAAACTTTAAAATGGCCATAACTCCTTAAATATTGAGTTTTCGGCGTTTTTAGCTATTATTTGTGATCACTTTTATAAGCACGAATTAATGAAAACTTTAAAATGGCCATAACTCCTTAAATATTGAGTTTTCGGCGTTTTTAGCTATTATTTGTGATCACTATTTTAAGTGTGAATTAATGAAAACTTTAAAATGGCCATAACTCCTTAAATATTGAGTTTTCGGCGTTTTTAGCTATTATTTGTGATCACTTTTTTAAGTGTGAATTAATGAAAACTTTAAAATGGCCATAACTCCTTAAATATTGAGTTTTCGGCGTTTTTAGCTATTATTTGTGATCACTTTTTTAAGTGTGAATTAATGAAAACTTTAAAATGGCCATAACTCCTTAAATATTGAGTTTTCGGCGTTTTTAGCTATTATTTGTGATCACTTTTTTAAGTGTGAACTGATGAAAACTTTAAAATGGCCATAACTCCTTAAATATTGAGTTTTCGGCGTTTTTAGCTATTATTTGTGATCACTTTTTTAAGTGTTAATTAATGAAAACTTTAAAATGGCCATAACTCCTTAAATATTCAGTTTTCGGCGTTTTTAGCTATTATTTGTGATCACTTTTTTAAGTGTGAATTAATGAAAACTTTAAAATGGTCATAACTCCTTAAATATTGAGTTTTCGGCGTTTTTAGCTATTATTTGTGATCACTTTTTTTAAGTGTGAATTAATGAAAACTTTAAAATGGCCATAACTCCTTAAATATTGAGTTTTCAGCGTTTTTACCTATTATTTGTGATCACTTTTATAGGCACGAATTAATGAAAACTTTAAATGGCCATAACTCCTTAAATATTGGGTTTTCGGCGTTTTTAGCTATTATTTGTGATCACTTTTTTAAGTGTGAACTGATGAAAACTTTAAAATGGCCATAACTCCTTAAATATTGAGTTTTCGGCGTTTTTAGCTATTATTTGTGACCACTTTTATAAGCACGAATTAATGAAAACTTTAAATGGCCATAACTCCTTAAATATTGAGTTTTCGGCGTATTTAGCTATTGTTTTTGATCACTTTTATAAGCACGAATTAATGAAAACTTTAAAATGGCCATAACTCCTTAAATATTGAGTTTTCGGCGTTTTTAGCTATTATTTGTGATCATTTTTTTAAGTGTGAACTGATGAAAACTTTAAAATGGCCATAACTCCTTAAATATTGAGTTTTCGGCGTTTTTAGCTATTATTTGTGACCACTTTTATAAGCACGAATTAATGAAAACTTTAAATGGCCATAACTCCTTAAATATTGAGTTTTCGGCGTTTTTAGCTATTATTTGTGATCATTTTTATAAGCACGAATTAATGAAAACTTTAAAATGGCCATAACTCCTTAAATATTGAGTTTTCGGCGTTTTTAGCTATTATTTGTGATCACTTTTTTAAGTGTTAATTAATGAAAACTTTAAAATGGCCATAACTCCTTAAATATTCAGTTTTCGGCGTTTTTAGCTATTATTTGTGATCACTTTTTTAAGTGTGAATTAATGAAAACTTTAAAATGGCCATAACTCCTTAAATATTGAGTTTTCGGCGTTTTTAGCTATTATTTGTGATCACTTTTTTAAGTGTGAATTAATGAAAACTTTAAAATGGCCATAACTCCTTAAATATTGAGTTTTCGGCGGTTTTAGCTATTATTTGTGATCACTTTTTTAAGTGTGAATTAATGAAAACTTTAAAATGGCCATAACTCCTTAAATATTGAGTTTCGGCGTTTTTAGCTATTATTTGTGATCACTTTTTTAAGTGTGAACTGATGAAAACTTTAAAATGGCCATAACTCCTTAAATATTGAGTTTTCGGCGTATTTAGCTATTATTTGTGATCACTTTTATAAGCACGAATTAATGAAAACTTTAAAATGGCCATAACTCCTAAAATATTGAGTTTTCGGCGTATTTAGCTATTGTTTGTGATCACTTTTATAAGCACGAATTAATGAAAACTCTAAAATGGCCATAACTCCTTAAATATTGAGTTTTCGGCGTTTTTAGCTATTATTTGTGATCACTTTTTTAAGTGTGAATTAATGAAAACTTTAAATGGCCATAACTCCTTAAATATTGAGTTTTCGGCGTTTTTACCTATTATTTGTGATCACTTTTATAGGCACGAATTAATGAAAACTTTAAATGGCCATAACTCCTTAAATATTGAGTTTTCGGCGTTTTTAGCTATTATTTGTGATCATTTTTTTAAGTGTGAATTAATGAAAACTTTTAAAATGGCCATAACTCCTTAAATATTGAGTTTTCGGCGTTTTTAGCTATTATTTGTGATCACTTTTATAAGCACGAATTAATGAAAACTTTAAAATGGCCATAACTCCTTAAATATTGAGTTTTCGGCGTTTTTAGCTATTATTTGTGATCACTTTTTTAAGTGTGAATTAATGAAACTTTAAAATGGCCATAACTCCTTAAATATTGAGTTTTCGGCGTTTTTAGCTATTATTTGTGATCACTTTTTTAAGTGTGAATTAATGAAAACTTTTAAAATGGCCATAACTCCTTAAATATTGAGTTTTCGGCGTTTTTAGCTATTATTTGTGATCACTTTTTTAAGTGTGAATTAATGAAAACTTTAAAATGGCCATAACTCCTTAAATATTGAGTTTTCGGCGTTTTAGCTATTATTTGTGATCACTTTTATAAGCACGAATTAATGAAACTTTTAAAATGGCCATAACTCCTTAAATATTGAGTTTTCGGCGTTTTTAGCTATTATTTGTGATCACTTTTATAAGCACGAATTAATGAAAACTTTAAAATGGCCATAACTCCTTAAATATTGAGTTTTCGGCGTTTTTAGCTATTATTTGTGATCACTTTTTTAAGTGTGAATTAATGAAAACTTTAAAATGGCCATAACTCCTTAAATATTGAGTTTTCGGCGTTTTTAGCTATTATTTGTGATCACTTTTATAAGCACGAATTAATGAAACTTTAAAATGGCCATAACTCCTTAAATATGAGTTTTCGGCGTTTTTAGCTATTATTTGTGATCACTTTTATAAGCACGAATAATGAAACTTTAAAATGGCCATAACTCCTTAAATATTGAGTTTTCGGCGTTTTTAGCTATTATTTGTGATCACTTTTATAAGCACGAATTAATGAAAACTTTAAAATGGCCATAACTCCTTAAATATTGCGTTTTCGGCGTTTTTAGCTATTATTTGTGATCACTTTTATAAGCACGAATTAATGAAACTTTTTAAATGGCCATAACTCCTTAAATATTGAGTTTTCGGCGTTTTTAGCTATTATTTGTGATCACTTTTATAAGCACGAATTAATGAAAACTTTAAAATGGCCATAACTCCTTAAATATTGAGTTTTCGGCGTTTTTAGCTATTATTTGTGATCACTTTTATAAGCACGAATTAATGAAAACTTTAAAATGGCCATAACTCCTTAAATATTGAGTTTTCGGCGTTTTTAGCTATTATTTGTGATCACTTTTATAAGCACGAATTAATGAAAACTTTAAAATGGCCATAACTCCTTAAATATTGAGTTTTCGGCGTTTTTAGCTATTATTTGTGATCACTTTTATAAGCACGAATTAATGAAAACTTTAAAATGGCCATAACTCCTTAAATATTGAGTTTTCGGCGTTTTTAGCTATTATTTGTGATCACTTTTTTAAGTGTGAATTAATGAAAACTTTTAAAATGGCCATAACTCCTTAAATATTGAGTTTTCGGCGTTTTTAGCTATTATTTGTGATCACTTTATAAGCACGAATTAATGAAAACTTTAAAATGGCCATAACTCCTTAAATATTGAGTTTTCGGCGTTTTTAGCTATTATTTGTGATCACTTTTATAAGCACGAATTAATGAAAACTTTAAAATGGCCATAACTCCTTAATATTGAGTTTTCGACGTTTTTAGCTATTATTTGTGATCACTTTTTAAGTGTGAATTAATGAAAACTTTAAAATGGCCATAACTCCTTAAATATTGAGTTTTCGGCGTTTTTAGCTATTATTTGTGATCACTTTATAAGCACGAATTAATGAAAACTTTAAAATGGCCATAACTCCTTAAATATTGAGTTTTCGGCGTTTTTAGCTATTATTTGTGATCACTTTTTTAAGTGTGAATTAATGAAAACTTTTAAAATGGCCATAACTCCTTAAATATTGAGTTTTCGGCGTTTTTAGCTATTATTGTGATCACTTTTTAAGTGTGAATTAATGAAACTTTAAAATGGCCATAACTCCTTAAATATTGAGTTTTCGGCGTTTTTAGCTATTATTTGTGATCACTTTTTTAAGTGTGAATTAATGAAAACTTTAAAATGGCCATAACTCCTTAAATATTGAGTTTTCGGCGTTTTTAGCTATTACTTGTGATCACTTTTATAAGCACGAATTAATGAAAACTTTAAAATGGCCATAACTCCTTAAATATTGAGTTTTCGGCGTTTTAGCTATTATTTGTGATCACTTTTTTAAGTGTGAATTAATGAAAACTTTAAAATGGCCATAACTCCTTAAATATGAGTTTTCGGCGTTTTTAGCTATTATTTGTGATCACTTTTATAAGCACGAATTAATGAAACTTTAAAATGGCCATAACTTCTTAAATATTGAGTTTTCGGCGTTTTTAGCTATTATTTGTGATCACTTTTATAAGCACGAATTAATGAAAACTTTAAAATGGCCATAACTCCTTAAATATTGAGTTTTCGGCGTTTTTAGCTATTATTTGTGATCACTTTTATAAGCACGAATTAATGAAAACTTTAAAATGGCCATAACTTCTTAAATATTGAGTTTTCGGCGTTTTTTAGCTATTATTTGTGATCACTTTTTTAAGTGTGAATTAATGAAAACTTTTAAAATGGCCATAACTCCTTAAATATTGAGTTTTCGGCGTTTTTAGCTATTACTTGTGATCACTTTTATAAGCACGAATTAATGAAAACTTTAAAATGACCATAACTCCTTAAATATTGAGTTTTCGGCGTTTTTAGCTATTATTTGTGATCACTTTTATAAGCACGAATTAATGAAAACTTTAAAATGGCCATAACTCCTAAATATTGAGTTTTCGGCGTTTTTAGCTATTATTTGTGATCACTTTTTTAAGTGTGAATTAATGAAAACTTTAAAATGGCCATAACTCCTTAAATATTGAGTTTTCGGCGTTTTTAGCTATTATTTGTGATCACTTTTATAAGCACGAATTAATGAAAACTTTTTAAAATGGCCATAACTCCTTAAATATTGAGTTTTCGGCGTGTTTAGCTATTATTTGTGATCACTTTTTTAAGTGTGAATTAATGAAAACTTTAAAATGGCCATAACTCCTTAAATATTGAGTTTTCGGCGTTTTTAGCTATTATTTGTGATCACTTTTTTAAGTGTGAATTAATGAAAACTTTAAATGGCCATAACTCCTTAAATATTGAGTTTTCGGCGTTTTTAGCTATTACTTGTGATCACTTTTATAAGCACGAATTAATGAAACTTTAAATGGCCATAACTTCTTAAATATTGAGTTTTCGGCGTTTTTAGCTATATTTGTGATCACTTTTATAAGCACGAATTAATGAAAACTTTAAAATGGCCATAACTCCTTAAATATTGAGTTTTCGGCGTTTTTAGCTATTATTTGTGATCACTTTTTTAAGTGTGAATTAATGAAAACTTTAAAATGGCCATAACTCCTTAAATATTGAGTTTTCGGCGTTTTTAGCTATTATTTGTGATCACTTTTATAAGCACGAATTAATGAAAACTTTAAAATGGCCATAACTCCTTTAAATATGAGTTTTCGGCGTTTTTTAGCTATTATTTGTGATCACTTTTTTAAGTGTGAATTAATGAAAACTTTAAAATGGCCATACTCCTTAAATATTGAGTTTTCGGCGTTTTTAGCTATTACTTGTGATCACTTTATAAGCACGAATTAATGAAAACTTTTAAAATGGCCATAACTCCTTAAATATTGAGTTTTCGGCGTTTTTAGCTATTATTTGTGATCACTTTTTTAAGTGTGAATTAATGAAACTTTAAAATGGCCATAACTCCTTAAATATTGAGTTTTCGGCGTTTTTAGCTATTATTTGTGATCACTTTTTTAAGTGTGAATTAATGAAAACTTTAAAATGGCCATAACTCCTTAAATATTGAGTTTTCGGCGTTTTTAGCTATTACTTGTGATCACTTTTATAAGCACGAATTAATTGAAAACTTTTTAAAATGGCCCTAACTTCTTAATATTGAGTTTTCGGCGTTTTTTAGCTATTATTTGTGATCACTTTTATAAGCACGAATTAATGAAACTTTAAAATGGCCCATAACTCCTTAAATATTGAGTTTTCGGCGTTTTTAGCTATTATTGTGATCACTTTTTAAGTGTGAATTAATGAAACTTTTACAATGGCCCTAACTCCTTAAATATTGAGTTTTCGGCGTTTTTTAGCTATTACTTGTGATCACTTTTATAAGCACGATTAATGAAAACTTTAACTGGCCATAACTCCTTAACTATTGAGGTTTCGGCGTTTTTTAGCTATTATTTGTGATCACTTTTTAAGTGTGAATTAATGAAAACTTTAAAATGGCCATAACTCCTTAAATATTGAGTTTCGGCGTTTTTAGCTATTACTTGTGATCACTTTTATAAGCACGAATTAATGAAAACTTTAAAATGGCATAACTCCTTAAATATTGAGGTTTTCGGCGTTTTTTAGCTATTATTTGTGATCACTTTTATAAGCACGAATTAATGAAAACTTTTTAAAATGGCCATAACTCCTTAAATATTGAGTTTTCGGCGTTTTTAGCTATTATTTGTGATCACTTTTTAAGTGTGAATAATGAAAACTTAAAATGGCCATAACTCCTTAAATATTGAGTTTTCGGCGTTTTAGCTATTACTTGTGATCACTTTTATAAGCACGAATTAATGAAAACTTTAAATGGCCATAACTTCTAAATATTGAGTTTTCGGCGTTTTTAGCTATTATTTGTGTCACTTTTATAAGCACGAAATTAATGAAAACTTTAAAATGGCCATAACTCCTTAAATATTGAGTTTTCGTTTTCGGCGTTTTTAGCTATTATTTGTGATCACTTTTTTAAGTGTGATTAATGAAAACTTTAAAATGGCCATAACTCCTTAAATATTGAGGTTTTCGGCGTTTTTAGCTATTATTGTGATCACTTTTATAAGCACGAATTAATGAAAACTTTTAAAATGGCCATAACTCCTTAAATATTGAGTTTTCGGCGTTTTTAGCTATTATTTGTGATCACTTTTAAGTGTGAATTAATGAAAACTTTAAAATGGCCATAACTCCTAAATATTGAGTTTTCGGCGTTTTTAGCTATTACTTGTGATCACTTTTATAAGCACGAATTAATGAAAACTTTAAAATGGCCATAACTCTTAATATTGAGTTTTCGGCGTTTTTAGCTATTATTTGTGATCACTTTTATAAGCACGAATTAATGAAAACTTTAAAATGGCCATAACTCCTTAAATATTGAGTTTTCGGGCGTTTTTAGCTATTATTTGTGATCACTTTTTTAAGTGTGAATTAATGAAAACTTTAAAAGGCCATAACTCCTTAAATATTGAGTTTTCGGCGTTTTAGCTATTATTGTGATCACTTTTATAAGCACATTAATGAAACTTTAAAATGGCCATAACTCCTTAAATATTGAGTTTTCGGCGTTTTTAGCTATTATTTGTGATCACTTTTTAGTGTGATTAATGAAAACTTTAAAATGGCATAACTCCTAAAATTGAGTTTTCGGCGTTTTAGTATTATTGTGTGATCACTTTTATAAGCACGAATTAATGAAAACTTTAAAATGGCCATAACTCTTAAATATTGATTTCGGCGTTTTTAGCTATTATTTGTGATCACTTTTCTAAGCACGAATTAATGAAAACTTTAAAATGGCCATAAACTCTAAATATGAGTTTCGGGCGTTGTTAGCTATTATTTGTGATCACTTTTATAAGCACGAATTAATGAAAACTTTAAAATGGCCATAACTTTTAAATATTGAGTTTTCGGCGTTTTAGCTATTATTTGTGATCACTTTATAAGCACGAATAATGAAAACTTTAAAATGGCCATAACTCCTTAATATTGAGTTTTCGGCGTTTTAGCTATATTTGTGATCACTTTTTTAAGGTGGAATTAATGAAACTTTAAAAGGCCATAACTCCTTAAATATTGAGTTTCGGCGTTTTAGCTATTACTTGTGATCACTTTATAAGCACGAATTAATGAAAACTTAAAATGGCATAACTTCTTAAATATTGAGTTTCGGCGTTTTTAGCTATTTATTTGTGATCACTTTTATAAGACGAATTAATGAAAACTTTAAAATGGCCATAACTCCTTAAATATTGAGTTTTCGGCGTTTTTAGCTATTATTGTGATCACTTTTTAAGTGTGAATTAATGAAAACTTTAAAATGCCATAACTCCTTAAAAATTTGAGTTTTCGGCGTTTTTAGCTATTATTTGTGATCACTTTTATAAGCACGAATTAATGAAAACTTTAAAATGGCCATAAACTCCTTAAATATTGAGTTTTCGGCGTTTTTAG